>NC_143053.1:181120303-181423333 GCF_052426305.1 Pelodiscus sinensis | reverse complement strand
TATTTTAGCAAAAACAATCCAAATTTTGAATGAATTAGTGGAGATTCTAGCATGGATAATTGGTCAATTACAATTATTTATTAAGAGTACATCATATAACATATTGACCTATTTGTTCTCATAGATAATTACAGGAGGGACCATAACTACGAAAACATACAAAAGTTGAGAAAATAGTTTTAAGCCTTATTTGTTTGAAAAGTTTCACACGTATGAAATGTTATTTAATTAAATCAGTGTTCCTGTCTCTGTCCAGTATAGACACCAGACTCAGACCAATGTGGTATTGCTTTGTTCTACATAGGGCACATATTGTGGAAATTAGTTCCCCAGCTTAGCTCTGAAATTCTACTCAGTGTCTCCTATGGGATAACAAAACATATTTTTCCTGATCTTATGCAGGGCAGAAGTGATTCCAAACGTGATGATTATGTCAAAATGCAGTTCTGTAATATACAGACGTAAAAATTCTCTAGTGGCACTCTAATATTAATAATAATAATGCTTTGCATTTATAAAGTGCATTCCATCCAAGACTCTCCAAACATTTTATTAATTCATAAGTGTCCCAAACTATACCTCTATTTGGTACCTGAGTATTATCATCTCCCAGAGCAAGAAAAACTGAGGCACAAAGCTGTTTAGTAATTTGTGCAAGGTCATACAGCAAGCCATTGAGAGAACTAGGACTAGATCCAAAGATTCATAACTCCCAGTTACTTGACCTAACCCCTAAGCATATTCTATTGTTTCAAATATGTAAAAAATAGCAGACTTCTACCAAAATAAAATAAAAAACACCATGATACAATAAAAAAGAATATTATAAATCCCTTTCACAATATTTTATCTGAAATAATAACGAATCCATCAAGTTTAGGTAAAATCTGTGTTGCTTACTACCAACAACTTGAAGCACAACTTTATGTAACTGAAAAAAGTTACTATTTCATGTTTTGATTATAGTAATATCTCACTATTAATTTTTAGTTGCAATCTATACTATAAAAATTACAACGGTTAATTGCACGTTATTTCTTACAGATGTAGATTTCTTCTCTGATTAAGACATGTAATCTAAGCATCAACAAAAGGAGATGGATATCACATGAACAGAGAATTACTTCCTCTATGGCCTTGAACAAGTCATCTAACAGTTCTATGCCTTAGGGCCCTGATTATAAAACAAAGATAAAAAAAAACAACAAATGGTCTGGTAGCACTTTATAGACTGACAAAACATGTAGATGGTATCATGAGCTTTCGTGGGTTCCTACGATGCCACAGGACTGCTCATTGTTTTTAAAGTTACAAATTAACATGACTACCCTTCTGAAACAATAATAATCATTGTACACTCTAGCTCTAAGCTAAATAATGGCATACGTAAGTAAGTATTCTTGATTTTATTAGGTCCTTCAAATCAGCACTGCAGAGTACAAGATCAGAGTTTATTGACTTCAGCAGGGTTATTTTCACAATCATGGTGACTTGGTTTCAGCCCAAAGTTTATAATATGTCTTATAAGGGCACTTACTTCAACGAGACACTCCCCAGAATGAGAGCAGAAAATACCAGGCATACCAACTCTTGCCAATATATTGAATTTCTAACTAAAACTAAGCCTCACTAATGATCTCTCGATAGAATTTTCAAATCTCAGACCTTTTTTTCCTACTGATTTGATTTGCATAAATCTTCTCATAAATTCATAAGAAGAATTCTCGTGCAGCTTCCCTGTGTGCAACAGACAAGTTGGCACATGAACAATGAAGGCTTTGGGGGGTTAGTTGAGCAAGAGACATGTATGTGGTCAGCTTTTCAGTTGGACTCAGCGTGATCTCAATTGTTGAACTCCCTGTTTGTATCCCAGGAGCTGAGGGTGCAGCTTGGCCAGGCTTGCCTGGGGTGTGAGAGATGTGAACAACTGCCCAGGGCACCATGGTTGGGGGGCTGCCATCAGCATATCACAGGCTCATGAGCAGGGCTCAATGAACAGGGCTGGTGGGCTTGCTCCCCAAGCCAGTCATTCACCCACCGCCCATGCCAGGGATGCAGTGTGAATGAGTAGGGAGCAAGAAGAGGTAGGGGGACCATAGGTGATGGGCAGTGTGAGTCACACACAATATCATATATTTCACTACAATTGTGCTTCATCTGATGTATGAAGTAGTGGAGCCCTAAGTCACCAGATACCTTTGTGCTAAAAACAAAGGGCTGATTTTCCATTGCCTTGTACTAAAAGCTGTTCTTTATACCTATGAAAGATGTAACCAATGTAATTTTTACATTTATTTAACTTTACATATGGAAGTATATACACGAAGTAATGGAGAATCAGCTACATAATCCACAGAAGCCCCCGTAGCTGCTCAAGGGCCAGCCTTGTCTTTGATATCTTTCTGTTTAATCAAAACTCCTCAAAGAACTGTGAAGAGTGAATGTACTTCCCTTACTTCTATATATGGGCTGTAGATTTTTATCTGATATATCTCAAGATTATATGATAGTTTACAGAGATGATGTGGAGATAAGTAGGATTTGTAAAAAGTTTTTCATAAAGTACTTTAGGTGTGGTCATATTGTTTTTGTAAAGAACTGTTAGAAATTAAACCACTAATAAGGCTTATAACAAACTACTGATAGACCTAAACTATATATTTGAGAGAGTTAGTCTGTTTGATCAAGAACTCCTCCTATATAGTATGCACTAGGACTACCAATGGGTATACTGCTTCCTCTTATCAGAACATAAGGTTTTGGTTGTGCCAGGAAAATGGGATGTGTCTGGAATGGGATTGCCTCTTATAAAACCAAACAGAAAAGGGACAATCACAAAGCAAATACAGACTTCAAAATTGACATTTGGATAGACATCTCTCAGGGATGATCTAGACCAGGCATGTCCAAAGTCCGGCCCGCGGGCCAAATGCGGCCTGTGGTCGGATTTAATACGGCCCCCCGCTTCTCCCGACTCCCCGGTGTTTTCTTTAACTGGCGCGCGCAGCGCGCCGCTTCGGACCACCGCCGCCGCCGCGGTCCCAAACCCTGCCCCTGCACTCCGCTTTGGGGCTGAGAGTGCGGGGACAGCCCCCGCTTCCTCCCCCTCTCCTGGCTCCCCGGCGCTCCTCTGAACTGGCGCCGCTTCCGGCCGCGCCGCCGCCGTCCATGGCGGCCGCTGCGGTCCTAAAGTCTTCCATGTAGGGCACGTCCACAGCCCTGCTCCCCCGCTTGGCTACGGGTTCGCCCTGCCCCCGGGCCGCCGTGAGGCCAGCGTGCCCTGCGCTCTCCACCCGCCTCTGACCCTGCAGGCCCTCTACCTTGGGGCTGAGAGTGCAGGGACGGACTCCGCAGCTGCTGAGATCAGGGACGGACTCCGCAGCTGCTCAATCTCAGTATCTGTGATTGGCCCTGCGCACTGTCAGCTTCCTGGCGCGCTCAGGCATGTGGAGCTGCGAACATTAGAGACTTCGCCACAAACGGGCTCAGGCACGTGGAGCTCATCATTAGAGACTTCGGCACAAACAGCCACAAAGGCAAGAGAATTCTTGTTGGGCAGTGTATTAGTGCAGTGTATTACTTGGGCAGTGTATTAAACCTCTGGCACTGCGCTCACATGATCCCTTCCCCTTCTGGTCAATTTAAAAAAATGGCGACTGTAAATAAGAGAAGGAAAGTTGACAGTGAGGGCCGCCGCTTCCAGGACAGGTGGAAAGTGGAATATTTCTTCACTGAAATAGAGAATCACTGTGTTTGTCTGATATGCCAAGAGACTGTGGCTGTTTATAAGGAATTTAATGTCAAGAGACACTACCAGTCGAGACATAGCACATACGACAAGCTTACAGGGCACGACCGCAGTGAAAAGTTGAAGCAACTTGAAGCTGTTTTAATGTCACAACAGAAATTTTTCATAAGAGCCCGTGAGTCAAATGAAAATGCCACAAGGGCGAGCTATGAGGTGGCAACGTTAATTGCTAAAAATTGCAAATCTTTTGCTGAGGGTGACTTTATCAAAGAATGCGTTATGAAAATGGTTGAGAATATCTGTCCCGAGAAGAAGCAAGAGTTTGCCAACATTTGCCTGGCTCGTAACACTGTAGCACGGAGAATTGAAGAGATTTCATCAGATATTAAGAGACAGTTGACATCCAAAGGAGTGGATTTTGACTTCTTTTCAATAGCCTGTGATGAAAGCACGGACCTATCTGACACAGCTCAGTTGCTGATTTTTATGAGAGGGGTGGACGATGAAATGAATGTGACTGAAGAGCTACTTGACCTCCAGAGCCTTACGGACCAAACAAGAGGAAAAGATTTATCTGTTTCTGTTAGTTCCGCCATAGATGACATGAAACTGCCTTGGAACAAAGTTACTGGGATTATTACTGATGGGGCACCTGCCATGGTTGGTGAACGAAGTGGATTATTAACCCTAATCTGTAACAAGGTGATCAAAGAAGGAGGCAAAGCTATTAAACGCCATTGTATCATTCATCAACAAGTTCTCTGTGCTAAACATCTCAAATATGATCATGTTATGAAACCGGTGCTAAAGACTATTAATTTTATTCGCTCTAAAGCCCTGTGCCACCGCCAGTTTAAACAGTTTCTACTGGACATCCAGACTGAATACGAAGATGTTTTATATCACAACGATGTAAGATGGCTCAGTCGGGGGTCTGCACTGCAGCGTTTCTACTCTCTCAGAAAGGAAATCCACTATTTGATCTGAGGAAGTGGGTCTGGCCCACGAAAGCTCATCATCTTATAAACCATCTTGTTAGTCTTTAAAGTGCTACATTGTCCTGCATTTTGCTTCAACTACCCCAGACTAACACGGCTACATTTCTATCACTAAAGGAAATCGGAGAATTCTTGGAAACAAAGGGACAACCAATGCGAGAACTATCTGATCCTATTTGGCTGGCTGATTTGGGGTTTCTAGTTGACATAACAAAGCATCTGAATGTACTGAACACGAGTCTTCAGGGGAAAGATGCAGCGGTGAACCAGCTTTATTCACACCTCAAAGCCTTTGGGACAAAGCTGCAACTTTTCATAAGGCAGTTGTCACAAACACAGCCCAATACCATACATTTTTCAGCGTTGCAGGAAATAATGAACAGTTTTCCACAGGACAATATCAGTGCGCAAACGAGCAGGTATGCAGCAGACATTGCATCTCTGGCTGGGGAGTTTAAACGGCGCTTTCAGGACTTTGCAGCTATTGAAAAGGAAATCAGCCTTTTCTCCTCTCCATTCTCTGTTGACCCCGAGGATGCTCCAGATCAGCTGCAGCTCGAGCTCATTGAGCTGCATTGTGACAGCGAGTTACGCAGTCGTCACCAACAGCTCTCTCTTGTGAACTTTTACCGCCAACTGGATAAGAGACGGTTTCAAGAGATTCGAACATTGACTAAGAAAATGCTGAGCTTGTTTGGCTCAACATATATGTGTGAGAAGACATTCTCTGCTATGAACTTTAACAAGAACCGCGTGAGGACAAGACTAAGTGACTCTCACCTGCGTGACATTTTGCGCATCAAAACCACTGCCTTTGAACCAGACCTAGCCTATGTGCTGCAGTCCAGATCTCAGTTTCACCCTTCACATTAGTGTAGGCAAGTTTTTTTTTCAATTGAGATGAATACATTGTAAAATCTCAGTTAATGTCAGTTGGTCTAAATCAGTTATAAATATATTTGGACACAACATGTATAGTTGGTGTTATGTCGTTTGCCGTTTGCAATAAACTTTGCATAAAATAGTTAATTTGCATTTAATTTTAATGGTTCAAAGAATGTCAGGCAAAATGGTCGGCCCTCACTCATGTTCACTTCATCAAATCTGGCCCTCTTTGAAAAAAGTTTGGACACCCCTGATCTAGACTGTGCTTGGTCCTTCCATGAGGGCAAGAGACTGGACTTGATGATCTCTCAAGGTCCCTTCCAGTTCTACTGTTCTAATATTCTATGACATAACTGAGTGAATGTTGGAAGAGATTGAACCAAGATGAGCCAGAAAAACAGGATGAACCCGCATTAGGATTGCTTCTCAATAAACATTATGGAAAAAAAGAAAAAAGAAAAATGTTATTTGGAGTAATGCTCTCTTTGGAGTAATTTGGAGTAATGCTCTCTTTTAGCACAACTAAATCAGTGCTTATGGTTTGAAAACTAAAAGATAATGGTTTTGGATACAAAATCAAGTATAGCCCTTTTTAAAAAAAAATAGTAAATGACATGAGTTTATAGGGATGAAGAAGAAAAACACACTTGATGGATTTCCTATTTTTAAAAAAATTACTCAAATTAACTTCATAAAAATAACACTATTTTTGAAAAATACAATCATTTAAATAGAGCATGTGTATTTTTATTTTAGAAAAAATTACCTGAGCAAAAATCTGTTAGTTGCTTTACATTTGAGAAAAAAGCAACTTATTATTTCTATACAAATCTCCTGAATGTTAAAAGTTTGTCTTTTGTTTTCTGATGAGGTGACAGGGTTGGCATCACTGAAGTTTCCTCCCATGTCTCTGATTCAACTGATCCTGTTGATTTTTGAAACCGGAGACATATCTGAGTGAACAAAGAGGGAGAGGGAAGGTGCAGGGCTTTGCTAAAACCAGAGGGCCCAATTCTTGGCTGCCTGATTCAGTACCACAACCTCAAGGCTACATCTATACTGCGCTCGCTTGCGCAATAAAATATGCAAATGAGGCGACACAGTGAATATCATTTGCATAATGAACTGCCATTTTTGCAAGGGGCTTTTGCACAAAAAGGAGCCGTGTACACAGCTCCTTTTTGCGTAAAAAAACCCCTCTTGTGCAAGAGTCATTCTGCCATATTTTTTACAGGCAGAACGGCTCTTGCACAAGAGCTCATTAAGCATGCAAATAAGGCATGGCAATATTCACTGCTTGCCTCATTTGCATATTTTCTTGCACAAGAGAGCGCAGTATAGACGTAGCCTGGGGCTAGGTGTACACTGCAGGATTCTTGTGCAAGAATGGCCTTTCTTCTGCAAAAACTTGTGGAGCGTCTACACTGCACACGTGTTCTTGCTCAAGTAAATGTACAGTAAAGCATTGGAACAGAGGGCTTCTTGCACAAGAGCTAGTCCTCTCCCCTCAAGGAAAAAGCCCTTTTGCGCAAAAGCTCTTGTGCAAGAAGGCAATGTGGATAGGCAACTGGGGTTTCTTGTGCAAGCCAGGGGATGCAGAGGCATCCCCAGCACCTGAGGGCCTGGCTAAGATGGCCATCAGAGCATTCTTGCGCAAGAGAGTGCCCACACTGCCACGGACACTCTTGCGCAAAAGCACATGGTGGTTTGGACACACTCTTGCACAAGATGTTTTGCGCAAGCGCTCTTGTGCAAAACAGTTCTTGTGCAAGCAGCCCGCAGTGTAGACATAAGCCCCAATGTTTAAAAACTGGGATCCAGCCTCCTGACCTCCCCCCCCCCCAAAAAAAAAATCCCACGAGACTGGCTTCAACATCATATTTCTCCTAATTAATCCGTGTGGCTCCTGTGCCTCTGCAAGTCCCCTTCCCCCCTCGCCCTGCACAGCAGCCCCTTGCTCTTTTTAACAAAGCCAGCCCAACATCACTTGTCTCCCACAGCGGGGCGGGATACAAAGCCAGATGCTGGCGGGGGGGGGGGCTGCAGAGGCAGAGCTGACGTCATGTCCACCCCCGTGCGGCTGCGCAGGGCGCGGGCCAGCGCCCCACTGGGAACGCGTTGCACAGAGGACAACGGGCGAGATGAGCGTCAGTGGCCGCTGAAGGGAGGCGCGCGCGCGCCCCCCTCTGGCTTGGCAGCTCAAAGCAGACAAGGGCTCAATGAGCACGTGCAACGCGCTGGGGGCGGTCGCGCCTCCGTTGCCCTTGGAAACCCCCACAGCCGCTTACGTACATCTCCCTCCCCCCCCCCTCCCGACTTCTCCCCTCCTCCCAAAAAATCCGCGCAACGCAGCAAAAGAATCCGATGAGCGGTCGTTCATCCAACCCCCTTACTTCCGGTCACGTGAAAGCGATTCGTCCAATGGGGTGGCAGTATAGAACTCGCGAGGTTTTGTTCTCCATGGCAACCGTTGCTCTGTAATCAACCGTCACCTCCCGGTCCCGTACCCGGGTACCAGTTCGAGTCGCCATGGTGAGTAACGAAGCAGACTCCGGCCTCATCTGGGTTCGGTACCGGCTTCGGGACCATGCTGAGCCCGCAGCCCAGCGGCCCTGCTCCCTCCCCCGCCGGTGGGACGCGGCTCCCCGCTCCTCTACGGGGGCTGCGCTGCCGGGGCCGTCAGGAGCGAGGGGCCCGAGCCTGGCCCGGCTCCGCACCGCCCAGCAGGGGAGCCCCACTGGATCCCAGCCGAGACGCTGATACCTAGACGGGCCCACAGCTCCCCGCGACCAGGCGCTGAACTGCGGCCCCCAAATCCCTGCGAGGCTCCTGGCGCGGGGCGGAGGTGGCTTAATTAAGCGGCGCTACAGCTGATCCCAGCCCTGGATCCTGCCCGCTACTGTGGCCTTGCCCCAGCCTCCAGTGGGGTCAAAAATCATCAATTTCTGCCCCCCTCTGCCTTGAAGAAAGAGGAGCGCCCAAGGCTATTTTCCCGGTCTGTGGTGATTCAAGAAATGCACAACGTACATGAAACAAATAAACAATAGTGTAAAGTCAATCCCTTTTGTAAAATGTTTTTACATTTAATTATCTCAGGCAGGGGTGAGCAAGACAACGAGCCTCGGTGGGTTGGATCTGGCCTGCAGCCCTTTTGGTGCTGCTCTGCCCCCAGGCCAATCGAGACCTGAGGATGGGAGACTGTGTGAAGTCTTCTTTCCCCTGCCAGGGGTGCATGGGACCAGAGGGAACTGCCAGCTGGCAGAGTGGGGATGGAGAGCAAAGACTTCACGTGTTCCCCCACCCCCAGGCCAATCAGGGTCTGTGGGTGAGGGAGCACAAGAAATTTCCTGGCCCCTCTCCTTCTGCCCAAGGCCCTGCCACTTCTGGAGCAGCCCGCTGCTACTTCTGAAATTCATGAAGTGGTCCCCTTCAAAAATTATTGCCCACCCTTAATCTAAGGTGTTACTTATAATTTGCAGAGAAGCTTGGATTTTTAAAACAAGTTTTTAAACTTTAAAAACTAGTACAGAAGGAAGATGTGGGAAGGAAGATCCAGATCCATACAAGTATTTAATTCCTAGTTTCCTAGAATCCATTGAATCTGGACTGAAGTCTTCTATGTAAAGTTTATCTCATATATATGTTAATCTTTATTGTGGTGCCTTATCCACAGGCAGAGCTGGGTCTAAATGATCACCACCAGAATGAAGTGATCAATTACATGCGCTTCGCTCGTTCCAAGCGTGGTCTCCGTCTCAAGACAGTGGATTCTTGCTTTCAGGATCTTAAGGATAGCAGGTACCATGAGGGGGGAATAATAATAAAGCAAAAACCCAAGAAGACCAAAACTGTCTTTTGCCTGGGATTAATCCTGAGGCACCTGTTAAATTACATATCAGGTATATTTGATCTTACATGTATTAAGGCAACTAATTTGTATGGAATGTGTTTGTATATCCCTGCAAAAGAAAACCTAAAACGTAAGAATGGTCATCCTGGGCAAGACCAATAGTTCATCTAGACCAGTGGTCCCCAACCTTTTCAGGTTGTCGGGCACCAGGGGGCGTGGCCGTTCGCCTGCCAGGCGCCCGGGGGCGGCCCCCCCCCATAGCCGCATGGCGGGGGGTGGGGCCCCCCGGGGCGGGGCCCCCCCATAGCCGGGGGGGCGGGGCCCCCTCCAAGCGCCGCGCGCCTGGGGCCGGCGCCCCCCCCCACAAGCGCCGCGCACCCGGGGCCGGCGCTCCCCCTCCCCCCCCGCAAGCGCCGCGCGCCCGGGGCTGGCGCTCCCCCCGCCAAGCGCCGCGCACCATGTGCCCGGGGCCAGGCCAGCCCCGAGCACCTGGCGGGCGCATGCAAATGCCCCCGCGGGCGCCATGGCGCTCGCGGGCACCATGTTGGGGACCACGGATCTAGACCACTATCCTGCCGTCTGACAGTGGCTGGTGCCCGGTGCATCAGAGAGAATAATCAGAACAGGACAACTATTAAGTGACCCAATCCCTGTCATTCAGTTCCAGCTTCTGGCCATCAGAGTTAGGGACACCCAGAGTATGGGGTTGCACCTCTGACCATTCTACCTGATAGCTATTAAGGAGCCGTTCTCCATGATATTAGCTTTTTTTTTAACCCAGTTATACTTCTGGCCTTCACAACATTTCCTGAAAATGATTTCCATAAGAATGGCCATATTGGGTCAGTCCAAAGATCTGTCTTGCTCAGTATTCATTTTTTTGACAGTGCCAATGCTAGGTGCTGCAGAGGAAATGAACAGAACTAGTAATCATCAAATGATCTATCCCCTTGTTGCCCATTCTCAGCTTCTGACAGATACAGGCCGCTAGGGACACCATCCCTGCCCATCCTGGCTAATAGTCATTGATGGACCTCTCTTCCATGAATGTATCTAGCTTTTTTTTTTTTTAACTCTTTTATAGTTTTGGCATTCACAACATCCTCTGACACGGAGATCCACCAGTTGACTGTGAACTGTGTGAAGAAGTACTTCCTTTTGTTAGTTTTAAACCTAATAGCTATTAATTTCATTTGGTGACTCCTAGTTCTTGTGTTATGGGAAGGAGTAAATTACTATTCACTTTCTCCATATGAGCCATGGTTTTATAGACTTATATCAGATCCCCCCCTTAGGCATGTCTTTTCCAAGCTGAAAAGTTTCAGTCTTATTAATCTCTCCTCATGTGGCAGACATTCCATAGCCCTAATAATTTTTGTTGCCCTTTTCTGAACTTTTTCCAATGCCAACATATCTTTTTTGAGATGAGGCAACCATATCTGCATGCAGTATTCAATGGCTGCATCTAGATTGGCATGATTTTCCAGAAATGCTTTTAACGGAAAAGTTTTCCATTAAATGCATTTTCGGAACAGAGCGTCTAGATTGGCACGGACGCTTTTCCGCAAAAGCACTTTTTGTGGAAAAGCGTCCATGCCAATCTAGACGCACTTTTCCGCAAAAAAGCCCTGATCGCCATTTTTGCGATTGGGGCTTTTTTGCGGAAAACAAATCTGAGCTGTCTACACTGGCCCTTTTGCGCAAAAGCTTTGCGCAAAAGGGACTTTTTCCTGAACGGGAGCAGAATAGTATTTCCGCAAGAAGCACTGATTTCTTACAGTAGGAAGTCAGTGCTTTTGCGGAAATTCAAGTGGCCAGTGTAGACAGCTGGCAAGTTTTTCCAAAAAAGCAGCTGATTTTCCGGAAAAACTGACCAGTCTAGACACAGCCTATATGTGTGAGTATCATGGATTTATACAGTGGCAGTAAGATATTCTCTGTCTTATTATCTACTCCTTAATGATTCCCACTTTTGATTGTCACTGCACATTGAATTCCAAGGGTTACTTGTATGTTGTGTGAAATACTAATTCCTTTTGTTTGTTTGAGAACTGTTGCCTATTAATTTAATGGATCTTGAATTATATGCCAGATAACTAATACTTCCTTATTCGCTTTTCCATACCATTCATTATTTAATAGACCTCTATCATACATTGGCATAGTCATCTATTTTCTAAGATGAACAGTCCCAGTCTTTTTTCAGTCTTCCTAAGATCTATATTCCTTGTGACAGGTTAGTCACAGAAATCCTTGTGAGACTGTCGCGTGATGTGCTGAAAATACCACTGCTCCTGCTTATCTGTTTTCTGAGGCACCCCATCACCCTGTCTGTTGAGACAAAATGTCGTGTTACCCAGCAATGGCACAGAATTGGGGTCTGTCAGGGTGTGCACCCCCCCCCCCCATGCCTCAGTGACCCACTGACTGTCTTCATCTACCCATCTCCGGGCAAGCTACAGTCTGTACGGGCCACTCATCACCGGCACAGGGTGTATATCTGTTGCCCTGCTTACATGGGCTGCGTTGCTACCACCCTCTAAGCCGCAGGCCTTGCCTCAGGCCCCCAACCAGGGAGTGCCTTAGCTGGCACTCTCCTAGCCCTGCCTGGCTGCCCCAATACAGTCCTCCCTCCTGGGAGCCTCCTGCTTCCTCTGCTGCCAGCTCTTCACTGCTCCCCCTCTAAAGCAAACTGTGCTTCTTTATATATCCCCCAGCTGGGCTCTCATTAGCCCTAACCGCCTCAGCTGGGTCTTTGCTTCCAGCCCCTGCTCCGAGCCTGAGTTTTGCCCTTAAAGGGCCAGTGCAGGGCAGGCGCCCTGTCACAGGGTCACAGACCACAGCAGAACAACACAGACACTAGGATCCACTCAGCTCTGGGAAATGAATAAGATTATGAAATGCTTATAGATTGCTTTAGAGTCTAAACACTAAATAAGTTCTCAAAAGACTAACACCTATTTTGAACAAAACTAACATACAGGTGAGCTGATTTGGTTTCCAGCTATGAGTTTCTTAATTCTAAGCTAATGCCTGTGGTTTTGACTAGAGCTGACCCTTGGTTTAATAGCAACCAGAACTGCGTGCAATATTCAAGCTGTGGGTATGCCATGGATTTGTATAGTAGCATTATGATATTTTCTGTCTTATTATGTATCCCTTTCCTAACAGTGCTAAATACTGTTAGGTTTTTTTTCCTGCCACTCCACATTGAGTAGATATTTTCAGACAACGATACATGACTCCAAGTCTATGTCTTGAATGCCAGAAGCTAATTTAGACCCCATAATTGCGTACATATAGTTGGGATTATGTTTTCCAGTGTGCATTACTTTTCACTTATCCATATCGAATTTCATCTGCCATTTTGTAGCTCTGTCACCCAGTTTGGTTTGGACTTTTTGGAGCTCTTTGCAGTCAGCTTTGGACTTAACTATCTTGAGTAATTTAACATCATCCTCGCACTTTACCATCTCACTGTTTACCCCATAGTCCCGATTATATGACTCTATTGAATAGCATAGGTCTGAGTACAGATTGTTTGGGTCCCTACTCCATCCACTGTAAAAACTGACAATTTTTCCTGCCTTTTGTCTTCTATCTTTTAACTGGTTACTGATCCAGAAGAGGATTTTGTTCTTTTCTCATGACTGCTTACTTTGCTTACAAACTTTATCAAAAGCTTTCTGAAAGTCCAAGTATACTGGATCACCTTTGCTTTTAAAAGTATGAAAAGGGAAATGTTTCAACCTAAACCAGTAATGTGCAACCAAGACTAATGAGTGGACAACATGAGTGGCCATCCTTCATCTCGGTGGGTCATAAGATTGAAATTGGGCATGTGCACTAACCATAACCTCAAGAATAAGATTAAATATGCCGTTCTTTATTCTCCTTCTTTATCATGCCTTTTCAACACAAGGTGATTCATTATTAGGGGCAAATTAAATTGCTGACAAAAGTAACATAAAGGGGAAGATTCGTGGCATTCAAGCTCTGAGAGGGAGCAATTAGTCGATTCACAGCGTTCCAGAAATGTTGTTAGGGAGGGTGAGAAGTAAATGCATGCTGGTGGCCCTGCACTTCAGAAGCACAGGGAGAGAGTGCAGGGATGGGGAAGCTGCACGGTCACATGTAGAATCCCAGTGGGCTACATGCAAGCTGCACGATGCCCACCACTGATCTAAACAATCTCTACAAAAGGGGTTTTTTTTTCTAATTTTTTAAATTTTAACTGGAATTCTGTTAAATTGCTGTGAAATTGTAACCTTGGCAACATATTGCCATTGGTAAATCAAAATTAGACTTGAGGCCCAAAACAAAATAATTGATACATAATAAAATGTGTATTTAACCAAAACTATCAGATAAAAGATTCAAGTAAAATATTAAATGAATTGTTAATGACATAGTTATCTACGATAATAGAAATGTCGAACTGGAAGGGACCTCAAGAGGTCATGTAGTCTGTTGCCCCACCATACTGAGACATGATTAAGGTTACCTTCATAGACCATCTCTGGCAGATCTAAGCTGTTCTTAAAGATCTAATCATGGGGATTAGATAAACTGTTTCAGTGCTTAACTGTCATTAATGTTTTTTCCTAATATCCAACATGGAAAACAATTAATCACCACCCACTTCCTAGCCATCTTTTTTACATATTTCAAGAAATTATCATGCCTCTCTTTGGCATTCTCATCTCTAGACAAAACCTGCCTAGTTTTTCAACTTTACTTCATAAGTCATGTTTTCTAAATTTGTTACAATTTTTGTTGCTCTCATGTGGACTCTCTCCAACTTGGGCACTTGTTTCATAAATTGTGCTACCTAAAACTAGATACAGTATTCCAGCTGAGACCTCACCAGTGCAAACAGAACAAAACAATTAACTCCTGGGCCTTGCATACAACACTATTGTTATTACATCCCAAAAAGATGCTTGCCTTTTTCTCAAAAACATCACACTGCAAATCTCAGCACAGTTTTTTAAAAAGGTCTTTATGTTAGCTACAAGCATTATCTTATCTAGTGAAGTTCTTTGGATTGCTGCAGAGTTATAATTTTTTATGATACGCATGACTTTTGTTAACTTTTTTGTTTAGGTTGGTGGAGGAGACTTTCACAATAGATGAGGTGATAGAAATGCTGGATGGGTTGCAGACTGTGGTACACAGTGAAGTGGAATCAGAACTCATTAACACGGCATACACCAATGTGTTACTTCTACGCCAACTCTTTTCACAGGCTGAGAAGTGGTACCTTAAGCTACAAACTGACATCTCTGAGCTGGAAAATCGGTAACTTCATTTGACGTATAGAGAATAGTTTTACTGATACCTTTAAACTGACTACATTCATTTTGTTAACCTCTTAATCTTAGAATATGATCTGAGAGGTATATTATACCAATAACAATTTTGTTTCAGATGCAGTTTTTCAATTAAAGTATTACAAATGATGCTTTAAACTTTTACATAAAATGAAATCATTTGCCCATGTAATTAATAATCTTGCTTACTTAGAACTTTCTTACTTAGAATTTATTTTTATTTATGTATGTGGCATATATATGTTGCCTTCTTTTGTAGTGATCTGGGGTGTGATTCTGTGTGCCTAATGGAAGTTTTCCTTGAAAAAGAACCACAGCAGAAGAACTGTAAATTGTATTTAACAACATTGTCTAATAAACTTAACGTTTCCCTTTATTTGTCTCTCCAAGAGAATTGTTAGAGCAGGTTGCTGAATTTGAAAAGGCAGAAATTACATCTTCAAACAAGAAGGTAGAGATTGATTATCCTAAAATACTATAATCAAATGCCTTGTGAAACCTCTAGAGCTGTTAAAGAAGTTTACAATAAACTATTTTATTGTGCTTACAAGGAAAGATATTTATGCTAGAACCTTTAAAGATGTTCAAAAATAGCAGCCTATAGTTAAGCTTCAAAATCTTTATATAGTTGCTTCTTAACGTATGCATATCATGCCTCAAGTGGCCACCTCAGCTGATTCGTGACCCCCTAATTACTTAAGTAAATGATCTAACTTTTCAAAAGTGCTTTTTAACTGACCTCTTTGGTCTTTTGGGGGGAATGGGGGTGCAATTTCCATTTTAAATCTTGACCGTATGAGAAATTGCAAGGTAGAAAGTAACAGAAAGAAAGGTTTATCTGATATAATCACATATTCTTGTTTGCATCATAGTGTAAATTTATATCCAATTAACATACAGAATATTTGAAAATTTAAATACATTACAGTGAACAGAAATTATTTTAAACTATGTACATTTTTATGACTATTAATTCTGTGCTCATTTAATGATATAGGCATTCATTATTTCTTTTAGTGTTTTCTAACTTATATGACTTGTGATAATTGCATCATTGGGAGATGTATGTATAATTTAAGATCCTGCCTCCCATCTTTTAAACAGTAGTTAAATAAACTTCAGTTCTAAGGATGCCAATTGTAAAATAAATGTATTGTTATGTTTTACTTAAATGTAGTTTCAGAAATATCTTATCTTTATTTTGTCTTTTAGACTTTGAAAAAAGAATCTGTTTGAAAAAAATTGAACTCTGCAAATATTAAAAAATTGAAAACCAAGTTATATAGTATTTGTTAGTTTTAATGAAAGGGACCAATCCTGATGAATTCAGAATAAACAGTCATTGATTGCATTTCACCAGACAGCATAAAGGATAGAGTTGAAATAGTTATTTTAATTACTAAAAAAAATGCTAGAAAGAAAACATGACATTTAATTTTTTTGTCTTTTTGTCATTATTTTAGCCCACTTCAGAGCTTATTAAGCCTAAACTTGCTCCATTAAATGAAGGTGGGTCAGAGCTGCTAAACAAGGTAGGAATTCTTTCCCTTGACATATTTGGGCTTGATGAGCATTTAATTTATTCAAATGAATTTAGATGCTACCCAGTGATCAGAGTTTGGATAATACGTCCAACATTATTTATTAGGCATTATAATATTCTGCAAAATGTAAAGGAAAACTACAATCATTTAATAAATGAAACACTTCTGAAGATTCATTTAACTATGTGCTTGTGGCATTTAATATATTGCCAATGTAAAATTACTTTTGTAAGATTTTTAGGAAAAACTATTATTGTTACAATTCCTCTATTTAATTAATAGGATTAGTGGGAGGTGATGTTTTGCTGATTGTTTCATAAGGCTGGAGTTCCTGCTGGATAGTAGATTGAAACTTGTGTAATGCTCATCATTGGAGTTAATGGGATATTGGTGTTATACTTAAACGAAGCACACAAAATCCTTTATGGGGAAAAGGCAATACGCCGCATTTATTGAGAATACAACAGTTGCAAATGCTTTTAAATCACTCACAGACAAACAGTCCCGCAAGACGATGTCATAGTTACGAGTCCAGAGTCTGTATCAATCTAGTGGCCAGCTAGATCGAACACAGATGGGGAGCAGGGCCTTTGTCGGTCGATTGATCCAATGCTCCTCTGGAGTTGGTGGCAAGATGAACCCAAAGTTCCATAGCAAAGCACCCTGCATTTATAATCCTTTTCTCTGTTGAAATCTATGGATTTCGCTGTGTCAGCATGTGACCGGAGTGTTATCTCTTTGGTGTCAGTGTTCCCAAAACATTTTCCAAAGCCCATCCTGTAATCAGTCATCTTTGAGGGGTTCTAGCTCCACTTTAAGGCCATCAATCTGCCATTATCCAATCTTGTGAGTAGGGGTACGCATCAATTGTTAGAGATGGTTTTTCTTTGACACTGGGTCATCTAGTTTTCGCCCACGCTTACCTCTCCTTCGGTCATCTGGTTCTGAGCAATAACTCCAGATTGAAGCGGCAGGAGCAGGTGTGCATGAAAATCAAGGTGGTCCAGTGAGACCCCCGACCCTGAGCCCTGAGCGTAGAATGGCCATACTGGGTCAGACCAAAGGTCCATCTAGCCCAGTAGCCTGTCTGCCGACAGCAGCCAACACCAGCTACCCCGGAGGGGATGGACCAAAGACAGTGACCAAGCCATTTGTCTCGTGCCATCCCTCTCCAGCCTTCCACAAACCTTGGGCAGGGACACCACTTCTACCCCCTGGCTAATACCACTCCATGGACCCAACCTCCATGACTTCCCTTTAAATTCTGTTCTAGTTGTAGCCTTCACAGCCTCCTGCAGCAAGGAGTTCCACAGGTTGACTCTTTGCTTTGTGAAGAACAACTTTCCGTTATTAGTTAGAAGCCTGCTACCCATTCCTTTCCTTTGGTGTCCTCTAGTCCTTCTTTATGGGAACTAATGAAGAACTTTTCTGTATGCACCCTCTCCACCCCACTCCTGCTTTTAGAGACCTCTATCCTGTCCCCCCTCCATCTCCTCTTTTCTAAGCTGAAAAGTCCCAGTCTCTTTAGCCTCTCTTCATATGGGACCTGTTCCCAACCCCTGATCATTTTAGTTGCCCTCCCCTCTCCCAGCCTCTCTCTTCCCCTCTCCCACCTCCTTTTCCCAGTCTCCCCCAGTTTTGGTCAATAAAGACAGATTCCATTTTGGAAAACAATTGTCCTTTATTTTGTACATCAAGAAAAGGGGCTAGGGAAGGGTAAGTGGAAGGAGGTGAGGGAGGAATGGGGCACGAGCCCCCGATGGGGAGGACTGGGCTGGCTCTGCGGGCTTTTGGGGTGGAAGCTGTCCTGCAGCCCCCCAGTTGCTCCCTCTCCCCAGATGGCAGCCTGCGGCAAATGCAGCTGGTCTGATGTCCCAGTGCTGTGATGTGCCCAGTGTGGGTAGTCCGGGCACTCCAAGCCAGGACTGGTTTTCAAGCAGGGCACCCCGAGAACTGTCTGTCCAGGGTGGGGGTCGGGTCCCTTTAAGCGCAGCCCTCGGCTAGCCTGAGACAGCAGCTCCACGCTCTAAGTCCTCCTCTGATGCCCTGCCGGCACTGCTTCCGGCCATCCTTAAGCCCTGTTCAGGGTCCACTCAATGTGGACATGCTAGTTCGAATTAGCAAAACGCTAATTCGAACTAGTTTTTTAGTCTAGATCCGTTAATTCGAATTAGCTTAGTTCGAATTAACTAATTCGAACTAAGTTAGTTCGAATTAACGTTGTAGTGTAGACATACCCTATGTGAGTAGTCCTGTAGACTACAGTGTGATTGCTCACATTCGTAGTTAAGAACGTGTCATTAAGGTTCACTGCTCTGTTGGGACCTGAATGCCCAGGACTGTGCAGGATCAAGCCCATAAAGAATTACCAAGGACCCACAGAAAGGTGGTCTTTTTTAAGCATTAACATATAAGTGAGCATTTCTAAACTAGAAAATATATTTACTTGCCTGAAATAATTGGAAATAACTGCAAGTCTATTAACTTCAGTCATGCAACTGTATTCATGGTAAAACTAATTTTTATTTACCAAAAGGAAATTACAAGACTTCAAGAAGAAAATGAAAAACTGAAGACTAGACTCAAGACAATAGAAACACAGGTAAACTCACCATAAACTTAGATGTATGTACATGTTAAAAATACCAAAATAGAACTTAATTTTAATTTCTTAATTTCCAGTAAAAGCTGCTTTATTGGTCTTTGTCTTTCCAATTTATTGCAGGCTACAGGTGCATTGGATGAAAAAACAAAATTAGAGAAATCACTGAAGGAATTACAGATGATTCAGGGAGATCAAAAGGTTGGCTATTTTCTCCATTGAACCATTACCAAGGCTTGTAGAGCTAAATTAGACCTGACAGATGCAGTTGACTTTGTGGGGCACACAAAGGTCCTACTTAGGGTTGCCATGGTCCTACTAACATTTAGAGAGCTTATCCTTTAAGAAAAATATGTTATGCTTATGTATGAATTAATGCATGGTAGGAAATTACCAAAGTCCCATTCCAAAGTTTTTTCTTTGTATTCTAAAGATCAAAATTAGTTTAATTATTTTACAATAAAGGGTGATGTTTTGTTTTTTTCTTATTTTTGTTTTTGCCTTTTTGTTAGAAAAGATGCATCATCTAGTTTCCGTTCTAATTCAGCAATAAAATGTTCAGTTTGTGGTCAGTAGTATTGTACATTTCCCTTTATGTATTTGCATAGCTCTTTTTGGGGAAAATACCAGAATAAAGTGTTCTGAGTCAGACTCTTAAGAGGTTAAAAAAGATGTGAAAGTAGGGTCAGAGACTATACCAATAGTCAATAGGGGTTATGTCATTAATTTACTTGTGCATAGGATCAAACTCACAGACCTTTAAATTGCAAATACACCTTTAACTCTTAGTCCAAAATAGTTTTTCCTACATTTACCTATCTATGCCTGAATTGAGGGCCTCGGGTTTCTCTTGTAAAAGTTGGTGATCCAAATATGATTAACCATGGTAGGAAAAATAGAATAAAAAAAATTGTTTGATTCACCTTCTTAATTTTTTAGCCTATACAATTATTTTCTTAATATCTAACAGTTTATAAAGAATACTTTAAAATATTTTAGTTCTTGTAACAAATTAGTTGAAAACATTTAGTCTTATTAGCTTTTTCAGCCTTTTATGAAAATAATGTTGGGAAACTGACATTTTTAGTGTCAGTAGTATTGCTATCTTTGAAGTGAATTTTTCAATTCCCTTTCTCAAAATTGTATGTCCTTTTAATTTCCATATTTGTAATCCCAATTTCTTTTTATTTTGCTTTCTAAATGGTTTCTGGTATGTACTCTATTTTCTTAATATGTTTTTAAGCCCCCTACTATTTTTTTAGAATCTGTTATTTTCATACATTAATATTATTCACTGGTAGTTTAATTTAAAGGTCACAGCAAATACTTTCTTTATCTGGCTTTTAAACTCTTGTACCTGTATATATTACACTGGTAGTTTTAAAGGACAAGTCTTATCTGCTGTCTGTCTGTGTAGGCAACAGCTGGCCTGACTTTAAGAAGTGTTGAATATCTGCAGTTCCTATGAAGGCACTTATCAGAGATTTTGATTTCTTAAAAAAATTGTAGCCCTACATGGGATTATTTTGGTTATAGAATTTCTGAAACAGATGTTTTGCTAATGGGGACAGGTGAAGAATTAATGTGCTCCACATTTGTATCTGAAAATATCATGTGGCTGGAGTCTGTTTTTTAAGCGTAGCTGGTGTCATTGTGCCTTTAATAAAATGAAAGTAAAATTATATAATCATAATCATGCTTTAATAGACCAGGTTAACATGGACTTGGAATATGTGCATCCTGTAACTACTTTAATCATGACTGCAACAGATCATGTCTGTCTCACTAAAGATTGGGTCTTTGTGTTCAAAATGGGAAGACAAGGCATATGGACTTGCTGAAAATCAAACTGTGATTACATACAAATGCAGTTTTCTAACTGTATATAATTTCTCAACACAGCTTCAATCCCAAAATGTTTTAAGATAAAGTAAACTTTGAGTCTCAGTAGATACAATCTTGGCTGAATTCCTACTGTTAGATCTTAGCTCCCTTGTATGAAATGGGACTGAACTTCATTCTTAAGGGTTTGGTTCCTTTGATTCTCTCATAGTTCAGAGCCTTTCTGAGTCCTGATAGAAATTTTCAAGAGTCATCAGATACTTCTCATAAATGAGAAGTTTTAATGTATATGGACTAGGGATGTTAGTGTATAGCCATGTAAATGATTAACCAATAAGCCTGTGTTTATTGGTTAATCCTAACAACTACATGCACTTTTCCCCACCCATTGCTACCGAGAGGCAGCAGCGCAAACGGTGAAGGGGGCAGGCGGGAGCCAGTACACACAGGGAACCAGCTTTCAAGCCAGCTCCCCTTGGGTGCCATCTCCAAGCAGCTACCTGCTCCCTTCCCTTGCTGCCTCTCAGAGGGGTAGGGAAGACAGGCAGGAGCCAGTGTTGCTGGCTCCCCATGAGCACTCGCATCCTGGAGCTGCAATTCCCCACCCACACTTCTGCCTCTGTATCAGAGGCAGCAGTAAGGGAGGGGAGGGGCAGGCGGGATGCAGGTGCAGCCCTTGTCCACAGGGAGTTAGGGCCCCCCCATGGACAGAGGCTGCTGCTGCCCTGCACTAGTGCCTCTGTAGCGTCGGGCAGCAGGCAGGAGCTGGTCTGCAGGGGAGCCAGTTTTTAAACCTACCACCCCACACTGATACAGAGGCAGCAGCATGGTAGAGGACTTCACAGGAATGGTGCCAAGTGCACACTGACTGCCAGCCCGCCCCAGGAACCATCAAATAATAGTGTGACTGATAAGATTTGTTACACTTACACTTTTATTCAATTAATCAACATCTAACATCCCTAATATGGATGTAGCAGTTAGGTGACCACATATTTACGGCACAAGGCTGATGCTCAAGGGCATGTGTGTTGCTTCTTTTCACAGGATATGAGTAATTGCTATTAGTGTATACTCTCCTTTACTGGGTGAGGCTTACCAGTTAAGATTAACTGACCGGGGCTGGAGCAGATCCCCATCTGCTGTGGGCAGGGAGATACTTCAGCCCTCTGGGGCACGCACTTCAAACAGGAGTGGCTCCAGCATCTCGGCCAGCATAGCCTTTGTCTGTGGGCCCGGGTGCCTCGCAAGCAGGGACTGCTCCAAACGGGACGCCACAGCAGCCCCTGCCTGCAGGGCACCCTGGCCTGCCACAGGCAGGGACAGCTCTACCTGCACCAGTGCAGCCCCTGCCTGTGGTAGAGGGGCCAGAGGTACAGACTGCTGTGGCCAGGCTGGAGCAGCCCCACCCTACGGAGGGGAGACCACTCCAGCTCTGTAGCGGGTGGAGAGGGGCAGAGGGCATTCCAGCTGGACTGGAGCACACACACCCTTGCTCAGCCCCCCCTTTAATCAATAACCAGTTAAACAATATGTTTAACCAATTAGCCAATTAAACAGGATTTTACATCCCTAGTTGCTGATGTATACCTTAACATTCCCACATCCCATCTTCCTCTACAACTCTCCTAACATGTCAGTGGCTTTAAAAGTTACAATATAGGCCTTTACGTTCTCATTATATTCTGCAATCTTCTTAATACAGGCAGTCCCCGAGTTACGCGGATCCGACTTACGTAGGATCCGCAGTTACAAACGGGGCCGTTACTCTCCCTGGTCTCCAGCAGACCAGGGAGAGGAAGCAAAGCGGCGGAACACGTGGGCAGCGGACAGGGCAGTCCGCTGCCCACGCGCTCCGCGGCTTGGCTCTGCTTTGCTCTGCTTTGCCCCCCCCCGTTCCCCTGGTCTGCAGACCGGGGGGGGGGGCAAAGCAGAGCCAAGCCGCGGAGCGCCCGGCCAGCTGACAGCCCAGACACGTCTGGGCTGTCAGCTGGCAGCGCGCTCCGCGGCTTGGCTCTGCTTTGCCCCCCCTCCCCCTGGTCTGCAGACCAGGGTGGGGGGGGCAAAGCAGAGCCAAGCCGCGGAGCGCGCGGTCAGCTGACAGCTGTCAGCTGGCCACGTCCTCCGCGGCTTGGCTCTGCTTTGCCCCCTCCCCCCCCGTTCCCCTGGTCTGCAGACCAGGGGGACGGGGAGCAAAGCAGAGCAAAGCCGCGGAGCCCGAGGGCAGCAGGACAGCCATGGCACGTCTGGGCTGTCCCGCTGCCCCCGTGCTCCGTGGCTTTGCTCCGGACACCTGTGGTACAGCAGCTGGGGCGCTGCCAGTTGGTCCCGTAGTGCCGCTCTGGGCGCTACTGGACCAACCGGGCAGCACCCCAGCTGTTCTGCCCCAGGCGTCCTGATTCAGCCACTGCTGGTCAGATTCAGCAGCGGCTGAATCAGGACGCCTGGGGCAGAGCAGCTTGGGTGCTGCTGGGTTGGTCCAGTAGCGCCGAGGAGCGGCGGCGCTATTGGACCAACCCAGCAGCACCCCAGCTGCTCTGCCCCAGGCGTCCCCAAGTTAGCCGCTGCTGAAACTGACCAGTGGCTGACTACAGGAAGCCCCTGCCCCGGGCTTCCTGGAATCAGCTGCTGATCAGTTTCAGCAGCAGCTGACTTGGGGATGCCTGGGATTCTTAAGTTGAATCTGTATGTAAGTCAGAACTGGCGTCCAGATTCAGCCGCTGTTGAAACTGATCAGTTTCAGCAGCAGCTGAATCCTGACGCCAGTTCCAACTTACATACAGATTCAACTTAAGAACAAACCTACAGTCCTCCCTATCTTGTACGTAACCCGGGGACTGCCTGTACACTTCACTGAGTGTAGTATTTGTACCTAAGTGATAAGTGATAGGAGATAATGGAATATAATTCCCACAGAGAAATGAAGCAGTTTCTAAGAATTTGAAATTTTGACTTGGAAAGAAAGAAGCCTTTCCATCCACCTTAAAGATGTTTTTATTGATGCTTCCTGAAATCTAAACTTGTATTATCATTCTTTAGGACCTGTGAGGGTTTTTTTTTAACCTACTTATTCAAAATGCTGTAGTTCACTATTTAAAGATATTTTGTGATTGTATTTTAAATTATTTGTTGAATACATTCGTTTCATTTAAGATTTTGTAAAAAAATAATTATAATATTTTTTCTTTTGAAGACTAACATAACCCAGGATATAAGTCAACTGGAAGATACAGTTTCTGCTCTGAGGTGCCAGTTTGAGAAGACTCTGAACGACAGTACTGTCAACCAAAAGTTCTTGGAAGAGAACTTGGTGACGACAAAGCATGACCTACTCAAGGTTCAGGACCAATTATCTATAGCTGAAAAGGTTAGCTTCTTATTACAGTGTACAGATACACTCTTTGTTCACTTTTTTTTTAAACTATTTAATATGATAAAAAAAATTCTGTATATTGCATGCAGATTATTAGGGATACATCACCATCTTTTGTTTTTTATATTCTTCCCTTGTTGAGAATGAAGAGCATAGTTATCAGAATTAAGATAGTTCCATGTGTATGAAATAGATCCGTGGTCCCCAACACGGTGCCCGCGGGCGCCATGGCGCCCGCGGGGGCGTTTCTCGGCGCCCGCCAAGTGCTCAGGGCTGGCCTGGCCCCGGGCACGTGGCGCATGCGCGGTGCTGGAGCCGGCCCCGGGCGCGTGGCACACTGTGAGCTCTGGCCCCGGGGGCGCCGTGGATTCACCCCCCGCGGCGCATGGGGGGGGGAGAAAGCGCTAGCACCGGCCCCGGGCGCGCGGCGCTTGGGGGAGAGAGCGCCGGCCCCGGGCGCGCGGCGCTTGGGGGGGGGGGGGGAGAGAGTGCCAGCGGCGGCCCCGGGCGCGCGGCGCTTGGGGGAGAGCGCCGGCCCCGGAATGCAGCCCCCTGGCGCCCGGCAACCCCAAATGGTTGGGGACCACTGAAATAGATTATGTCATCCCTGGTGAGCCACAATCATATGGACACGAAATACAGCTTGTGCAGTCATTTCAAAATAACTGTAAACACTGGCAGCAGATCTTTAGAAAGCAGGTTTGTTTGTATCTCTGTGAGAAGTTGGCAACACCAGAATCCCATTACAGGAAAGTGATGATTGCATAGTGGAAGCTGACGACTTTGTATGATTAGCAATCAATTGAGACACCTGTTTTGTACTGGTAAATCCCACAGTGAGTGCTGTAGTGGTGGAAGATTGCAGAATGTGTCCGTGAACATACTTCTGATTTGCAGAATGCATCTAAAAATGACAATGCACTGGGAGGAGCGAAAATTAATTTCTTCAATTTGATTCCCTATATCTTGAAAGTGATGTATCTGGTTTGATAATTACCATTGACAACTTCCCTTGCAGTGCTCTGAAAATTTAGGCATAAATGCACTTTTAAACTAATGATGCCATGTGGAAAAACTCACTGCATGCTATGATTTTCTTCTCTAGAACCAGTAGAGGGAACACTAGTTAACAAATTGTTTTTAGACCTGTGCTGATATAGAAGTACAGCTGTGAGGAAATGGTATGTTAATTTTGCATGAAAGAGGAGGATAATCTTAAATTCATTCTGGAAAAGAGGGCATAGTTATTGTTGAAGTCTGAAATGTGGTTGCAGAGGTATGGTGCTATTTTGGACACAACAGCTACTTGTATTTCTTTGATTTGTGTCTATCTTGTGATGTACTTGCGAATCCTGAAGTAGGGAAAATGCTATTCACATATAAATTTTTTATACCTTCATTTCAATTCACCTTGGTCCATGTCATTTTCTGTTACTTTAAAGCTGTCTTTAAAACTGAAAGAAGAATTTTAGGTTGTTATATGGAAATGAAGTGAAAGACTAGCTTGAGCTTCAAGAGACCATTAAAAAACATGGAGCATACATATGCATAAAATGTATACATATGCATATTTTAGTCTCTCTTTGAACCCTAACTCTATTGAGGGAAGTGTTACAATATTTCTTATCACCTAAGATCAACTTTTAATGCAAGGAGAAGCATAATTGGGTAACTAAAAATTCTTGTTATTTTGTTCAGATATGGCAGATAAGTATTACAGGAACAAGTGTGAGCCACTCATGAGAACAGGTTTTTTATTAGTGTGAGAAGAAAATGAAATCACATTTAGGTCACTAAAAACAAAAATACTGTATGCTATTTATATCTGAACCTACAAAATATAAACTTGTTTAAAGACAAAAATACTATTTGACAGGTTGTAGCATACATAATAAGATGTATGACTATCAGCTAAAATCTGAGTTTGTTGTAGCTATACATGTTATTACTTGTAGACGTATGATCCATTACACAATGAGCCTTTAAAAACGTAACTGCTTATAAATCATTTTGTAGGGCTTTCCAAAACAACTGGAATGCTTTGTGTCACATGGCATCAAACTGACATTCACTTGACTATGGGCTTGCAAGTAGATTGGAGAGAAGTATCTGGTTATTCTATAGTATTCTAGGTTAGTCCATGTTTGATTTGATCATGAGTATACTTGAATTGTGAACTAGAAATGTGCAATCTGCATTTGCAGGTTGTTCACATGGTTATAATTTTGTGATATTATTAAAGTGCCCAGATCAGTATCTGGTAAAAAAATTTAAATCTGTTTTAATCAGGTTATGCATCACTGTGGTATGTGTTCCGAGCCCCACTGTTGTAGACATTATCTAAACAAAAGCCAAATGTTTTCAATACAAATTTTGTTACAGAGGTTGCTATCACCAAAAGTTTCATAGGTGTTTCATTAATATTTATTGAGTATTGATCAAAAGGAGGCAATAACAGCAGTAAGAGCTTTGGACTGAACACTGATATGAAGCCTAAGGAGAAACACAGTTAAATTGTTCTTTTAAAAAAATTGTAATGCATTCATGTTCCTTTTGAGCAGGAGTTGGAAAAGAAGTTCCAGCAAACAGCTGCTTACCGCAACATGAAAGAGATTCTCACCAAGAAAAATGAGCAGATAAAAGATCTACGGAGAAGACTTTCAAGGTAAGTTGTGCTCTTCCGTCTGTTGTCTCAAGAAGTATGTTCAACCTCCATGTTGTTTCTGTAAATGTAAAACAGATTCTCCTAAAGCAGTTTTTTAACGTCTCTTTGGAATAAATTCAGTAGGACTCTTCTCAAACTTTGAATATGCCAACCTTGACCCATTTTTCATCAAAATATCAATGATTTTTTAAACATTAAAATTAAATTGGCATCTTTACAGTAACAGTGATGCCACAAATACACATTGGTAGGAAACAGTTTCATTGGATTATGACAGTCAAAATATACCCACAAGATCTGTGCACAGAGGTGCTGAACAGAGTGGCAATTGCTTCTGTTGCACTTCTATTCTCTCCTGTTCCTAATGTCAAGGTGGGATAAGGGCGATTTCTTTTTCCTTCGTGGCTTAGGTAGGAACGTAGACTCTCAGCCATCTCAAATTACAGGTACGTGACTAAGAGACAGAGAAGCAACTTGCCCAAAATCATACAAGAGGTCTGTGGCAGAACATGGACTTAAATACAGGCTTTCTGTATCTTAGACTAGTGACCTAACCCCTCAGACCTTCCTTTCTGTGGAACTATCCTGGTACACCAAACCTATGCAGTGGAAGAAGAAGAATCACTATGGGGCAGTGGGTGGCCCACTATTGAGTAGATATAGGAAAGAATCTCTTTAAGGAGCTCCTGTTCCACTGAAGCTATGCTGCCAGGAACTAAAGGGGGACAAAGACCATTGGGGCCCCAGAAGCCCTGTGCAGACATGGGGCCTGAGTCTGGCTTCATGTGGTTGTTAGGGATTGGTGGGTGGCCATCAGGGCACATTCCACTGGTTGCAGGGCTGGTAAAGTGGCCAAATGAGTTTCAGTTTAAAGAGAGAATTTTTTCTAAATGAAAAATAGTTGGTTACATCCTTCTAAATTGTAAATTGCCATGAAAATGTCACAGATACAAGAAATTGGTTGAACATTTTTCTCTTTGAGGACTATCAGGTACATTATCCTCTCTAGCTCTAACTTCTTTCTTCTTAGATATGAACCAGATGATTAAAATGTGAAGAGCATTTGGTCTCTCAAGAAACTGCCACACAAAGAGAACAGATTGTTGTGTTACTTTAAGGGATTTGTTGAAATACTTTCAGAGATTTGTTTTGAATGATTTATTTTCTGCTTCAGCCAACACTTAAAAACAACCTTTTGTTGATAGGAAACTGAAATTCCTACTTTATTTACATAAGAACTGAAAGATGGGAACAAAGTTTATAGAGTGCCCTAGTTTCTATATTTATGTCTTTTTAATAGTTAACCTTGTACATTGCCTGGGAAATAGCAAACACCAAATTAAGACAGTTATTTACAAAGAAAGGAGTTTATTTTTGTCAAAATAAAATATGCATTAGTTCTTCTCTATACAGCTGTGAGATGCAATTTACATACTTAAGATGTGGCTTTTTTTCATTCTGTGGGCATAACTTTCCCAGAAAAACACCAATATGCTAACTTCATAAAATTAATTTTCTGTCTGTCAGTTTTCCTCTGTGCAAGTTATTTGCTGAATATAGGGTGTGCATTAGTTAATAGGGAACAAATATGCAATGTGGGAATCAAACAATGTATACTCGACTGTGACATTACTAGTAATGATATACATTCAGCATCAATTTTTATCAAACAGTTTAGTTCAAATTTGAAGGGGAAAAAAAAGTACTTGCTGGCTTCTGCAATATATCACAGATATCACAGATATAAATTGCTCAATAGGAATATAGAATAAAAAGTGTATTTCTCCCTCACGGGCATGGCTCAGAACTTTAACTTGAACACTGGTATTTTGATTCTTTCAAAGTATTAAGGTTAAGACTACATTATCTAGAGAAGCTGAGGAAGCTGGTGCCAGAGCAACTTTCCAGGGGAAAACGTTATGGGAGTTTTTTTCCTCTTTTTCTGTTGCACACTTAGCTACCCAGTTTTTAGACCAAAACCCCCTCTGTATTTACCTGCCAGCCTGTTTTAATATATTTTATCTGTTTGTCTCTCTGTTCATATATGTGTTGCATATAACTCTAAATAAAACCACTTATGTTTTTCATCATCAAACTTTGGATTTTGGAGTGTGGTTTCTTTACAAGGACCATCATGCTTGTTTTTTCATGGCAACAGGACAGTTGAAATTGCTTTGGGAAGTGATGTTTCTCTCAGTGAAGAGAGTTTTGCACTAAATCACCCCGGATTGTTTGATTCCTTTGTCTTTTTATTTTGAAGTAAAAGTCTTCGGTGATTAAGTGGGCTAGTCAACACACAAGGCCAAATGTTCTGTAGCACATACTACAGTAAAACTCCAGTGGTCTGGCACGCCTGATGGTCCAGCACCATCTGGAACCCAGAAGTGTTCCGGGCAGCCGGACAATTGGAGCTGCTCTGCCCCAGGCTTCCCCGATTCAGCGGCTGCTGAAACTGACCAGCAGCTGACATGCTGCCATGTTGGTCCCGTAGCATTGCCCCTCGGCTCTGCGGGACCAACCCAGCAGCACCCCCAGCTGCTCTTCCCCAGACTTCCCCAAGTCAGCTGCTGCTGAAACTGACCAGCGGCTGACTCCGGGAAGCCCGGGGCAGAGGTGCTGTGCCCTGGGCTTCCCGGAGTCAGCCGTTGGTCAGTTTCAGCAGCGGCTGACTTGGGGAAGTCTGGGGCAGAGCAGCTAGGGGTGGTGCTGGGTTGGTCCCTCAGAGCCGAGGGGTGCATCCCCCCCCACTCCACCCAAGACCTCTCATAGTCCCCCGTGCCTATAGTCCGGCATATCTGATAATCTGGCACCCCCTGGGTCCTAAAGGTGCCGTATTATTGGAAGTTTACTGTACAACACTAGTACAATAATGATATAATAAGATTGGATGTGCAGCATTAAGTTAAATTAATGGAAGCTGTTGCCTTATAGTATCATCAGGTCTTAATATGACTAGTTCAGTCCATTTATTGTTAGACCTTATCTTTTCATTATTGTACACTGTCAGTTTGAGGGCTGTATTGCTCTGTATTTAAAATAGCAACTTTAACTTTTTCTTTTTAGGAAATAAAGTTCTTTACGTAAAGATGAAGAGATTTCCTTCTGGTGTGTGTTCTCAAGGCTAGGTGTTTGCACAAATCCTGTCTAAAAATATCACACTCAGTCTTGCACCATTTTCATACAATTCATTTATCCTTTAGTCAAACTATAAAGTTCCTTGCAAAAAATTGTGTCCCAGGAACACTGATTTTGGGAAGTTTGGAGTGGAAGAGGGTTGTAGCTATAATTTAGGAGAGAATTGAGCAAGAATTTATATTCAAAGGGTGGTGCAACTGATTGACTTCATTGGTAGGAATACCGAATAATGATGTATTTGGGGTTATAGAGGATACTTATTCAGGATACTTATTTTATACTACAAGATTTAGCCAGCATTGCTCAGATCCTTCAAGGCAGGGGGCTTCAGGTGTGGGGGATGCAGGAATCAGGGCAGGGGAATGGGAGGTGTGGGGGGCTGAGGCCAGGAGGTGAAGAATGCAGGAGTCAGGGCAGGTAGCTGAGAGGTATGAGGGGGCTGAGGGCATAAAGTGGGAATACAGGAATCAGAGCAGAGGTGGGGAGCTCAGGGGAGTGGCTGGGAGGTATGGGGGGGGCTCAGTGCAGGGGACTGGGAGGTTTGAGAGGGGCTTACTAGGGCCGTCCACCGTGGCAGCAATGGCAGTGAAGGTGGTGCGGCTCTGACAGCAGCTCCTCATGGGGTGGGAAGGCAGGGCTGGTGGGAGAGTAGCTCCTCATCTGATGCTGCAGATGAGCAGGAGGGGCTTGAGGGCAGGGGGGGCACTTACCTGGAGATCCCTGGCCCCAGCTGGCCACTCTCTCCCTGGTACTGCTGACCCCTTGTGGTCATTCTTCAGTATAACTGTCTTCCTCACTTAGGGTACATCTAAACTACATGCCTCTGTCGTCAGAGGCATGTAGATTTGTTGTTTTGGCAAAGGCAAATGAAGCCGCGATTTAAATGATCGCGGCTTCATTTACATTTACATGGCTGCCGCGCTGAGCCGACAAACAGCTGATCAGCTGTTTGTCCATTCAGCGCGCTAGTCTGGACGCTCCCCTGCCGACATCAAAGCCCTTTGTCGGCAGCCACGGTAAACCTCGTCCCACGAGGAATAACGGGGCTACCGACAAAGGGCTTTGATGTCGGCAGGGGAGCGTCCAGACTAGCGCGCTGAGCGGACAAACAGCTGATCAGCTGTTTGTCGGCTCAGCGCGACAGCCATGTAAATGTAAATGAAGCCGCGATCATTTAAATCGCAGCTTCATTTGCCTTTGCCTTTGCCTATGTGTCTAATCTACATGCCTCTGACGACAGAGGCATGTAGTCTAGACACAGCCTTACTGAACATCCCATCTTCCTGGCACAGCCAAACCCTGATCTTGCATTAAGAATAAGAGGAAGCTGCATACCAAATTTGGTGGCCCTAGCTCTTACAGTTTAGGAGGGATTCTTGGACAGACAGACACACAAACTCTCTAAAATAAATAGAGAGAAATACTTGAATTTATATTAACCAAATAAAACTAAATAAAACCAAACTTGTGTTACTTTAAACTGAATTAATCTAAACCTTCTTAGGGAAAAATGCTAACAATGAGCTACAGCATGTTGTGTAAGTGGAGAAATACATATATATAGTCAGATGCTGCTCTTGGAGCTTAATGTGGCCTTATTTATACATTCAAGGAAACATCAAGAGCTTCCATTGCCAGCTTAGGAGCCACTGGTTTAGTGTGTGTGTATATCCACAGATCTATGGACTATTTATTAAGGGCCCAATCCTCATGGTCAGTAGTCCCACTGAAATCAATAGAACTGTTAGTGTGGGTAAATGCACTGTTTCACAACTGAGTTCTAAAACACGTGGTAGGTTAGGAGTGTTAGCCTGGGAGAAAGAAAGCAAAAGGTCTCAAATTGATATTCATGCCAGTATTTTCTCTTTGTTGATAAACTCAGTTAGGTCTATTGACTCAGATAACTAGAGTCGGTGATCATTGCTATCCTTACACTGTCTACTTGGACCCCAATTTGACAAAGTAGTTAAGCATGTGCTTAAGGACCGCTGAAGTCACTTGGTCATGGACATGGTCTCTTCAGATAACCTAGGCAAAACTTAGAGAATGCTGAATAGCAGGGCCAACTAATGAATTTTATTCTATATTTCACAGAGAGCCAGTGCAGACTATGAAACATTAGGGTGATGTGCTCTTGTTGGCTTGTGTTGCTAGGTTGGAAGTTGCTGCATTCCAAACCAAATGGAGCCCTTAATACAATTTGTTCAAAAATCCATGGGTCAGTACATAATGTGCATGTAACATTAAGATGGGAACACAGCACTGTAAGACAATACGTAAATTTGTATTTCTGAACTTTTCCAAAGGTTCTGCTCTCTCTAAAATGAGAATCTCAATTGCACATCTACTACCTTTTCTCTTTAGAAATGCATTAATTCCCTAGTTCTACATGGGGAAAAAATGTAAACACAGTATTCCTCCATAATCTGCTGATCGGAAAAAATCAAAGAAGAAATCAAATCTCTCTAAAGCTGCTTTTGTGCTTGAGAAGTGAAGCATGTTTTCTGCAAGAGCAAAATTCAGGCAGCTTAGCTTCATCTCTATTAACTATGACAGAATCAACAATCAGCAACCAGTAAGACATAATTTGAGTTCAGCAGTTGGTCATTAATAAACTCAGAGGTCATGGTGCACACTAACGTTTTAATGGGTATGTTCTCTGCCCCTTCCGAGTGTGTGCATAAAATACCACCCTGTGTGTTTTTCTCTTATGAATAATAGTTTCATAATGGAGGCTGAGTACACTTTTTTACACTGGAAGTATTACCACCGCAGTCAGCAGAGCTACTTGCATGAGCAAGGTTTCTTGAATTGGGCCATAGTGGCCATATCCCATAGTGGCCATATCCCATATAACTTGTCTTTAAGGCTCCCCTGTGATTGCTCATTTAACTGCCTCCCAAAATACCAGCTAACTAGTTTTATCAAGGTTCCATTATTTGTCTTTCAGACATTGTAAAGGACCATTCCTGGCAGCTGAATGATACCGACTACTGCAAAAATATATCAGATTGATTCTTTCATGTAGTAAATGCAAATTGTTTCAGCTGGTTAAACTTCCTAAGTTTAGCAAGAGACAATGCTTTCTAGAAAAAGAGACCTTCTGAAATATATTGAGTAAATGCAACGATCAGTATAATTTGAAACTAAATGTGTGTAATAAATAGACAATATTATTTTAAAAGCTCTTTTAAGCAAGCAGGTACAGTTTCCATCTTGAACTAAGCACAGCATGAGCCTGCTCACTTTCCTGGGGCTAAGCTATATTGTTAACTTGATAACAAATAGATCATAAGCATCAGCCTAAAATTTCTGCCCAAGTTTGGTAGTGCTCACTGTTTTCTCAGCAGGTCCTCCTCTGACACAGTCAGTGTTCCCAGAGAAAAGATTCAGTGCTTTGTGTCCTGGTTGGGGTAATAAGATCCATCTGCAAAAATATATCTGCTATTATATGCTGTCCAAATACATATCATTATCCTTGGATCTGCTAACCTGTTAACACCTATGGGTAGCTACATGTCATTCTGTCTCTGGGTATGTCTACACTACCACCCTAGTTCGAACTAGGGTGGTAATGTAGTCAACCGGAGTTGCAAATGAAGCCCGGGATTTGAATTTCCATGAGGAAATTTTGCGTTCCACGAGGAGTACAGATAGTTCGGAATAGGAAGCCTAATCCGAACTACCTAGTTCGTGCCACGCGTAGCCGCGGGCACGGAGTCCGAACTAGCGGACTTTAAAAATGGCGGCGCCCGGCAACATGCAAATAAAGCCCGGGAAATTCAAATCCCGGGCTTCATTTGCAACTCCGGTTGACTACATTACCACCCTAGTTCGAACTAGGGTGGTAGTGTAGACATACCCTCTATGACTTGGAAAAAATCAACGTGTTTCCCAAGTATTGCTTAGGTAATCCTGTGAATTCTTGTAATATATAGATCACATTGCTTAGTAGACAAAGAGTTTTAAAGAATTCTAGTTGATCCCTTATATGCATTAGAATAAATAAAAATGAAGAAAGGCAAATTTTCAGTAATTGCTATCTCTTCAGTAAGTTATAGAGACAACATATAAAAGATCAATGGATACTACAGCAGGAGGCTAGTCAGCCTTTCTAATGATAATATATATAGTGTATTAAAGAACATATTTGCATAGAAATACTCAGGTGTGAGAAAAGAAGGTGTCTTTCTGAGTAAACAAAACAGACTTAGGCTAAAATGAAGCCAAGTACACAATTTAGAAGAATCTCTTCAACACCTTTCCAAGTTAATCATTGTAAAGTGGGCAGGCAGTCAAATACATTTTAAATAGTTAACTAGCAGTTATTTGTAAGTTTTTTCTTACAGTGAAGCTTGTCTCTGAAAAGTGGTTCTGGATAAATGGCATCAGGGAGTTCCTAGTTACTAGATCTTTCTGATTTCCACAGCCGTTGTGCTCATTTTACAAGATTTTATTTCTAATTGTATTATCGAAAAATCCACCTAAGGCCTGAAGGTCTAAGTAGGTGCTTTCTTTCTTATGAATCATCAGCAATAAGAAAGCATGTGTAGTAGTCAGAATTGACTGGCGTGGTGTCCTGACAAGTGTCCTGCTCCATCGATGATGATAACCACAGCTGTGTGAGTGTGTGCTCAGTCGTGTGCCGTGTTGACTTGCATAATTAGTCAACACAGAAGACTCCAAGAGAGTCCCCAAGGACCAGAAAACAGTTAAGGATCGAAGGTGCCTGGCCAGATTTATTGTTAAGCGAAATACAGTAATAGTTGTCAGTGGATTCTACCAAACCACTATGCAAATGTACCCCATAATAATGGACTCACACAGTCAGTGGGAAGTCTCTCTGCCCCCTAGACCAGACAAAGATAGCCCTTCCAAGACACCCTTTTATATACAGGTACAAACAAGTTACACATCACTCCTGACGTGTCAGGTTGCCACCCTCTGATGCTACATAGATACCACTCATCATCTTGTACCTCGTGGTTCAATTAGAACATCTCTATCCATCATGCTGTGATTTTAGACCCTTTCCTGAACCAGGGTTGTTATCTGGCCGGGGAGCGTGAGTATGAAGGTCTTTTTTAATGAGCTCATGTTACCATACTTTTGGAATGTGCTTTCAATTTATGACCAATACCAATTACTGTTTTACAGCTGGTACCTAGTATCAACTACTATTCTACATCTGGATCTATTACCAATTAGGCTGTGTCTAGACTGGCAAGTTTTTCCGGAAAATCAGCCGCTTTTCCGGAAAAACTTGCCAGCTGTCTACACTGGCCGCTTGAATTTCCGGAAAAACACTGACGATCTCATGTAAGATCGTCAGTGCTTTTCCGGAAATACTATGCTGCTCCCATTCGGGCAAAAGTCTTTTTCTGAAAGACTTGCGCAAAAGGGCCAGTGTAGACAGCACAGTACTGTTTTCTGCAAAAAAGCCCAGATCGTGAAAATGGTGATCGGGGCTTTTTTGCAGAAAAGCGCGTCTAGATTGGCCACGGATGCTTTTCCGCAAAAAGTGCTTTTGCGGAAAAGCAGCCTGCCAATCTAGACGCGCTTTTCCGAAAATGCTTTTAACGGAAAACTTTTCCATTAAAAGCATTTCCGGAAAATCATGCCAGTGTATATGTAGCCTTAGTGTTTTGTTCTCTCAGCCCTGTTGGTGCCAAGTTCTGTGAGCAGCGGCCTGCCTCTTGGTCACAGATTAACTTTGTTTTATATTAGCCAAGTTTTGTCCATTGTTAGCTAGGCCTCAAACCGTGCCTATCCTACATGGACTTTTGTTTCTGGCCCTCATCTTATTACAGCATGCATAGTATAAATGGTAAATGTCTCTCATTAAGAGTGTCCCGCAGCATTTCTAGAAGGATTGTGAGGGAAGGAGTCTTTAAGCCTAATAAAAATTGAAATAGAAACACAATCTGTAGTTAGAGCTTGTCTACACATGGAGTTATGTAAGAATAATTAGTCCTGAATAATTCCATGTGAGCAGTCATTTCAAAGTAAGAGCCTGGATTACCCTGAACTAGAACAAGAAACTCTTATTCTGGAATAAGTGTGAGCACACTGGGGCTATGTCTACACTGCAGGCTTCTTGCGCAAGAACCTTTTGACTTGTGCAAGAGAGCGTCCACACGATAAAAGCACATTGCAAAAGCTTTTTTGCAAAAGAGAGCATCCACACTGCATGAATGCGCTTGCTCAAGAAAGCTCTGATGGCCATTAACAGAATGGACATTAGAGCACCTGTGCTTTTTCCAATAGGCTGTTTTTGCGCAAAAACCCCCGTTTGCCATCCACACACACCTTTTTGCGTAAGAGCTCTTGTGCAAAAAGGCTTTTTCCTTGTAGAAAGAGGAATAACTCTTGCACAAAAAGCCCTCTCTTCTTACGATGTACTGTAAATTTTCTTGCACAAAAATGCACTTGTAGTGTGGACGTTCTGCGAGTTTTTGCGCAAAAACTCTGCAGTGTAGTTGTATCCTTAGAGTTATTCAGGAACAATTTTATGCTTCAAATTCACATCCTACCTTAATCTGAATTAACTTTCAAGTGTAGACAAATCCTTAGCAGATCCCAGAAACAGCTTCAAATATACTCACCTTTCCCTCCAGAACTGCCAAATAACCTTGTTTTTCTGATTGTGATATATAATACTGTATTTGAAGAATTTTGGTAACAAACAACTGCTTCTAATGGAAAGTGACGGTCTTGTCTACACTGAAATGTTACTTTGGAATAAGGTAACGTGTGAATTTAAAACACAGTATTTATACCAGATTAACTCTGTGCATATACAGACCATTAGATGCTTATTTACACTGTTAATAATTCAAACATGCTGGCAATTCGCAGATGTCAAACTGGAAAGATAAGTTTCCAAAACAATACCAACAAAAAAAAATCCACCAGGGAATACTTTCCAAAGCCAGGGATCATTTGCTTGCTATGTCAGGAGTGTTCTCTACAGATCACATTGTAAAGCATGTGCTGACATGATAATGGTCTTAACTGCATCGAGTATCTTTCATCAGATCCTGAAGTCCTTTCAAACTACTAGTGTACCTTCAACCTTTAAAAAATCTTTAGAGTCATACATTAGGTTCAGAAGTCTCTCAAACAAACTTCTGGTTATACTACTTCTCTTGTTATTTCATGCTGTAGATACAGATATCAGTATATGTCCTACGAAAAGCATAGAACAAAAGAAACATGGACCATCTTTCCAAAAGTATTTGAAGACAGATCAGTGTTTAGCGAGATTGTCAAAAGTGTCTAAGCCCTTACCTCCCAATGCCCTTTCAAATCCTGCATGTAGGTACCTTGGTGTTTTGAAAATCCTATTAACCACCTTATATCTTTACAAATCCCATGATGACTCATAATTCACATGATATATGAGAAAACAAGTGATACTTAAAAAGATTCAACAACTCAATTTGTTCTAATCAAACTCCTTGGCCTGGCCACTCAACCTTACCTTGGCATTCCTCCTGAACTCATTAGTAAATTAACATTAATTTGATCTAGGGGCAAAGGAAATATTTAACTTGAATTAGTCTCCCACAGTCAGCTACAGTAGTAATCTGTTCCAACAGAAGCTTGACACAAGTACTGGTAATGCTTTTCCTGTTTTTAAAGATTGTTTTTGCATTATTAACAATTATCAATCATTTATAAGTATGGACTTCAATAGCGCATACACAGACATGGATATGCTGAAAAATAATTTGCTATATTTTTGTGACAGCACAGTTAAAGAGATTGAATATGTGTGCACTTTAGGTTAGTAATGGTTGAAAATTTCACTAAAATGTACTTGAGATTATTTATCAGACTGAAACTCACTTGTGTAAAATATTTTCAGTGGTGGTCCTAGTGGCATAGCTCATCTTTACTGCACGTGTTCTCAGGTGAAACCCAGGTCTCACAATTCTCCAGGCAGGACTGTAGAAACTGGCAGTCTCAGCGGCTGATGTCCCAGCAGGGTTGCCTTGACCTTGCTTTTCTCTGGGTGGAAAAGGAGGTAGGTGAGGTTGGAAAAGCTGCTCCTGTGGCACATGGGTGCCTCTTCCACATCTCCATGAGGTGAGTGATACCTGAAAGACAGTATGTGAGAGGGTACCACGAAAGTTCCATGTGCCATGTCTGGAGGCATTGTCTACAGCACCAACACTGCTAACACCAGAGAGGGAGGTAGAGTCTTCAGTTCCCACTCCATTGCCTCCTCCCTCTATAGCAGGCTCCTTCGGCATATCTACTGCTATCCCAGGTAAGGGCATCAAGGAGAACCACGTGCAATATAGGGTACGTCTAGACTACATGCCTCTGGCGACAGAGGCATGTAGATTAGACTACCCGGCATAGGAAAATGAAGCGGTGGTTTAAATAATCGCCGCTTCATTTAAATTTACATGACTGCCGCGCTGAGCCGATCAGCTGTTTGTCGGCTCAGCGCGGTAGTCTGGACTCTCCGCGGTCGACATCAAAGGCATTTGTCGACCTCCCAGGTATGCCTCATCCCAGGAGTCTCAGAATCAGATGTGGGAGCAGGAGGAGGAAGTTCATATAAACTGATCCTAAATTTATCATCTCCACATCTCACCTTATCATATCCCTTAGCAGATATCAGAATCCTAGAGTCTATTCTCCACTCCATTGAGTGAACACAGAGAATCAGATTTTGTGACCCTTTCCATTAGTGAACCAGGCAAGCTGATGATTACAGCAGACACCAGCTAGAAATAATGGGGTACATTCAGGGCTTGAGTCAATCCAGAGTGATTTTCTTGAGGCCTCAAAATGTCACTCACTCCAGGGACCGCAGACTCATTCTGATTGTGACAGACAGCACCTCTGATGGGGTTTTGTAGATTAATTAGGAAGAACTCAATCAGCCAAAGCCCAGAGAGAAACTCAGTTTTTCCTGTCCTGGGCAGAAATACATTTCCACATTCTACATACATGGCACATCAGATAAGAGATGGTCATCCAGGCAGCCTGTCATACCAGGCAGAAGTTAGGTTAAGTAGAATGAAGCCTTAGCCTAGAACTATTCTCACTCATTGTCAGTGACTGACCTCTTGTATCTGGAAACAATAAAGCATTTTGTAGCATCTTTCCAGGTATCAAGGTCCGGGATCCAAGGTGATGAACAATCTCTCTCAAAGCAGACTAAGGTTATGGCTGTATAGCTTTCCCATCCTTTGTGCTGTTCCTCACATCTATATGGAAGATAAGAAGATAAGAAAAAAGGTGCTGACTCTGCGAGTGCTCTGGGACACCGGGGAAAATTAACAGGTACCAACTTCCTCTCTCGGGCTTCTCCCTCCCCCCCCCCCACCTCTCGCGCACTGGCGGCCTAGCTGACCAACTCATCCTCCACCCTCCCAGCCCTTCTGGAGTGCTACAAACAGATGATTCACGGTGTTAGGAAGCTTTGAGAGGGTGGGGGAAGAATGGGGGCCACACACTTGAGAGGAAGTGGGACATGCATGGGGGAAGGGGTGGATGGAGGCAGGGCAGGGGTGGAGTTGGAGTGGGAAGAGGCAGAGCTTAGGGGAAAGGGTGGAGTGAGGGATCTATCCCCTTTCCCCTCCCCCATGGCTAGAGGGGAAGTCAGTACCTATGGCTAGGAAGGAGGGACTAGCACTGAAACTGATTATGCCCCTTTGACTGAGTAGACTATGGTCCTCAGGCCTGATTAACCTCATGTCAGACCACCTGATATCTTGACCGCACATAGCTGATCTACTAGTCCAAGGACCAGTCCTCCTTCCATGACTGGACAGACTCAGACTAGCAGCCTTGCATTTCAAAGAAGTCACTTAGACAAAAATGGATACTTGCATTGATTAATCCTCTACTGAACTCTAGAAAGAAGTCAGCACAAACAACTCACCCTTGTTGCTGGGCAAATGTCACAAATTAACTACCACATTACAGCAAATTAAATGCAGCTCCACGTTTTTGGGGTAGAGATTATGGGCTGGTGACATACTTGGAGACCAAAATCGTCTATTGAGGCACAGATTAAGTACAGTACAGGTAACAGCAGGGCAAGCTTTCTCATACTGCTGCACCCAAAAACTACCCCTTACTCCTGACCTGAAGGGAGCACCCTGAGACACAAAAGAGGACTTTAGCCTCCAGACCCATTCAGTCCTATTCATCTCAGCAAGTGGGCCAGCAGTTTTGTGATGTGGACTCCTGTCTGCTAGGAGACCCCCTAGCTCAGTGGTTCTCAACCTGTGGGTTGCAACCCCATTTTAATCAGGCTTGCTCAGGCTCAGAGCCGAAGTTGAAGCCCGAACCCTACCACCTAGGACTAAAGCCTGAAGACTTTAGGGTTTGAGGGGGAGGGATAACTCAGTGGTTTGAGCATTAGCCTGCTAAACCCAGCGTTGTGAGCTCAATCCTTACGGAGGCCATTTTAAGGATCTGGGGCAAAATCTGTCAGGGAGGGTACTTGGTCCTGCTGCGAAGGCAGGGGTCTGGACTTAATGACCTCTCAAGGTCCCTTTCAGTTCTAGGAGATAGGCATCTCCATTCATTTCAAGACTTCAGCCCTGAGGCGGGGGGGCCCATCTGAGGCTGAAGCTCTCAGTCTTCATCTTGCCCTCTCCCACCTCACCCAGTCTGGTGGGACTCAAATTGGGACCTAGGCTTTGGTCCCCCTTCTCAAGATCATGTTGTAATTTTTCTTCTCAGGAGGGGTTACAGTACAATGATATTTGAGAACAGCTGAAGCTGATTTCACATAGGCACCAGACCTGAGTGACTGTCACCTGAGATACATTGGGATAGGTATTTGCACATCAATAAGGCAAGATGGGAGGGGTGTGACCAGTCAGCCATCTGTCAGTGATGCCTGGAGTGTAGTGCTGCTTCCCCCCCCCCCAAGGCCTTAGAGGTGTGTGGAATGTGCGGAGTTTTACTCCAGCAGTGAGTAAAGAGCCCAGGTCTCTGGCTGTAGTAGCTGTGGCAGAGGCCAGGAGCCTTGGTCCCCTTGAATTGCTGGGTCCCAGAGCAACTGCCCCCTTTGCCCTCTCCCCCAGCAGGCCTGCAGTAAGGTAATCTTCACCTTGGATGCTGATAAGTGTGCATATTTAAGCAAACCCTGAATGTGTGAAGACCGCTCTCGTTAATTAGTCAATGCAAAATGGCCTACTCTCACCTTGAGCTATGCACGCTATTCTTAAAGGAACACATCAGGGCTGTGTCTACACTGGCATGAATTTCTGGAACTGCTTAAAACGGAATACTATTCTGTTTTCAGTTTTTTCCGGAAAAGGAGCGTCTACATTGGCAGGCTGCTTTTCTGGAAAAGCCCTTTTTCCGGAAAAGCGTCTGTGGCCAATGTAGACGCACTTTTCCGGAAAAGAGCCCCGATCGCCATTTTCGCGATCGGGGCTTTTTTCCGGAAAAGACTACTGGGCTGTCTACACTGGACCTCTTCCGGAACAGTGTTCCGGAATAAGGACTTATGCCCGAGCGGGAGCAGAATAGTTTTTCCGGAATAGCGGCTGATTTTGTACAGTAGAGCATCGTTGCTTTTCCGGAAATTCAAGGGCCAGTGTAGACAGCTCGCAGCTTATTCCGGAAAAGCGGCTGATTTTCCGGAATAAGTGGCCCAGTGTAGACACAGCCCAGGTGTTGGAGGCTAATCTTAAGTAATGAGGATTTTCCAGTTTTGCAAGTCCTTTCAGCCATGAGCAGCCTAAAGTTTTCTGTTTTCAACATCAATGCAGTTCATGCCCCAAAATACCTAAATTTAGCTGCTTCCCATGCAATTGAAAGCCAACTGTTCACCCAAAGTGCCCATTTTATAGTTCTGTGTGTGTGTGTGTGTGTGTCTATAATCTTTTACCAGCATTCCTACTTCACTATGTGCCTGTTAATAAGATTAGTAATTAAAAAGCTTGATAGCAATTGGAAAGCATACACCCCTCTCAGTTGGGTTGGCTTTGAGTCTTAGGCAGGGCTTAAAGAGCACCTGAAGGAGTGAAGTCAAGATCCCTCTGCTGAAATCTGTGCTTGAAAGTGCAAATGGAAAAATCCCGGCCATTATGGGACAATCCCTTACAGTTTGTTTTTGCCTGCATTTCCTATGCAGTGGGGCTGGGAAATGTTTGGAGATTTCCATATTTATGTCAGATGTATGGAGGAGGTAAGTGCAGTTTATGTTTCTTGGTTGATTTCCCTCTCAGAAGGGTACGGAAATGGAAAGTTAAATCTTTTAAAACCAAAAAAAGTATTGTCCATGTCGGCATGTCATCCATGTGATAGGTTTTTATATGCAGGAGGGGCATGTAAGCATGTCTGTGTAAGCAAGAGACATAAAATATACCAGCAGACCACTGCTAGCTACAGAGGTGTTATACATCTTTATTTTACTTCACATTGCTTTCCATCGTGCCTCCAGTTTAACTCTTTTTCCTGATTACTGCCCCAATTCAATACAATATTATTCTTCCCCACCAAGCTCTGAAAACATGAGGAACAATGTTTTGTATAAGAGGGCAGATTCCTATAGTGCTAATTTTTTAATCCCCCTGCTACATTACTTTCAGAGCATCAGAAGCTATTTCCGTTCCTTATAGGTTAACATGTTTGGATTAAAAAATGCTACTGAAAAGGGAAAGCATGTACATTGATTTAATTGAGGGATTAATAATTCCATTCAAACTGCTGCTATTCATGCAGGGCTGTTACATAAAGCTTCATTTTAAATGGTTGATAACTTGGCTGCAAAGTTGCCTGGAAGTTGGCAGAAACCCCTTAGTCAACGGAAGTGCTACAGCTAAAATCTCACAAGAGGCTTTGAAAAGGTCAATTAAACTTGTCTTGGTTCAAAAAAAAAGTTCTCTGTGGCTGGGATGCTGCTTTTTCCCACCCTGTTCAAACTCAACAAGAAAATGTCAAAAATAACCATAAACCCAGTTTCAGTTGCTTTTCTGCAATTAGAAATCAAACATCAGATTATTAGGTTAATTATCGAGAAAACTAACCACCACCTCTAACAGGCAAAGACCTACTGTGATTAGCCTTCAAGATGCTCCCTTAAGGTTTCTAGGACAGTTCTATTCAGCTTACTTATGCTGCATCCATCACCGATGTACCTGAATCCTTCCCAGACTAGCATCTATGACAGATGGTTCTTTTCTCCCTTCACCCTTTCTCCTCCCTTTGTTTGTAGATTTTTTTTAAAACTCCTTTAGTTCGAACACCAGAGTTAAACTCACGTGCACTAGGTAATCAATGTGTGCTGGTAGCTGGAGCGATTGTTTAAAACTGAGTTCTAGCTAGGTTAGATTAGATATTCTATAATGGCTTGGTCCAAAGATCTCTGAAGTCAATTGGATTCTTTCCATTTATTTCAATGGGCTTTGGATCCGGCCATAACTGAGCATTTAGATACTGCAAGTGGTCAGTGCTGTATAGAAACGTAAAACAGGATCTCTATTAGCTAGAGAGATGATCTACAATTCCTGTTGGATTCTCAGTCACAAATGTGTCAGAAGGCTAACATCTTCCTCTTTGACAGTGACCCCAGAACATTGCCTTTTCATATGTTTTAAAAATGTAATTGCACATTATGTACACATTTATAATGTGTGTCTGATCATCAGTTAACCCACTGCAAATAACCTGCCTGTTCTCTTGAGTTAGACTCAAGTATCAGGCTTTTTACTCTACTGTAACAAGAGTAACTTGTTTTTTTCTTATGGAGCCCTGCAGCTGTAAATCTTGATAGCGTACACAGGGAGTGTGATAGAACCCAAGTGTACCTTTGCTCGGTGTCTCCAGCCCAAAAAACCACACCACAACATGGACTGTCTGCACAGCATGGGTTTCAGGGACCCAAATGAACAGCTTTATAACTTTAGCTGATTGCTGCGTTTTTCCCATTAGTGTTGGGACAACTATGTGGCTGACACTCAGAAACACAGAATTAAAATCATTCCCTTCCCTGAAGAGTACAGTCTAACAATTCTTACCGCAGATCTTTACAAGACACAATAGCCTTCCAAATCTATTATCTTCCTTCTCGTAAAAGTATTCCTTGCTTCTCTTTTTTAACCAGAAGTCTTGAACAGCAACACAGAAGGAATGATCGAGTTATTTGTAGAGGGAGCAGAGTTATTTTTCTGTGGCTTGAATAACTTATCAGTTAAGATGCCTATTGGCTTTTAAGCCAATTCTTTGGCATGTAGACATGCGATTATCAAATTATCCACTCCAGTAGAACTTTGTTTACACTGAACTCAAATACAGGGACATTCATACATTGGGCCCATGACACAGAGGGGAAGATCCTCATTTGGAACAAATCAGCTGAGATACCAGTACCTTTAAAGAAGCTGTGCTGATTTATATCTGCTAGCGATCTGGGCAAGGTTTAACTTTGCATCTAGAACTGAGCTGCCCCAGAGATCATAGGGCATCTGGGTTCAGCTCATCATAAAGAGAGGGGCTAAATGCAAACTTTGGATCCAAACGGAACCAAAACTGGGGGTGTTTGGATCTGGGCTTTTGGCTCAGCCCCAGATCTGGTTCATTGTGAAGTAGAATGGAAGTCCCTAACTGTTTCACTGCATTACATCATGGCAAATAGTAAATTCAGAGGTAGGGAAGCTGGTGAAAAAAGATTTCACAAAGGGTCTCATCCCAGTCCACCTCAAACTCAATAACAAAACTCTAAGGGTACGTCTACACTACAGCGCTAATTCAAACTAACTTAGTTCGAATTAGTTAATTCGAACTAAGCTAATTCGAACTAACGCATCTAGAACTAAAAACTAGTTCGAATTAGCGTTTTGCTAATTCGAACTAGCATGTCCACATTAAGTGGACCCTGAACCGGGCTTAAGGATGGCCGGAAGCAGTGCCGGCAGGGCATCAGAGGAGGACTTAGAGCGTGGAGATGCTGTCTCAGGCTAGCTGAGGGCTGCCCTTAAAGGGTCCCAACCCCCACCCCGGACAGACAGTTCTCAGGGGTGCCCCGCTTGCAAAGCAGTCCTGGCTTGGAGTGCCCAGACTACCCACACTGGGCGCATCACAGCACTCGGCCATCAGACCGGCTGCACTTGCCGCAGGCTGCCATCTGGGAAGAGGGGGCAATTGGGGGGCTGCAGGAGAGCTTCCACCCCCAGAAGCCCACAGAGCCAGCCCAGTCCTCCCCATCGGGGGCTCATACCCCATTCCTCCCTCACCTCCTTCCACTTACCCTTCCCTAGCCCCTTTTCTTGATGTACAAAATAAAGGACTATTGTGTTCAAAAATGGAATCTGTCTTTATTGACCAAAACTGGGGGAGACTGGGAAAAGGAGGTGGGAGAGGGGAAGAGAGAGGCTGGGAGAGGGGAGGGCAACTAAAATGATCAGGGGTTGGGAACAGGTCCCATGTGAAGAGAGGCTAAAGAGACTGGGACTTTTCAGCTTAGAAAAGAGGAGACGGAGGGGGGACAGGATAGAGGTCTCTAAAAGCAGGAGTTGGGTGGAGAGGGTGCATACAGAAAATTTCTTTATTAGTTCCCATAAAGAAGGACTAGAGGACACCAAAGGAAAGGAATGGGTAGCAGGCTTCAAAGTAGTAACAGAAAGTTGTTCTTCACAAAGCAAAGAGTCAACCTGTGGAACTCCTTGCTGCAGGAGGCTGTGAAGGCTACAACTAGAACAGAGTTTAAAGGGAAGTGAGATCAAGTCATGGAGGTTGGGTCCATCGAGTGGTATTAGCCAGGGGGTAGGAGTGGTGTCCCTGCCCAAGGTTTGTGGAAGGCTGGAGAGGGATGGCACGAGACAAATGGCTTGGTCACTGTCTTCGGTCCATCCCCTCCAGGGTCTCTAGGGTTGGCCGCTGTCGGCAGACAGGCTACTGAGCTAGCTGGACCTTTGGTCTGACCCAGGACGGCCATTGTAAGTTCAGGACTCAAGGTTGGGGGCCTCAGTGGACCCCCTTGATTTTCATGCACACCTGCTCCTGGGTGGCCAGGCTGGCAGCTCTCCTGCCCTAGACGGCCACTTTCCTGTGCCTAGTGCGGAGATCATGGACAAGGTCCACGATGTCTGCACTAGCCCAGGCGGGTGCCCGCCTCTTGCGGTCCCGGGCAAGCTCCCGGGAGCCGCCAGCCTGGTCCCGGGAAGAGAGGGAGGGTTGGGGGGCATCGGGTGGGTGGCTCAATCCGTGCCAGGTGCAGGGTCTGCTGGCTGGGTGCTGGCAGGCTTGCACCTGGCACGGGCACCGTAGCCAGCCCGTGCCCTTTTAAGGAGTCCGGGGCCGGGAGGGGGACAGACGAGTTTCCCTGGTGTTGGCCAGAGTGGCCACCAGGGAAATCTGGGGAGGGCTAGCCTCCCACTAGTTCGAATTAAGGGTCTACACAGCCCTTAATTCGAACTAGTAAGTTCGAACTAGGCTTAATCCTCGTGGAATGAGGATTACCTAGTTCGAACTAAGCGCTCCGTTAGTTCGAATTAAATTCGAACTAACGGAGTGCTAGTGTAGCGCCTATGAAAGTTAGTTCGAACTAACATCCATTAGTTCAAACTAACTTTGTAGTGTAGACATACCCTCAGGGATTTCATTGCAGTTCAGTGGGGCCCTATGAAAGATCCCCACTGAATATGTAATGACTGTTAAGTCTCTTATAACTCCCCAGTTAGAAAGGGAGTTATCTAACATAAGATGCAAACAAAGGGGTTGTTAATAAAAGCATAGCCAGGAGGTAGAAAATTAATTCCCCAAATAATACGGATTATTGCTGTGTTTATTTCAACTTCTTTGCAAGTAACTGTGCAAATTGCATTCATTTTCATTGCCGAGCAGAGCCCATTGCGAGGAATGTTAATGCTGGAGATTAAATCCCAAATAATAGATATTTACGTAAATATCTTGGCTTGCTGCTAACACCAAGAAAGGCTTCTCAAAAATCTGGTTTTGACTTAGTCAGCAGGTCTTTCTGAGGTGATCTCAAAGTCAAAAGCAGGGGCTTTTTCCAGGAGAAACCTGCAGTGACACATCCCCTTTAAATACTGCATGGTATTTGAGCCTCCCCATTATAATGGAATCTCTCTGTTCCTTCGCCTTTTTGCTTGCTGCAAGTAAACAAATCTGCCTGTCTTTCTGTCTGTCTTCCCTTTTGCACAGCCCTTGTCTGTCTCACACACACACAGCAGGGCATGAGCACATCAATAGGTTACTCTGTGATGATCTGTAACTGCCCAAGTGCAATTTGTGACATTTAAATGTAAGATCCAGGCAACTTGATCCAGCCTGCATGTTTACATATTCAGCCCCGTTAGTATTAAGCAGTAGAGTGAATCAGGAATCCTTAGAATTCCAATTCTAGACATATATACATTCAAAGCTGGCTTGGTAAAAGTGTGTAAGAGTGAGGGTTAAGGTTAAGAAGCTTTAGTGCTTCTGGTTTCACTACAATTAACATGTGTCGCTTAATTCTTTAAACTTCCAAGCCTGGCTGAGATACCTTTGGCTGCGTCTAGACTGGCATGATTTTGCGGAAATACTTTTAACAGAAAAGTTTTTCCGTTAAAAGTATTTCCGCAAAAGAGCATCTAGATTGGCACGGATGCTTTTGCACAGAAAGTGCTTTTGCGCAAAAGCATCCGTGCCCAGTATAGATGCACTTTTGAGCAAGAAAGCTCCGATGGCCATTTAGCCATCGGGCTTTCTTGTGCAAAAAATTAAGGTGCCTGTCTACACTGGCCCTCTTGCTCAAGTATTCTTGCGCAATAGGGCTTATCCCTGAGCGGGAGCGTCAAAGTATTTTTGCAAGAAGCACTGAATTCTTACATTAGAACGTCAGTGCTCTTGCACAAATTCAAGCGGCCAGTGTAGACAGCTGGCAAGTTTTTGCGCAAAATCTTGCCAGTCTAGACGCACCCTTTGTGTACCCCATGTTTTGCAGGGTTGGCCCAGCTAGCTCAGTGGAACCTTGCTGGTCAGCAGCTCACACTTGTAAATGCATCTTCCCTCTGTCACTGCTCAATAGGTCACATCCTGTGAAGGTCTGATCTCTCATATTCCCACCAACTTCAGCAGGAGTTGTGGGCACTCAGCACTTCTCGTGCTTTGTTCCAGACAATATGAGCCAAAAAACTAAGCAACGCTTTATGAGCAAAATAAGATGCCAGTCAATGTAAGAATCATGTTATTTTAGATAATGATGCGGGGGAGGGGAAGGGAGCCAACCTGGGGGTCATATGGGCTGTGGAAGGGCATGTGCAGGCAGCCATTCCAGTGACTACCAGTTGCAGCTGTTCTGAGGTCTAACTTGCATCATAAACTCTGCCACACTGGTGCCTTCCTCCCACTCAGCAATGCCATGTTCCCAATTAACCCCCAAACTGCTGAGCTCTATCTAAGCCACAATGCAAGTTTTAGAAGCTATTGGCCTAAGACTCCCTTCTGGATAGAAATAGGCCTGACTCAAAATCATGGATCCATGCAGCCACATCTGGTGGCTATGTAAAGATTACAGAAGACGACTCTTCCTCCTGGCACACCACTGAATAGAGCAACTGCCGCCAAACCATTGAGAGTAATAACTACTATGTACTGAGCTCCTGGACCTGGCATGAGTCAGAACTAAGCCAAGCTGCCTGCCTGCCTGGCTCCTAGTACACTTTAAATGCAGAGCCGCAGCGGGGATAGGTCCAGGACCCAGTGCAAACTGGGACTGAGCTGGGCTGCCGGCCAGCCTGCTAAAAAATTTACTAGCAAGGGGGAGGTACCAGTGTTTCTCAAATTGGGGATTCTGAGCCAAAATACAGCTGCAAGGGGGTCCCAAGGATATTTTAGGAGGGTCACAATATTGCCACCCTTACTTCTACACTGCCTGCAGAGCTGGGAAACTAGAGGGTAGTGGGGGGTGATGCTCTAGAGACAGGCCAGTAGAAATGCAGAAGTAAGGATGGCAATACCATACCCATGTTGCTCTTACTTCTGCTGCTTTCAGTGCTGGGCACTCACCGTGGCAGCTGATGACTAAGGCCCCAGTCAGCAGCCACTGCTCTCCTGTTGCCCAGCTCTGCAGGCAGGGCCAACAGCAGCACAGGAGTAAGGGTAGCAATGCCACAACCCCGTCCCTCCTATAACCTTGTGACCCCCCCCCCCCCCCCCCACACACACACACACACAACTCCTTTTTGGGTCAGGACCCCTACAATTACAACACAGTGAAATTTCTGATTGACATGTTTGAAATCGTGAATTATTACCATTTTTTAAATTATGAAATGGACAATGAATTGGCTAGGGCCTTGCATCTAAACAGTGGCTGGTAAATAGAGTTTGTCTCAGCATTCAGTGATTACTTTACTAGCAGGAAGATGAGAGTTACCAGCATGCAGTACTGGAAAGCTATAGGACTTCTAGTACCAGCAGCTACACAAATCATTTTCAGCGTTGAGTCTCAGAGCACACAGGCAAACATTGCACTTGGCAACATTTTGGCTGAGTGCCTGGCTCCCCAGCTATCTTTATTCTCATGTGTTTTCTAAAACCCACTGCCTGATCCAATGCCCATTCAGATCAATGGAAAGACTTCTTTTAATGTCTGTGGACTTTGGATCAGGCCCCATAAAAATAAAAGCATGGCACTGGAAAAGGGCAACAAAAATGATTAGGGGTTTGGAACGGGGCCCATATGAAGAGAGACTAAAAAGACTTGGACTTTTCAGCTTAGAAAAGAGGAGACTAAGGGGGGATATGATAGAGGTCTATACAATTATGACTGGTGTGGAAAAAGTGAATAAGGAAAAGTTATTTACTGATTCCCACAATATAAGAACTAGGGGGGTCACTAAATGAAATTAAGAGACAGCAGTTTTAAAACAAGCAAAAGGAAGTTTTTCTTCACTCAGCTCACAGTCAACTTAGAACTCCTTGCCAGAGGATGTGGTGAAGGCTAGGGTTTTAACAGGGTTCACAAAAGAGCTAGATAGATTCATGGAGGTTAGGTCCATCAATGGCTATTAGCCAGGATGGGTAGGAATGGTGTCCCTAGCCTCTGTTTGTCTGTAAATGGATGATAGGAAAGGTATCACATGAGGATTACCTGTTGTGGTCCCTTCCTCTGGCATATCTGGTATTGGGCACTGTCGGCAGACTGGGCTAGATGGACCTTTGGTCTGACCCAGTACGGCTGTTTTTATGTGCTTAATATTTCAGCAACATCCACTAGAGTATTGTTCTTTGATCTCTTGCCCATTTTCACTCTTTTTGAGCCTTCTTTCACCTGGCAAGTATGAAATCCCCTTGCCCTCGTAATCATATATATGTGCAGTAATGATTCACTGACAGTGTCTTGTTAGTTCTTCAGACTACAGGCCTGCATTTAAGAATGTGGGACCACAGGGCAAATGAATGGAGGGAGTGGGGGTTGCAAAGGTACAGCCTGGCATGATTTCTCTGGGGATGAGGAATAGAAGCAGCGCAGGAGCTGGACATCAGAAGCAGCAGGTTAGGAACTGGAAGGCGAGCTTGAGAGGAGAGCATGTTGCAGGGGCAGAGGCAGCAGACCAGGGCTGGACTGGAGGATGCAGGCTAACCAAATAATGACTTTTGGGCACCTCACAAAATGTGGCAGCCCCAGGACTAACAGAAAGCACATGTAGGAAGAGACTCTAGCCTGTTTTGTGGGTATTCGGATATTAGATTTACTATACGTAACTTAAAAAACAAACATTGATTTGTTTTTGTGCTTTTTTCTTTCACTCTTCCCCCCCCCACCTCCTTTCCCTGCAGTATCTTAGTTGTACCTTTCTCTTATTTCACTGTTTCTCCTCCCCTGAAATGTTCTGCCGTGTTAACAGTCCCTTTATTTATTTATTTCCTCCTCAACAACCTTTTTCTCTGTGTTCTGCCCACTCCCTTCTGACTCAGGTTCTTCCAGTTTCTCTCCTCTACTGTGTCCTCACTGCCAGAACCCCGCAGCCACACCCATATAGCAAAAGCCACACACACCACAGTTCACGGCCTTTCTCTAATTTGTAAGGAGGTGCCCTGTAATTTCAGAGCCGTTTAAATGCCTTTGGATTTCCTCTTTATGCTCAATACATGCGGAGTTATCCTACTCTAATCTCATTCAATCCGTCACAAACATGCCTGTCTTGTACCACATCAGAATAGGCAAATCAGTTAAGACAGAAGCAAGAATTTACCTTGAGGCAGCTAATTGTGTGGCATCTTTGGCAGCAATGCAGTTAGGACATGATTGTTCTCCTCTCAGCAGGCCATAGCCTTTTTATTTTGCTCTGTGCACAGAACTCCCTTAGCTATGTCTATGGAACTGGGTTGGCCAATTCTCCTTCCTTTGAGGTCTGTGCAGTAGGACAAACCAAGAGCATAGTTTCTTATGTGCTACTCATGCTGTGTCCCCTCCAGGCACCTGAACCCTTGCTGAGGACTATGGGGTAGCTGCCCAGATGCCCCAGTACAAATACTGATGGTAGGATTGTGATATGTGTGGATGTGTAAACATCAGGGCTGGATTAAGACCTTTAGAGGCCCTAAGCACTGAAAAGATTATAGTGCCCCCCCATATGTAATTCAAAATAAAAACAATACTATACCATAATTTTTTTTTTTTTTTGTGCCCCTGCTTTGCTGGTGCCCTAAGCACGTGATTAGTCTGCCTGTTGGGTAATCCAGCCCTGGTAAACATAGCTGGCACATGGTTGTGTTGTGAAAAAAGTTGGTATGTATACACAACACAAGTCAGCCATGGGGAAGATCCAAAGATCTTGCTATAAATCAGATCTCTAGTGACTTCAGTAGAGAGCTACTGCAATTTATACCAGCTGAGGATCTGCCTCCATGTTTTTAACCAGGTTAGATGAAGGTGACATAACCTACTCATGAAAACAGTTGGGTTGTTATGTAAATAGGCCCTTAGACTCACTGTCCTTTGTGGATGTGATGTTTTTTCCTTACCCATCTTCAGTGCTGTACTCCTTGGCCCTTTAAGAGAAACGTCAAATAACCCTCTCCTGTTCACTGCCCTTAAAAGCTTGGGTAGCCACTTAATAGCTGTTGTCTTGTATACTGCTCAAAGTGAACAACTGTGAAATTCTTTCATTGGTCAGGCTAGGGTAGGAAATGTTACGCAAAAACCCAGGGTCGCCAAGTATCAGTAAAAATGCCCTAGTGTAGACAAGGTCACACAGTGCTGTACTGTGAACTTTGCATGTGGCGAAAGCTTCAGGGGGTAGCCAAGTTAGTCTGAACAGAAAAAAACAACAAATGGTCTGGTAGCACTTTATAGACTAACAAAACATGTAGATGGTGTCATGAGCTTTCGTGGGCACAGCCCACTTCTTCACATGACCGGAGTTTTGAGTTTGCAGACCCAAAATAAAAAGGAACAGGGGGGGGAGAAGGGGTTGGGAGACAGGGAGCAGAGAGGGTATAGAAAATTCAGGAAAGCAGAGGGAATCAGTAACTATCTGAAAAATGAAGCAGATAAGAATCAAAGTTAATTGATAGTACCTTTCCTGGCATAGGAAGCTATACAAAGAGCTGTTTGCACGTTCATTGACTGTTGGGCAGATAGTGTCCTAACCATCCTTCATCACGATTGGATTACACAGCTCTTTGTATAGCTTCCTATGCCAGGAAAGGTACTATCAATTAACTTTGATTTTTATCTGCTTTGTTTTGACTACCCAGTCTTCAGATACTTACTGATTCCCTCTACCTCCCTGAATTTTCCGCAAAAAAGTGCTTTTGTGGAAAAGCATCCATGCCAATCTAGATGTTCTTTTCCGCAAATGTTTTTAACGGAAAACTTTTCCGTTAAAAGCATTTGCGGAAAGTCATGCCAGTCTAGACGTAGCCAGTGAGAACTACATGCAAGGGTGACTGGATGTGCATTAAAGGAGTATGTGCATGGATGTGGTACCTGACTAGGTGTGCATGCATGGATGTTGGTACATGAATAGTGTGCATGCATAGATCTGTATGAGTGGATGTTGGTATCATTAATGGTTAGCCATCTAATGGCAGAGTGGGGAGATTAAGACTATATTTGACGTCTCTAAAATACTAGCTCATTTCTCTCTGCTAAATGCTTTCTTTTGTTTCTCCTGCAGGGGGATTTTTAATCCCATATATCATCATGTTAATTGTGGAAGGGATGCCTTTGCTCTTCCTGGAGTTGGCAGTGGGACAGCATATGCGCCAAGGAAGCATAGGCGCGTGGAAAATCATAAGTCCCTACCTCAGTGGGGTTGGTACGTTCCCATTTCATGGATAGGGGTTATTTTTAATTCCTAGCTGAATTTTTGGGGAGTCCTATGAGTTGTTGCATCAAATGTAATTTAGAGCAGGAAATGGACAGGAATTGGGGCATTTATGGAATCTATAAAGGGCAATACACATCGACAATGAAAATGACATCTGAGTTTGGATCAAAGTCATGGATCCCAGGGTAATAAGTAATTAAGTTTCATAATATGCCCATAAGGCAGGCAAACATTATCCAGGGATTTTAACAGGGAACTAAAGCAGAGAGCAGTGAAATGATTTAATCTGTATCGCACGGTGAGTCAGCGGCACAGCCAGGCCTAGAAGCCAGGGACTCTTGCTTCCCTGACCCCCTGCTGCCTCCCACATGTAGCATTGACTGGACAACCTGCAAGGCATGGAGGGTGGCCAGCAACACTAAAAAGAGTGCTTTGCTGCCACATCAAAATACAACCTTTCTGCCACTTCCTGCCCTGTAGCTGTTTATTACTGAAAGATGGTGATAGGATGTCTCACATCTATAGCACCTCCTAGGTCCTGTGCTAGCGAATATTTTAAACACTGATCTGGAAGAAAAATATAAAGTCATCACTGACAACATTTGGCAGGTGACAAAAATTGGCGCTGTGGTAAATAATGGCAAGGACTGGTCACCCGTACAAAGCGATCTGGATTGCTTGAAAGCTGGGTGCCAGCAAGGAATATATATTTTAGTACAGCTAAATTTAAATGTATAGCTTTAGGCCCAAAGAATGCCACCCATAATTACAAGTTGGGGGACTCTTGTCTCGGAAGCAGGGCTCTGGAAAAGATACGTGGGTCATGGTGGCTAATCAACTGAACATGAACTCCTAGGGATGCTGTGTGCAAAAGGGCTAATGAGTTCATAAACAAAGGAGTCTCGAGAAGTAGAGAACATTTTATTTTACCACCGGCCACATGGTTGGTCAGGCAGTTAGTAACCACTGCTAAAGTGAGCATATGTTCCAATATTCCCCTGATAGTTCCAGGTTTCCTCATGTTCCAGGAATATTTTTGGGACACCTGAATTGTCCTAATTTCTCTTTTTATCAAAATGTTAGCTCAAGAGGAGTGGCTGTGTGTGTTTACCAGAGACATTGAGCCCAATGGAATGAGCATGTAGTATTTAATAGCATTAAGAGTGAAGAGAGGTCAAATGAGGGTTGACACTAGCAAACAGCTCTCTTGCTTAAAATGAATAGAAATGATGCTTATAGTCTAAGTAATTCTATCATGCAATGCTGAACAATTACCAGAAAATGGCCTCCAAATCCAGAAATGGTTTTGTCCGGTCAGATGTTCTTAGTAGCAATACTAGCACACTTTTTTTTTGTTAAAGGTACTTTTGTGGTGACACACGTAGGGTCTGTCAAAAATATGGCAGTATACAAATGCACTGCACAAACATGAAACTTGTCTAACAGTGTTTAACCACCCCTACCAAAGGTGTAGGCTAGCACATGATTATCTTCCCATGAAAGGTCCAGAATGCAAGTTATTTGCAGTGTGAACATCTAACCATGTGTCACTGGGTTGGCCGGTCTCTTCCCCTCAGGGACTGCCACCTTAGGACAGCTCTGGACCTTAAGCAGCTGGTACCTGGATAGGCTCCTATCTTTTTCTGCCTTCCCCACAATCTGTCATTTTCAAGTATTCTGAACTTTGTCCAATGACTTTCCCCTTTCTCATTCTCAGGCATTGCCAGTGTGGTGGTATCGTTTTTCCTCTCCATGTACTATAATGTTATAAATGCCTGGGCATTCTGGTACCTCTTCCATTCATTCCAGGTGGGTAGAAGCATTGATGATCCCCATTGCTAGACAGTGACCTAACTTCCTCCAGGGTGGGCTGGGCCAAAGTGCTTGAGAATTCTGAAAACAAGCCTAGTTTGCCTGGAGAAAATATGAACCATTTACAAGCAGGGGAATCTGCAATGTGGAGCAGCTGTATGAAAACTTACATTCTCCAGAGGCTGTGGGGCCAGCCACAGGAAGCCCAGCACAGTGAGCTGATAATCAGCTCTACAACCTGACCACTGAATGGTCCTTTTTAGAAAGGTGTTTATTTGAGTTACTTACGGTCATAGTTAGGCCATACAGTTCTGCTCTGCCATGTTCAGAAGCCTTGTCTGGTCTGGTTAGAGCTGGTTGGCAGCGAACACTTGAAAAGGGAACTACGTCTCTGAAGGAGGATATTCTTTCACATCTTTGTGAGACCTTTGCTCATCTTTAGACTACAACAAAAGGTAAATAAAAGCTTTCTGCAATAAGCTGGGTAGCTTCTCCTAGCAACACAGAAGGTGTGTTTCTGATAAGCAGTCAATCAGGTTTTATAATGTATCATCTCTGCAGTCTCTGTAGGGGCTTAATAAATTTTTATTGCACACTAGCACTTGAATTTGCATAGCGAGGTAATGATCAAGCTGAGTAGTCCTTTCCTTGTGGCCCTGGCCCTGAGGTATTATGCACTTACAAATGCATAGGACATCTCCTCAGACACCTGTGACATAATGTCTTTTACAATGTTTCAGAAGTGCTCAGTAGTTCCATATGAAAAGGGTAACATAGACTCTGCCCTTGGAGTATGAGTGTGTCTGATGAATGCTGGTTTATTTCTGCAAAAACCACAAGGAACTTTAAAGACATATATTGGAGCATTAGGGCATAAGCTTTCTACAGGACTTAACATCAAACAACATTAGCATTCACGAGAATTTCCACAAATTCCCCCAGCCCTTACTCCTATGTCTATGTCTACCGGTACATCACTGGTATGAACTGAAGAGGAGATGATGAAAATGCAAGAACAACATTACTGCATGTATGTCAGCTTCCTGCTATTAGATATAAATATGCCAGCAGGTTACTCATGGGGTCTGTCCCAGCATCCCCACACATCTATGGGACAACACATCTGGCTTCCTCGCACTGACACTTTGCATGATACCTTTTCTCCTGCCCCAAGCCTCACCAAGACACAAAGCTCTGAAGAGCTTTGCAACATGCTTAACTCTTGCATTTGTTTGGCCCCAAAGGATCCCTTGCCATGGGCGAGTTGTCCTCTGAACAGTAACCACACTGGGTATGATGAAGAATGTGAGAAGACCTCATCCACTCAGTACTTCTGGTACAGGAAAACTCTGAACATTTCACCATCCATTGAGGAGAATGGGAACATTCAGTGGGAGCAAGCGGTGTGCCTGATCCTGGCTTGGCTGTTGGTCTATCTGTGTATTCTGAGAGGAACAGAGTCTACTGGCAAGGTAAGAGGATTATAATAGTTGATTCAGAGTTAAACCATAATTAGAGCTTGCAGAAACCAGCTTTAAGTGAAGTTAACAGGAAAAAATAAATAACCCTTAAGGAGCTTTTTAAATGTGGCTGGTTTTAATTTCCTCTTCACCAGGAAAACACTATTTAACCATTGCTCGAGTGTGCCTGCAGGACCATATATTGCGGTGTGGTGACAGGGCCATATATTGCATGCACATTGGCATATGAGCTGACATTTAAAGGCTGATGGCTGCATCCAATAGCTTGTTCATTGGGAGAGCATTTGCATAACCTCATTTTCTATCCCTAAGTTGTGTAATGAATCAGTGTATTCTCAATATTCCCACACTACAGTCAACAACTCTGCTGCCTACATAGATGGCTTGGGGATATGTCTCCAAAACACAGAACAACACCACTTTTGTTTAAAAGAGGATCTCTGCTAGCTACAGTAGCTTTTAGGCATATAGTCTCTGAGAGCCAGTCGCTGGACAGCAGGTAGCATATTTGTACAAGTGTCATAGAACGTCACAGCTCATCCTGGAGAGGGCAGAGAACACACATTAGCCATTTTACTGTATGCTACCCTCATCCAGTGTCTTCTAGACAAAGCTCCTGAATTCTGTCCCTCTTTACAACTTTGTGGTCCTGGGCATGTGCCATAGTCAAGGACTACGAGGTCTGTTTCTCATGGAATCACAGGCAAATCAGACAGTGTAAATGAAAAAAACAGTGTCAGAGTGCAAGTCAGTGTTCTGCTCTGAGACATAAGCATCAATGTGACACTGACACTGTGCGGCAATCGCTTGTGGCGCCGTTATTGAAAAGGAGCCTTTTGACTGGTTTAGAGGAAGAACTTATGTCTGACTCAAAGGAAAAGCAGTGACTTCTCTGAATGAGAGGAACTTACAGATAGGAACATTTGTAAACATTCAAAGGCACAGGTGCCCTTATCGACTAATCAAAGTTGATGCAAATTGCATCGACTATTCGATTAGCCAAGTAATCAAAATTTTACATCCTAGGGTGTACCGCTGCTGAGTGGAATCGATTAGGGCCTGATCCTGAGACACTGAAGACATGGGAGTTTTGCCATTGACTTAAATGGAAATAGAATTGAACCTGCAAACAAGAGCTGATGCTGACAGATGTGAAGCATCTACAATAAGGAAAAATGCAAAGTACTCCATGTAGAAGGGAACAACCAGCTGTACACATACAAAATGGCAAATGACTACCTAGGAATGAGTACCGTAGAAAGGGATCTAGGGGTCATAATGGACCACAAGCTAAATATGAGTCCACAGTGTGACACTTACAAAAAAAAAAGCAAATATCATTCTGATGTATTAACAAGAGTGTCATAAGCAAGATATGAGAAGTGATTCTTCCACTCTATTCTGTGCTAATTAGGCCTCAACTGGAGTATTGCCTGGGCATCACATTTCAAAAAAAATGTTGACAAACTGGAAAAAGTCCAGAGAAAAGCAACAAAAATGATTAAAGGTCTAGAAAACATGATCTGTAAGGGAAGGTTGAAAGAACTGGTTTGTTTAGTCTGGAAAAGGAAAGAAGGAGAGAGGACAGGATAACAGCTTTTAAGTACCTAAAAGGGTGTAACAAGGAACAGGGAGAAAAATTATTCTCCTTAACCTCTGACGATAGGACAAGAAGCAATGGGCTTAAGTTGCAGCAAAGGACATTTAGATCAGACATTAGGAAAACTTCTCTGCTGTCAGGGTGGTTAAGCAGTGGAATAAGTTGCCTAGGAAGGTTGTAGAATCTTCATTTGGAGATTTTTTTTTTAAGAGCAGGTTAGACAGACACCTGTCAGGGACTAGCTAGATGGTGTTTGGTCCTGCCATGAGTGCAGGGGACTGGACTTGACCTCTTGAGATTCCTTCCAGTTCTATGAATTCTTGTTGAAGCCAGTGGGAATGGAGGTTACTCAACCTCTGTTGGGCTCAGGTTCTACATCGGGTATTGGGAGTTACACTGATTTTGGGAAACCACAGACTTCTGAGGGCCAAGTTGTGGAGCCTGACTATCCATGTTGGTGAGCACTTACTTGAGTAGCCCCATTGACTGGAAAAGGACTACTTATGTGATAGTGTTTAACAACACAGACCTGTGTCCGGACTGAATTGTCTGTGCAGATATCAACATTTCAAACAGCCCAGTAGCTCTGTGGCAGAGCAAAGAAAGCTCCATGTGCATCACTGTTATTTATTGTAAGTCGTATTAGACTAGCTCCTGGTGGCCCCAAGCAAGAGTGGGGTTTCATCATGCCAGCTACAATAGAAACACATAGAGAGAGCATCAGAGAACTCTTTCAGGAATGTTCAGCCTGTGAAAATTTACTCAAATTGTTGGATTGGAAACTCCAGGAGGCTGTTTTCTGTTTCATAATCACTGAACTGATCTTAATTTTAGTGCAATTAAACTTACCTGGGGATAATATGATGAAAATGCCTCAATTCCATGTTTATCAGGGTTTACGTATCAATTTTTGGAATAACCATAAAATATATGCGATGGGGAAGTCATTGCATTGTCCCTTTTTCGTGTTTGTATTTCATAAAAGGTAATATAAGGTTCAAAATCACAGGTCTGATCCAAAGTTCATTGACTGAGTTATCAGATCACAACAATTTCCTGGCCTAGATAATAATATAAAATGTTATTTGCAAATCTGAAAATAAGTTTAAAATTTGAATTTGCTTTTTTTTTTTTACCATTAATGTTGTTCATTTACTTTTTGGATTTTTCTTAGAATGTACAATGGAAATTGACTAATTAGTTTCACTGCTTATAATCAGCTGCCAGTCAATTTTATTCTAGCAAAATGCAGTAAAATTTGGATTGCAATCACTGTGGAGGAATGTTTATTAATTCCTCTTATTACAATACAGCATTTCCTTTGTAAGTTTAAAAAAGAAAATAATGGTGATATTACCATTAGACTTAAATTTGTTTTTGGTAAAATCTAAATGTTGGGCCAAATTTGACCTGAAAGTATTCATTTAAGGGTCAGTACAGGGTAGCAAACATATTATGACTATTTCAGACAGGGCAAACAAACATATAGAATTTACCATATCAGATTAGTACAATTATCAAGATATAGACTGCTACACTGCCTGCAAAGGGAGATATACATGCCTGCAGTGTATCTAACCATGCAATTCTATTCCCAGAAAGAAATTTTTCTCCCATGTCCTCTCATTCCCTCCTTCCCTCTGGCTAATCATTATAAACTCTGAAATAGGAAGATTGATAATCCTACAGAATTCACAGCTATGAAAAATGTATCACTTGAAATCTGTCATGGGGAATACCAGAGTTTCTCAAATTGGGGGTGCTGACCCAAGAGGAAGTTGCTGGGGTGTCACAAGGTTATTTTAGAGGAGTTACAATATTGCCACTCTTATTTGTATGCTGCCTGCAGAGCTGGGTGGCTGGAGATATGCTAGATGCCTAGGTATATGCTAGATGCCTAGTTCTGAAGATACTGTCCCATCGCCAACCATGCAGAAGCAAGGCTATATCACACACAACAACCTTGCAAACATACACACCCTCCTTTTTGGGCCAGGATTCCTGTAATTACAGTGCTGTGAAGTCTCAGATTTTAATATCTAAAATAACGAAATTTATGTTTTTTTAAATCTTATGTCCGTGAAATTGACCAAAATGGACTGTGAATTTCGTAGGGTCCCACTGATAACCTTTTGCAATTTTACCCTGATAATGTAACCATAGACATATTTGTCTCTCTATTTCTTCCTATACCAGTACAGTTCTTGCAAAACAGTAACAGATGCCGGTGTAGATTAACTCTTCAATTAACTGACATATGACAGAACGAGAAGCAATGGTCTCATTGGTGGAGGTGTAAGTTGGATATTAGGAAAAACTATTTCACTAGGAGGGTGGTTGTAGCACTGGAATGGCTTATGTAGGGAGGTGATAGAATCTCCATCCCTTGAGGTTAAGTCCTGGCTGGGGTGTTTTAGTCGGGATTGACCCGGCTTATAGCAGGGGATTGGACTTGATAACCTCCTGAGGTCTCTTCAAGCCCTAGGATTTGCTTCTAATTTACGTTTTCTTTTTGCAGGTTGTCTACGTTACAGCTTCTTTGCCATACTTTGTCCTTATCATATACTTAATTAGAGGACTAACGCTACATGGAGCTGTGAATGGGCTCATTTACATGTTTAGACCAAAGGTACTGGAAATATACACTGATTTTTAACGGACCTCAATCATTATAACTGCATAATTTCATACAAAATGGTAACTTACTAGATTTATTTACATTATATTTTCACAAGAGTAAGCTAGGCCTGATATTGTATGTATCCAGAGTCTTGAGGTACACCACTATATCATCGAAGAATTATTAGCTTCTTCACCCAGGAAAATGTGTCTTATCAAACCTAAGCTGTGTTCTATTATTTATATACTGAATAACAATATCAGACCAATTAATTCCTAAATACAACAGAGTTACACCACAGATGATTATGGCCTAAGATACATTTCAAGCTCATTAGACATTTCTCTGTGAGAGTAGATGCGTGCTGTTCCATTTACTTCAGTGAAATTTTGTTCATCTACATCAGCAGAGAATTTATCGCAGCATATAACTAAATCATGTTATTCACACACTGAAGAAACCCACAAACAGCTCAATTCTGTCTTGCTTCTGTGCGTAAAACTCACACTGACTTCAGTAGGTACTGTGTGAAAATAGGGTTTCGAGCCAAATCAGGTCCTTAATAAATCAGATTCTCTCTCCTTGATGTCTAGATACTATAACGATGAGAACATTAGACATACCGTAGGTGAGCAGTCTGAAGGCCACTTTTGTTCTCATCAGCTGTTTCTCACTCTCTTCTTTTTCAGATTGAGCAATTAGCAAATCCAAAAACCTGGATTAATGCAGCTACCCAGATCTTTTTCTCACTTGGTCTTGGTTTCGGAAGCCTGATAGCATTTGCCAGCTACAACGAGCCAAACAACAATTGTGAGAGACATGCCATTATCATCTCTTTGATAAACAGCAGCACATCAATATTTGCCAGTATTGTGACTTTCTCTATTTATGGCTTTAAGGCAACTTTCAACTATGAAAACTGTATAAGCAAGTAAGAGACTGGAGTTTTCACTTATTTTCCCCCTAGACATGACATAGGATGTTACATAGAAGATATAAACAGATAGCAGCTATACAACACAGCTCCTTGAGTGCCAGGGAATACATCTGAATAGATCTGATAAATATGCAGGAGATTCATTAGATAAGACCAGAGAATAGAGTTCAGAGTTCTTTTTATGACTGGTACTGATTAACAGACTTCAGAATACTATCATCCACACATTTTGAAGGTCCCATTGCTGACAAATGAGTTGAAAGACCTATCTATATTGCAGTTATGAACAGGCGGGTGGAGCAGGTTACAAAACATTGTTCCCTGAACTAGTTACCAACATGCTTTACAATTGCCCTGGAGAGGGCATCCACCTAGGCTGTGTCCAGACTCAAGGGTTTTTTCGAAAAAAGTAGCCTTTTTTCGAAAAAACTTCACCTGCGTCTAGACTACAGCCGCGTTCTTTCGAAATTAAATCGAAAGAACGCGGCTTTTCTTTCGACGACGGTAAACCTAATTTCACGAGGAGGAACGCCTTTTTTCGAAAGTGCTCTTTCGAAAAAAGGCGTTCTTGAATGCAAACAGGGCGTTTTTGAAAGAGAGCATCCAGACTGCCTGGGTGCTTTCTTTTGAAAAAGCGGCTTGCTTTTTCGAAAGTACTGGTTGCAGTCTAGACGCTCTTTTTCGAAAGAGGCTTTTTCGAAAGATACTTTTGAAAAAGCCTCTTTTGAAAGAGGCTTGCAGTCTAGACATAGCCCTAGTGTCCTTCATGAGGTTAAAGCCTTGGAAGTCCAAGGACTTAGGCGTAGGACAGAGTTAGCCCCTGTCTACACTGCAGCTGTGTAGCTATGTTGTGCCCAGGCCCCTGACTTAGTTACCAGAGGTAGAAGGCTCTGTAGGCCATCTTCACTGTCATTGTGTGAGGGATGTATGAAGCCAGCTGCACAAGACAGGTGGCAGTTGGATTCCTACTGTTGGGTTACGTCTACACTGGCACCCTTTTCCGGAAATGCTTAAAACGGAACAGTTTTCCGTTATAAGTATTTCCAGAAAAAGCGTGTCTACATTGGCAGGATGCTTTTCCGGAAAAGCACTTTTTCCGGAAAAGCGTCCGGGGCCAATGTAGACGCACTTTTCCGGAAAAAAGCCCCGATTGTCATTTTTGCGATCGGGGCTTTTTTGCGGAAAAGACTACTGTGCTGTCTACACTGGCCCTTTTCCGGAACAGTTTTTCTGGAAAAGGACTTTTGCCCGAACAGGAGCAGCATAGTTTTTCCGGAAAAACACTGACAACTTTACAGTAGATCGTCATTGCTTTTCCAGAAAAGCAAGCGGCCAGTGTAGACAGCTGGCAAGTTATTCCGGAAAAGCGGCTGCTTTTCTGGAATAAGTGGCCCAGTATAGACACAGCCTTGGTGTTCAGCATTGCAGCCCTATTTTATGTAACTGCAGGAAAGCATGGTACCAGGAGAGGAGTGGATGGCAGAAACTTTTTAGAAAGCCTACAAACTTCTTTGCTGCTGCTGCTTCTGTTAAACCACACTCATGACTGGAGAAAAGTCTGACCCCCCCCCCCCCCCCCGGAGAGGGTTTAAGGCCAGAAGGGACCAGTAGAACATTTAGTCTTAGCTCCTGGAGAACACAGGCCACCCACTCCCCACAGCACGCTGACCCAACAACTGAAATGAGATCAAAGTATGACAATCCACAGGAAACAACATTATTATGAGCCACAGGCAAAGAACAAGAGGGACTGAGGTGCACTAGTGTCTGAGGCCCAGATAATGCCAATGAGTGACCCACACAGCACTATGCAGAGTGACCCACACAGCACTATACCAAACAAAATCAATCAGGCAGTCCAATTCGATCTAGGAGAAAATTCCTTCCTGACCCCAGATATGGCAATCACATAGGCCCTGAGCACACAAGCCAGAGGCAGCCAAGCATCTGAGAGAGAGAGAATTCTCAGTGCCACCTCAAAGCTTGGCTCTCCCTGCCCAGGGTCCTGCCTCCAGCTTCAGCTCCCTCCTGATGCTTCAGAGGATGGCGATTAAAAAAAAAATGTTTCAGAGACGCACTTACCAGCCCTTTTCTCTCCATCAAAAAAGATAACAGGTGTTCTCAATGAAAGGCCTACGTCTGAGACATGGAAATCATTTGGGGCAGCCACGTTTTTATTCAAAGGCACCTACGGCTTATCCCCCCACCCCCCATTATAAAAGCAAGAGAAGGGAAAGCCTGACAGCCTCCCTCTGACACAAAGGCACAGCACTGCTGTCACTGGCCAGTGGCAGCTCCAGGGTGCATCATCCCAGCGGTACATAGGAAAAAGAATGATCCAAACAGATTATGAAGAGAGTACACAAAGAATTTTGGAAAACTCATCTACACTGAGAACCAAATTCTGCGGCCAGACTTTTCGCAGGCACAATTTCCAACCTCAAAAAGGATGTCCATGCAGTAAGTTTGGCCCGCCTTTCAATTGTGAGCACAAATCTGAGTACCCGACTGCAGGCTCAGTCTTAGTAGATAAGAGGAACAGGTGCTTTTATCTGTACACACTGGGCATTTTCTGAACACAAAAAATGAACCCAAAGTGTACATTAGGGATGTGAAGGACTAGTCAACTATCCAATAAGCAAATGCTTATCAGATAGTTGACAAGCTTGTCAACTAGTCATTCCCCCATTCCCCCTTTGCTGCCTCTGTCAGAAAGAGGCAGGAAGGGGGGCTGAAGGAAGAAGTACTTCAAAGCAGCAGCACCGCATAGAGCCAGGGCCAGACCCCGGGCTCCACGTGGCGCTGCCGCTTTGAAACGCTGCCGTGGGAGCCTGGTTCAGGTTCTTCCTGGTGCTTGTCACTGGGTTCCTGTGGCAGCATTTCAAAGCAGCAGCGCCACACAGAGCCCGGGATTAGCGAGGAGTCCTCAGCTGATCCCAGGCTCCACGCAGTGCTGCAGCTTTGAAATGCCAGGAGGAGCCTAAGGTCAGGCTCCCAAAGCAGCAGCGCCACACGGAGCCCAGGGTCAGCAGGGAGTCCGCACATAACCCCGGGGCTCCACGTGGCACTTTCATCCTTAAAGTGTAGCAACAGTCCTAGGGCTGTTTCTACACTTCAAAGGCAGAGATGCCCTATTGATTAGTCAATTGCCTGCAATGAATCAACTATTCGATTACTCAGTTACCTGCAATTTAACATCCCTAGTGTACATCCTCACAGATTTTTAGAACCAGGATTTATAGATGCATGCTGTACTTGGCCAGCCTGAAAACACAGACCTTCATTTTCACCTAAATCCTGAGAGGACTAAGGATCTATTTCTTCAGAATTATCTGCTCTTCCATATGCATTCAGTTCTCTGCTTCTTCTGGACATGTGTAAATATCTTAGCTGAACATGCCACCTTCAGTCTGGTGGGAGAAAATGCTGGTGAAAAGGCTGAACAAGCAGAAATCCTTTTCTTTTTCTTTTCTTTCTTTTTTTTTTTCCTCATGGCAATCATTTGCAGGTAGATTGACACACAATGGTAGCTCTGTGTGGAAAGGAGATAAATTTGGGTCTCAAGAGTGTGTTAAGCCTTCGGGTGGCAGAACTGCTGACATAGCTTACAGCAATGGAGAGCATGAACTATGTTGTGCATGTGATGTCAGAACTGTATCACAGAATCCTTTAAAAAATGCAACCCGAAGGCTACGTCTACACTGGCAGCTTCTTGCGCAAGAACAGCCGTTCTTGTGCAAAAACTTGCTGGCTGTCTACACTGCACGTGCGTTCTTGCGTAAGTAAATTTACAGTCTAGCATTGTAAAACAGGGCTTCTTCTGGAAGGCTGTGTCTAGACTGGCAAATTTTTCCGGAAAATCAGCCGCTTTTCCGGAAAAACTTGCCAGCTGTCTACACTGGCCGCTTGAATTTCCGGAAAAGCACCGACGATCTCATGTAAGATCATCAGTGATTTTCCGGAAATACTATGCTGCTCCCATTCGGGCAAAAGTCTTTTTCCGAAAGACTTTTACGCAAAAGGGCCAGTGTAGACAGCACAGTAGTGTTTTCCGCAAAAAAGCCCTGATCGCGAAAATGGCGATAGGGGCTTTTTTGCGGAAACGCACGTCTAGATTGGCCATGGACGCTTTTCCGCAAAAAGTGCTTTTCCGGACAAGCGTTCTGCCAATCTAGACGTGATTTTCCGAAAATGCTTTTAACGGAATACTTTTCCGTTAAAAGCATTTCCGGAAAATCATGCCAGTGTAGACGTAGCCGAAGAGTTATTCCTCTCCCCATGAGGAATAAGCCCTCTTGTGCAAGAGCTCTTCCACAAGAGGGCAGTGTAGACAGGCAACATGAATTTCTTGTGCAAGAAGCCCCTATGGTTAAATGGGAGGGAGCTGGGAGGAATAAAATAAGAAATAACTAATTTTCATAGATGCATAGATTTTTAAGGCCAGAAGGACCCACTGCAATCACCTGATCTGTTTAACATAGGACATAGAATTTTAATCAGTGATTCCTGCATTGTGCCAATAACTTCTGGTTCAGACAAAGCATAGCTTTTGTCCCAATTTTCCTTTTTCACCATTCACAAGTGTGTTTGCATATCTGGGCTCTTTTCAACACACTTTACTGAAGAATAGCAAGAGCAGTGTCTCTAGTCTGTGGCATTCCGGAATGACTTAATAGAAACTCCATCCAAATTCTGCCACTGGCTGTCACTGAAAATTCTTCAAGCGTTAGTAAAAAGAAACTAAATTCTCTTGACTTTACAGGGCAATACTGCTGTTGACAAACTATTTTGACCTGGAAGAAGGAGCTTTGACTGCAGACAATCTTGACAGTATGAAAGATTACCTAACATCTACTTACCCAAACGAGTATGCAGCATTATTGCCACAGATTAAAAACTGCAGTTTGGAAGCTGAACTAGACACGGTAACTTGTTCTTTTGGGCAACAGCCTTGATTGTCTTTTTTCTGTTTCCTTTTCCCTCAAGTCAGACCTGATCAGTACAACCTTCCAGTTCTAAGGGTGAGAGAGAACACAAACACTATTCGCTCTTGTACTGATGAGGCAGTCTTTAATATTACACTGTTACACTTCGCTTAGGCAAAGTGAGCCAACCCCTTCCTTGCTCCTGACATTAGGCTACATAGCAGCCTCAAGGGAGTGTAAGATTTAGGTAAAGATGCTTCTGCTGAGTAACTAGATAGAATATTTATAGTCAAGCCACTGACAGGGGACAAGAGGGGCAGTTGCTCAGGGCCTGGCGATTCAAAGTGGGCTTGGGTTCCCAGCTACTACCAGAGCAGCAGCAGCATCCAGCGGACCACAGGACCCTTTAAATCGCAACTGGCAGAATTTAGAGTTTTAATTTAGGGTGCATCTACACAGCACCCTAAACTCCAAATAAGATACGCAAATTGCATAGCACAAAATACATAGTCTACATAGTGCCAAATTTTGAAATAACGTGCTATTTTGAGCCATCCCTTATCCTTCATGCAACGAGGTTTACTGGGATGGCAAAATAGCATGCCCATTATTTTGAATAACAGGCGGCTTGTGTAGACACTGGGTAGCCGTGCACTGTAAATGTACCCTTACTCTTTAAAATGTTAGAAGTGGAGCTTTGGTAAGAGGCAAGAGATGTATTTTTAGTGACCGGCTATTTTTTCTAATGGGATTAGATAAATAAGCACGGGTCAGCAACCTCAATAGCTGACGCTACCCCTCTTGGTTAGATTCTGCTCTCTTCTTCTCATTGGCAGGCTGTCCAAGGCACTGGACTGGCATTTATAGTGTATTCGGAAGCAATAAAAAACATGGAAGTCTCTCAGCTGTATTCAGTGCTGTACTTTATTATGCTGCTGATGTTGGGCATAGGCAGTATGCTGGGAAACACTGCAGCTATCCTCACTCCTTTGACAGACAGCAAATTTATTTCCACCCATTTATCAAAAGAGATGATCTCAGGTAAGTTGACTACCACATAATAAAACATATCAACAGGGGGTATGAAATCAGGCTGAACACACACACAAGGGATTTGGAAGCCCCAGTATGCCAGGTTCTGAGACCCCTTTCCTCCTGTGACTTCAAGGGAAGTGATAGGTACACAGCCCCTTGCAGGTGCAGACCCTATGGGGAGTTGACTCATTACAGTGGGAGTTCTGGCTGAGTTCTAACCCCTGCAGTCTGGCCACTGCATGAGGCATGTGATGGGAGGCCTAGATCCCAGCCTCCAAAATGCAGTTATCCCACAGTCTACAGGCTGTGTATCATTTTCATTCCTCAAAATAGTATTTTAAGAAGTCAAAAAATGGTGGCTGTGTCTAAACTGGCATGAATTTCCGGAACTGCTTAAAACGGAATACTATTCTATTTTCAGTTTTTCCGGAAAAGGAGCGTCTACATTGGCAGGCTGCTTTTCCGGAAAAGCCCTTTTTCCGGAAAAGCATCTGTGGCCAATGTAGATGCGCTTTTCCAGAAAAGAGCCCCGATCGCCATTTTCGCGATCGGGGCTCTTTTTGCGGAAAAGACTACTGGGCTGTCTACACTGGCCCTCATTCTTCTGAAAAAAATGGTGGCTCATTAGGTATGCAAATGAGGCTCAGCAATATTCAATGCTTAGTCTCATTTGTATATTACTCGCACAAAAAGCCATGAGTGTAGACAGCCTCAAAGTGGTTAAGCACTGGAGGTATTAAAGGGCAGGTTAGACAAACACCCATCAGGGATGATCCTGATGATGCTTGGTCTTGCTGTGACTGCTGAGGACTGGACTTGATGACCTTCTGACATCCCTTCCAATTCTAGGATTGATGTTTGTCAAGTACTTTGAGATCTTCACAAGAAGGTGGTATGCAAATACAAAGTAACCTCACATTTGTTCCTGAATGCACAAATACTAAGCTATGGCCTATAAACTTATATTTAACTTGGGAAACAGGAAAAAGGAATTTTGTTAAATTCATCTTTCTGCAACCAAGATGGTAATTGTAACTCTGTGCCTTTTCAATGCCGTTCTGTTAATTTATATAGGAAAGTGTCGCACGAAGCAGCAACTCAAATGTGGGGGCAACCAACTGGCTTTAGTGCTTTATAATACAAATTATATACACATAATTGCACCACAGACCTCACCCACATCAGCACCCCATCCTGGGCATTTATATGGCATCTAGACATTGCTAATTTTCTTGGGTCCCCTAACAAGATTACCAATTACCTTTACAAACAGGTCAAAAGCCAATGTCTTATTTAATGCAAAGCTTCCAACTCCTGTCCTACTAATATTTGCCTTTCCGTTGCACCTAAAACAACCTATTTTGTTTTATTCCTACAGGTATCGTGTGTTTCATAAACTGCATTGTTGGTCTGGTGTTCACCATGGAGGCTGGAAACTATTGGTTCGATATATTCAATGACTATGCAGCTACTCTCTCTCTGCTGCTCATTGTTCTGGTGGAGACGATAGCTGTGTGTTACGTCTATGGGCTAAAGAGGTAATAGATTAAAATCTCCCTTGCTCCTGTAACTGGGCCATCCTAAGGCTAGTTGCTGAATTGTGCAGACAGAACACACTGTCCTGGCCTAAGTGCTTTCCCCAGTAACTCCAGGAGAAAAAAAAAATTAATCCGATTTTAGGACTGAACTTTCAGCCTAGATGTCCAAGAGGGGGTGACACAGAGCTGGCACCTCCCTGTTAAAATCCTTTTATTCCCTCACAAGCCTCTCCCTACAGATACTTGGGGACTTGGCAGAAGCCAGTACAACTGCACAACACCCATCACGCTGCCCGGGTCTCCACATAGTTGCAGGTGTTGTGGAGTCAATATAACTAACCCTAACCAGGAACAAATCCAACCCCTGCACAGAAGCACCAACACCACAGAAGCCATGAAGGGGAGCCTCTAATGTTCCCACTCAGCCACCCAGATTTTTCCCACCTCTGGGACAACTGGCCCAAAGCCCCAGGTTTAAGAAACACTGAGGCTGCACCTATTTTCTGATAAAGGCCCTTGTATTCGCCCTTCCTTACTACCTCACCCCATTCTTCTAATGGCTCATAAATTTTGGACACTGTGCTATCTGGCAGGTGTTTCGTGCAAGGTGGTGTTTCTCTGTAGCATCTCACCACTACCACACACACACGCATTGGTTGAGAGTATTGGGTGTGAACTATTTAAGGGTCTTGCAACTACAGCCTCTTCCCATGCAGTCCCACTCAAGTCAATGTCACCATCACAGCAAAGAAAAATGCGGTGGGGTCACCATGGCAAGTGTGTACACCCTAACATACCTAATATGTAAATATGTTTATACTTGTTACCTGACCAGTTAATTCAAAGGTTTTGAATCAAATTCTGTCATGAAAAATATATAAACATACATCTAATGCATATATAGCTTTTCCCTAGCTCTCTCTTTAACCCTGTCCCAGTCTTTTTCACCTAACTTTTGCTCAGTAGAAAGTAAGCATCTTTTGACTAGCAGATGTTCCTGGCAAGCCAAATTCCCTGCAGTTGGTCTCTTGCAACTCACAGCTTGCCCAGACTACACTTTTTCCTACTCAGCATTTTTCCCTACAGGCAGATTTTGGTCCTTTATAGTTGCAAAGCACCTAGGTACACATTTTGGTAGGATTTGTTAAAAGGATTCACACATTAATCTCAAGGCCCTCTACACATTGGCAAGCCCTCATTACCAGTGTTTTTTGTATTTTTCAAAAAACTTCTCTTCCTAATGTAGGTCCCAGTGGCATTTACCTGTCTACAATTACACCTGAGTTTTCCTGGCCAAAAATTCAATGAACTAAATGAGAAAAAGGCCTTGAAAGGTCATCAAGTCCTGGACCTTGCACTGAAGCAGGACCAAGTAACCCTAACCCATCCTTGACAGGTGTTTAACAAACCTGTTCTTAAAGTGAAAGGTTTAAATATCTAACTTCCTAATGCAAAATCTAAACAATAGTAGCATCTTTCAATAAACTTTTTTTTTTTTTTAAAACAGATTTGAAAAAGACCTTCACCTAATGATTGGACATAAGCTAAACTGGTACTGGAAAATTATGTGGGCTTTTGCCAGCCCTGTGCTAATTATAAGCTTGTTTGTATTTTACCTCACTGACTACATCCGCACAGGAACTCTGCAGTACCAAGCATGGGATGCCACACAGGTATTTATTTTACTTAGCATTTTGTTTGTCCCTTTGTGCTATGGGGACCCAGGATCAATCATTACATTCAAGGAATGGAGGTAGCTAGCTCTAATTGACCAGGAGAAAATTTACACAGCAGGTTTAATCTAGAATGGGGCTTTCATTTTAATGGAAAGCAGCTGCATTCCATCATCCTCCGACAAATAATAAAGCTTTCATCCAAGAATTAGAATTACTGATATTCTGAACACGTACACATTTATAAAAACAGGAATGATACTACACTGTGTGGATAGGAAATGGCATTTTCATAGGAGACCAAGAGGTTTTCAGTACTTTGAATAAAGTGCTCACATACAATTATTCATAATCTAATTCACTATCCCTAGTGGGCTTACACATATTAGGAAAAACATGTACTATCACAAAGAAAGAACAATTTGATTTTAAGCAAATATGAATTCTATTACATTCCAGGACATGTTCTCTTTGTTATTAAAAAGTAAATCAATTTTACATTTTCATATCAATGCTAATTTGCGCATCTCAAAGGGTGTGGGTTTCTGCTATTAGTTGGAGAGCAGATGATTCCAATTCAGCAAGAATGGAAACATTTCACGGAGACAGGGATCACAGCTGTGCCACGTTTAGAAGGAAAATCCTGCTATGAAAGGTTTCCAGTGTCAAATTTAGCATCTCAAAGCAAGTTAAAAACTTAAGTGCTAACTTTACTCACTATTTAATGTTAAACAGCTAGAACACATATTTACTGCACCAGCTATAGTAAGGTTTGTTGCTTGCTGTCAACTTCCAGCTGGTGAAGGGGAAACATAATGCCTAAAAGACAGCTGGTAGATTTCAGTCTCACACCATACTAGTGGTATGGACTGTAACTAAACTGTACTGTCCATCTGCCATAGCCCAGAGGACAAAAAAGTAATGATGCAAAGAAATACAAAATGCTGTGGGATGCAACCAATTCGTGTCAGTAACTTTTTATAACTGGTTTAATCATTCTTTATTTCTACTGAAAGATTTCAGTGAGAACAAGGAGTAAAATATGTATTGTGCATAGCTAAACTCTGGGATTGAAATGAGTAGTATCTCCTGAAATGACAGTCCATATCAATCCTTGATATTTACATCAAGGTATAGTGACCACCGCTACACAACATCTGCTTTAACTTTGCTCTCTTACAAAGCTGTACATAAATTTAAGATCACTGCCAACCATCAAAAATTAAAGATCCAATACTTTGGGGTTATTAAAGGATCTAATTTATAAGAGTATGTTACAAAGAGGAGAGCTCTGCAGGGCTTCATGCTAATATTCTATCTTATTTGCAGGGTCAGCTGGTTACAAAAGATTATCCAAGTTATGCTCTGGCAGTTATTGGACTGCTTGTGGCTGCATCCACAATGTGTATTCCACTAGGTGCATTCATAATTTTTATTATGAAGAGACTGAAGAGAAATGTATCAACTCTTGAATGAATATTCATAACTGGATTCATGAAAACATTACCATCAGTTACAGTAATTGTGTGCATTTGGAGACCACAGCAACCATTACCTTTACCAACTACAGGTAAAGAACCTTGGGTGATGTATTTACCATAAAGTGCTCTTGACATTTCCACAGTGGTTCAAAAAGCTCTTCTGTAGCAGATGAAGCTTTAAGAGGGTCTCTAACTGAAAGAACAGCAGTTCACAAAAAGCCTCTTAGCACAAGTTACTAAGTACTACTGTCTAAACTGCTGTTAGGCTGTAATATTTCACTTTTCAGTACTGCCTACTTAAAACAAAAAGCATCAATTACATGAAAGCACATTCTTTATATCTACAGTACTGGAAATTACTCTTCAAAATAGTATACATGTACAAGAAAGGTTTTCTTGAAGTTATATGTGTAGTTTGACTTCTCAAATTTTACTATTTGAATGTGAGTCTGCTATTTGAGAGAAAAAAATTATTAGGAGGCCAACATTTCTTAAAAGAGCTGACACAAAAGCAAAACAGGTGAAGCCCATGCAGAAGCTGTGTCAACTATTGTGTCTCTAATAGAAATAAGTATCAGGTTCCACTATGTAACTATGTACAATAGTCTGGCACTCTGTTAACCGGAAAACTTTTGTTAACCAGCATTGCCCCCAGCCACAATACCGACATGTCTTCAGGTGCAAATGCCTGACTCCCGCATAGCTAGCTGGCCTTTGCGGGGCTTCTGATAGCTGGCACTGCCAGATGATGTCATCCACAGGTGCCTCCTTCCCCACTCAGCCTGCCTTGAGCTGCTGGGAACAGGATCTGCTGGTAGGGGGTGGAGGCAGAAGAATAAGCTTTGTTATTTGACATTTAATTAACTGGTAACCCCCATTCCCCATGAGTGCTGGATAACAAAGCTTTCACTGTATTTGTTTTCTAGATAATTGCTTGCATCTTAGATAGATGCACACCTGTACACAGTAAAATGCATCTGTGATACAGTTTCACAAGCCACAATACAAAAGACTTACACCATACAACTTCAACAAGATTCACACCCACAGATGTGTATTTTGCTTTTAATCTTACGCGACATTCCAATACTTTATACACTAGAACCATTTTCCCCTGTGAGAATTTTTTCTATAACAGAATTTACTCAAAATGTGTTACATTTTAAGTTTCAATTAGATAGCAGAGTTGTATTATTTTTGCTAAGAACTACAGAAGAGGTCACCTTGAAATGCAATGTTCAACAAAACATTTAAATGGATAAGTTCTCTAAATATACATTGAGTTATGTGAGCTTAACAGAACATGGTAGGTGTCTTGAAAAGGAAGAAGCCAGGCTCATTTTGATTGAACAGTATTACAAGATAACAAGTTGCTTACCTGGTCAGAAAAGGGCAAGAAGTGAAATTACAGTATGTACTAGGAAAAGATACTCTCTCAGCTGAGCAGCAGGAACAAAAGTAATACAGCATGTTTGTTCTGTTCAACTGCTCCATACAACAAATATAAACCCTACTAGGGGCTTTAACTGACAAAAGAGACAACTTTTCCAAGTTTGTGTTTATTAAAAATTGCCACTGTAAACAAAACCTGTACAAAAAATATCAGACTGCTTAGAATTTTGTAACGTATATATGGTACGAGAGAAGTTATCGCCTTGGTCCCCCTCTTCCTCTTCCTCTGCCACGGCCTCTACCCCGACCTCTGCCACGGCCTCTTCCTGCAACTGAGCAAGCAAACAAAACAAAGAACAAGTTAATGTTTACACCTGAATAGTTTATTTGAAATAAAGTGCAAAATTCATTATATTTTATCATACAGACTGACAATGTTGCCAAATTTCAGACACATGGAAAGCTTTCCTGCTCCCATTTCAATTTTCCTTGCACTCAATTTTTGCTTTTAAAAAAATAAAAACTATTGTACAATTTACAATTCGCTATCGATTCTGTGGTAAAAAGTCTCGGAGAAGTAATCGTGTTACTATGTAACTTTAAAAACAATGAGCAGTCCTGTGGCATCTTAGAGACTAACAAATGTATTAGGTCGCAACCCACTTCATCAGAAGAGTTGAGAGTGGAAAATACAGAATCTAGGATACATAAAACAGCAAAAGAAGATTGTAGGACGATTTATACCATACCCTTCAGAAATTGTAACACATACACACCTGTAGGGGGAACATTTTAACTTCCCCAGACATTCAATAATGGATTTAAATGTAGCCATTCTTCTACAGAAGAACTGTCATCCAATTACAGAGGGAGACAGCTGTCCTGGAGATTATTTACAAGTTCAACACTATCAATTTAGGCTTGAATAAAGATCTTAACTGGTGAACACACTACAAAGGCAATTTCCCTGCTTTTGCTATTCCCATCTCCACATCAATTGCTATGAATGAGAGACACTCCAGTTTCACTTCTAAAAACAAAGGCATATAATAAAGGCACTCCCTGAATTACAAACATTCAACTTACCAATATCAGCATACACAAACAAAAACTCACCTGCAGCCTCAAGGGAACACGCAAAAGGCACAGGTGATAGAGAGCAGTGCAAGTGCTGGCTGGAGTGGAGGACTCCAGTGGAGCAGGGGGAAGTCACAGTCAGCGGCTGGAGAGAAGTGGTGCTTTGAAAGGGAAATCACCACCATTTCTCTCCAGCTGCAAAGTCACCCCTGCTCCTCCAGATACCTCCAGCCTGCACTTGTGCAGCTCAGTAACTCTTGGTAGGGGGGGAAGGGAGAGGTTAGGTGCAGCACAGGGGGCAGGAGAGAGATGGGAGAGGCCCAGAACTCCACCTACCTCTTCATCCTCCTCTAATTAACCCTGCCTTTTCTCAAACACCAGCATTAAATGTCAAATAAAAACACTATTTCTACTATTTTTCATTGCAAATATACGGTATTTCAGATACATTGTAGGTAAAATAGGTGTTTGTGAGCTAGCCTAGGAAACTACCATTTATAACATTGTTTCTATAGGGAAATGTGTTTCAAGATCCAAGCAACAGACTTACACACAAACTTTTGGAAATCAACCAGCTTCTAAGTCAGGGACTTCCTGTATTGGCTTTCTGAAAGATATGAAAACCTGACAGATGCCCTTCCCTCTCTCTCAATAAAGATAATGATTCAGGATGTGAGATTTAAATACACATGATTCTTCAGCCTGCAGGCTTTACATCCTATTCATAGAGCATAAAACATATTTTGCCACAGCTAACAAGTTATCAAAGAAGCAGATAAAGGTAACATGTATAAGTACAGGCAGTCCCCGACTTACGCGGATCCGACTTATGTCGGATTCGCAGTTACGAACGGGGCTCGCCCCGGAGGACACGACTGCGGGACCTCGCGGTCCTGCCGCCCGTGTACTCCGGGGCTTTCTCCGCGTCTCCCTGGTCTGCAGCCTCTGAGGACGCCAGCAGCGGGACAGCCGTGGGGCGTCTGGGCTGCCCCGCTGCCCGAGCCCCCCCGCGGCCTGAGACCCCCCGCGGCTTTGCAAAGCCTCAGGGAAGCCGGCAGCGGGACAGACCAGGGAGACTGGGAGCAAAGCCACGGAGGACCCAGGCAGCGGGACCACGGTGCGTCTCGGTCCGCCGCCCGCGTCTTCCTGGTCTGCTGGGGTAGGGGTGGGGGCGCAGCTAGTATGCCCCCCCCTCCCCCCAGCAGACTAGGCTTTTCTCCGGACGCCTGTGGCAGAGCAGCTGGGGCGCTGCCGGTTGATCCCGCAGCGCCGCTCTGGGCGCTACTGAACCAACCCGGCAGCACCCCAGCTGCTCTGCCCCAGGGGTCCTGATTCAGCCACTGATGGTCAGTTTCAGCAGCGGCTGAATCAGGACGCCTGGGGCAGAGCAGATGGGGTGCTGCTGGGTTGGTCCAGTAGTGCTGAGGAGCGGCGCTACTGGAGCAACCCAGCAGCACCCCAGCTGCTCTGCCCCAGGCGTCCCCAAGCCAGCTGCTGCTGAAACTGACCAGCGCTGACTACAGGAAGCCCGAGGCAGAGTTGCTCTGCCCCAGGCTTCCTGGAATCAGCTGCTGATCAGTTTCAGCAGCAGCTGACTTGGGGACGCTTGGGGTTCTTAAGTTGATTCTGTATGTAAGTCGGAACTGGCGGTCAGTTTCAGCAGCGGCTGAATCTGGACGCCAGTTCCGACTTACATACAGATTCAACTTAAGAACAAACCTACAGTCCCTATCTTGTACGTAACCCGGGGACTGCCTGTATAGAGCTAGATTTTCAAAAACACTTAACATCCTCTTAGGCAACTAAAAAGTGGGCTACATTTTCTAAAGAGGTGATCATTCAACAGCTCCCATTATTTTCCATAAGAAATGATGAATGCTGAGCACTTCTGAAATTTTGGACATCTCTTGGCTACAACAGTTTAGTTCCAGAAAAATGGAAATCATCCAGGTTACTTACAATACTCAATAGGAAACAATATGCTAAGGTATATCCTACTCACTCATTCATAACAAATTTACCTACTATGTGAACTACTGACCAAGCTGAAACAGACTATATATATCCCATTAGGCAGGGGCTTTCAAATAAGGCATATCCCATACAAAAGTCACTTGCCTCTTGTAAGCAATGGGAATTGGAAGCTGTACTGCACATATGCCACAAACATATGGCTTCGGGACACAGGTATGGTTCAATTTCACCGAAAGGGGGGTTGCACATGTAATCTTTTTCACCCTACAACCATTTAGAAGTGTGTTCTAATAAAGGTGCTTTGCATATTTAACTACAGTTTGAGAGGATGGAGAGCATTGTAAAGACCAGAGAGAAAAAAGGTTTTTCTTCATAAAACATCAGTGAGGTGTATTAGTGTGGAGGATTAGCAAATTAAGAAGTGTAGCTCTAATTACCTATCAGAGTCATACATATTATTTCTGATTAATTGAGCTGGTCATTGAGCAATACATTTTATGAAACTCATCTGTGATACACTATAAAAATGTTTGCATTCTAAAGTAAAATAATGTGAAATATATAAAAGTGCATTTTTCTTCTTCCCCAAAAATCCTTCCTCCCCCATGTGTGACAAAATAATTGGGGCAGGGGAATGAAAGATTTCACAGCTGGCAGCAGAACTAGGCACAAACATGCTGCATGTATCCCACAAGAGAATCTTATCTAAAATCAGTGTTGATTAACCAAAAATAAATTATGCTACAATAGATATTAACTGAAAACATGTGAATGCTTAGTTGCACAAGTAGCAAGGAACTCTGTAGTTAAATTTCACACACAAAAAAACCTGAAATGGGGGGAGGGAACAGGAGCTAATGCTCGGCAGGGAGGGGGAGGAACAGAGGGACAAAAGAGGCAAAGGTGTAGTGGGTGACCAACAAGTCAGGAATCAGTGGATTCCCAGCTTGTACCCAAGTCCCAGACACTCCACCTCTGCTTTTTAAGTGTATTAAGAGATTCCAGGCTCTTAATACATTTTAAAAATACAGGCAGTGAGGGAGACAAGGAACAAGCTGGGAATCAGCTGTCCGGGCTCATTCCTAGTCCCCCTGCTGCTGCATGTCTGTTTTTTTTAATGGTGGCTCTTAATACATTTAAAAGTCAAAGCCACAGCTCTGCAGTTTCTCCTCTTATTGACTAATCGAGTAGTTGATGGAAATTCCACTGACCGTTCGATTAACTGATTACCTGCAATTTACCATCCCTACTTCCCATATGGTACAATATAACCAACAATATGCAACTGTATGTCCTTACTCTGAGAAGTAACCCAATCCTAGTTCAATTTCCCACTATTCCTATTATGGGCATCACATGTTGTGGAGAGCCATATCAAAGTGTGCAGACCCTGGAATCACCTTAATATAAATTAGATTCGCTTATTCCTTTATACTATTCATATAATATGTAAAGGCTAGAGATCTCAGAGAACTACATTCAACAAACCAAGCTAAGATGTTATTTGGAAAAAAGGGAACCAACATTTCTATAAAGCATACAATGGTTCCATTCACAGAATTTATTGTTTCTAGCTGCAGTCAATGATTTTAAAGCTTCAAGAGAAGATATATGTTAAGCATATCCTTCCTAGATAGATCGGAAGTTCTCAAATTGTAGTTTGGGAGCTCTATTCAGGTAGACCACAGATAAGGAGAATGCATGTGTGGCTGTGCACAAGAGAATGAAGGGCTGCTCACCTAATTAGTGGAGCTGCACAGATACAGGCTCTACTAATTAGTAGGGATGCTAGTGTGTAGCTGTTTACGTGATTAACCAATAAATCTGGGCTTATTGGTTAATCCTAAAGTCTACACACCCTGCCTCCATATCAGAGGCAGCAACATGGGGGCGTGAGCAGATGAAGCCAGCATAGAGGGGGAAGGGGGAAGCCAGCTCTTGTAGAGCTGCCTCTGATAGAGGGGCAGCAGCGCAGGGGTGGGTGGGAGCCAATGCATGTGCAAGCAGCTTTCAAGACATTAATTGCTGAGGTTTTTTTTAAAAATAGCACTTCATAATAGTTAGCTAACAGTACAAACAACATTTGGAAAGCTCATAAATTAATCCATCAAGATCCTCGATTTTCAAGTGGTCTGAGAAAAAAATTATTTAGAATCTGAGGTAGAAGAAGATATGGTTTACAAGTAGTTTACGAACCTCAACTAAAGATTTTTCATTTTCTAGCTTTCTTGTTACAACGTTTTAATGGTGTGATTTTAAATTAATAGTTCTCTATTTACAACTTTAATGCTATCAAAATGTTTTGTTTGGGATTTTTTTTATCTGAGACAAAACCTAAAACTATGTTGTGTGAAAATATAATGCAGATGGGAGTTAGAGCCATGACTCCCACTATCTGAAAACATCCCTGACTTATCATGGAAGTTAAGGTGTTGGGAGACCATACAGAATCCAATGTTTTTTCTTTCCTGTAGCACATGACTCCTAAGTTACCTACTCATAGTAAGAGAGGCTCCTCTATACTAATGCCCATTGAAATTAAGAAACAAAACCTGAAGTGAATAGTGTAAAAAGTGAGAGAGAGGTGGCATACACGCGCACACAGAGTGAATTTCAAAAGCAAAATACATGTCATTTTGAAATCATCTCAGAACTGACTGGTTTAATTTTTTCCCTCAAACTATTTCTTCTCTGGAAAGACGCCATATACATATAATTTTCAGATTTATGTAGAATTTAAGAAGGGTGTCAGAGTTAACCTTAAAACAGATTTGCTCTACCGGAATACCAAATCATCTACAAACTGCCAGTGCCTACCAGCTAAAGGACAGCAAACCTCAAAAACATTTTTCAACAATACCACACAAAACCCAAAATGTTTTAATTAGACTTTAAGATTACTGAAGATTCAATTAAAAAAAAGTTCATTTATAGAGCAAACTAACACCCCCCAAGTAATCTGGAATCAAAGATAAAATTACAAACCAACCTGCTTCCCTTTTCTTGGATTTGACTTTTGGTTCGACATCCACTAATAAGGTATCAAGAGGTAAACTATCAGGCAGAATGAAGTATCGAATGTTATTCCCTCGAATACTCAATGTCTCCAATTGTACAGGCTCTCTGTTCTTCAATGTCATTTTCACAGCTTTAAGATGTGTATTCATACTGACATCCACTCCTGAAACACAACAGAGGATGACAAATTTTAGGGAAGAAAAAAACTAAACGCACCAAAAAATTGGTTGCTGTTAGATAAAGACATTTTAAAGACATTTTTACAAGATTTACATTTGAAAAGAAAGTGCACAATTAGTACCTATCTTTGAAAAATATTATTTTAATGACTTGTCCAGCATCATGGTAAAACCACAAACAGAATCCAATTCACCTATGTAGCTTTCAACTCTCTTATTCACAAGACCATCATATCTCTTCCTCTAGGCCCCCCCATATCATTCTCTAAATACCTACACCTAATGAGGCAACAGTCTAACAGATTCACTGACTGAACAACCCTGCTTTATTCAATGAGATTAATTATCCTAGCACTGAAGTTAAACAGTGGTCCTACAAGGAAAAAAAAAGTATGATAACTTAATTAAAGATTATATCATACATACAGGAAGCAGAATTAATGGACAAATTTAAATCTGTCATTTCCTAACTAAGTACCTGACTTTACACTCTTAACATTATTTTATTAAAATAATAATAAACTTTCTTTGTATTAAAAAATAAAATTATGTGAACTTGTAACAACCATTTCCCCCACCTATCTTTTGTCATCAGTAAAGATATGAAACCTGGACATTGCCCACAGCTCTCTAGCATTTGCGTTAGCTGCATGAGCTGGTAGCAGTAAAAGGACAATTTCTTCTACTGACTGAAACACTGAGCCTCGTATCAAAGAGTCGCCACATTTTATAGACAGGTATACTCAAACACTTAAAGGACAGCAGTGTGGTCAGTGTTTTGGATCTACAGTAGATGGAAAAATGTTCCAGCCCTTTGAAAATTTTGAGATTTAATAAATAAATAAATAAATAAATAAAAATTCTCCATTCTGATTGGGACAAAACCAAGAAGTTTTGAAAGAGCAAAAATTGTGCGTTGGCTATGACCCCACAAACATTTTTAGTTTCAACAAACTGGAATATTCTAATGAAAAATTTTCACTGAAAAACTTCCAACCAGCTCTACTTAGGCCTGTCATTTTAGCAGTCTGGATTATTTCCTAGTTTGTGACATCTTGCAATGAAATGCAAGGTCTTGCTCAATAACAAAAGTTGTGAAGAGTACAGAATTAAGGTCAGTAGTAATAGTGAATCTAACTTTCACAATCTTCTGGTTCCTAGCCTTATCTATTTCCTAGGCAATTGAGATTTTAACAGGGGAACAGAAGAGGCAGGAAAGTAGTAGACACCTCATAGCCCCCCCTTTCGATAGTCCAGCTCTGCCCCAGGCGTCCGAGATTCAGCCGCTGCTGGTCAGCCGCTGGGGTGCTGCCGGGTTGGTCCGGTAGCGCCGCCCCTTGATGCTGCGAAATCAACCCGGCAGCACCTCAGTTGCTCTTGGGGACGTCGAGGGCAGAGCAGCTGGGGTGCTGCTGGGTTGGTCCCACAGCGCCAAGGGGCAGCACTACCAGACCAACCCGGCAGCACCCAAGTCAGCTGTCGCTGAAATTGACCTGCGGCTGACTCCAGAAAGCCCGAGGCAGAGCTGCTCTGCCCTGGGCTTCCCGGAGTCAGCTGCTGGTCAGTTTTAGCAGCGGCTGAATTAGGGACAGCTGGGGTGCTGCCGGGTTGATCCCGCAGTGCCGAGGGACAGCGCTACGGGACCTAGCGGCAGTACTCCAGCTGCTCTGCCCCCGGCTTTCCTGATTCAGCCGCTGGTCAGTTTCAGCAGCGGCTGAATCGGGGAAGCCGGGGGCAGAGCACCTCCAATGGTCCGGCTGCCCGGAGCACTTCCGGGCTCCTGATGATGCCGGACCAATGGAGTTTTACTGTACTAGGAATTAAGAAGCACATGCAAGAGCAGAAGGCAGCAAAGAAACCTGCACGGGAAAGTCAGCAAGGATAACAGAAGGGTGGGAAAAAGTAAACATAATTAATCCCATTGTGAGATGGCTGGTAGTCCTCAACATAATCTATTTGTTCAGATGCAGTACATTATAAAAACTCTCAAGACACCTAACACGTTAGATTAGTTGACTGTTGCTGTTCTTTAAATTAAAGATACACGTACAGTCTAAACATTCACCGCAAAGGGAAAAAAAACCACACCCCTGAATAAGGAAAAACCCTAAAATGATGTTTCTTATGCTACTGCTTGTGAGGTGATTTTATTTGCCACCACATTTTTCACAGAATCCATCTCCTAAGACGACTCATTTAGCTATCACAGTGGAGTCTCTTTAGAAGAGAATGGATTTTCCTTTGTCTATCAATTCCTTAATTATTTTGGTTTTTAGTCTCCATCATCTTGAATTCCATACCTGTAATTGTTCCATGCACTTGTGTTCCATTCTTCAGTTCAATGGTCACGGTTTCATGACTCAATTTCATTAGAAACCTGAAAAATAAAAGTGAAGTTGAAAAGCAGAACTTCCATTCCCATATGACAATACAGTAATAATCAACTATATGGCTTTTCTGAAAATGTTTTGTAAAAGTCTTGTCTCATATCATCAGAACTTAGGAAAATGAGGTTCTACCACTTTCCTTAACTCACCTAGGCCCTGGCATATGCATTACAAACAATATGAAGTGATCTCAAACCTCATAATATTCCAAAAAAGGTAATTCTGTATGAACTCTGAGGAACTGCTACAACCAACCAAAAAAAGCCAGTGATGACTGTACACACCATTCCTAAGCATCCTGACTGGAAACTGTTCCAAAGAATCCACAAAGAGTTTAAGTACAATTCTGATACGCATTTGGCATCTAAGCATTATAATGCATTAATTCAGCAAAAAACATTTACTAGTTACCTGACAGTCATTTAAGACAAGCTTTGCTTTTTAACAAAATAAATACAGGAACTACAGTCATTGCTATGGGCCAAATAACCAAGTAAAGTATTCACAACCATAAAAAAGGAATATCAGATAGTGAAATCTAGGCTTTTGTGCACTTTTACCCTCTACTATACAGATTTCATTGGGGAGATCAGCATTTTTTAAACTGAGGGCCTTGACCCAAAACGGAGGTGCAGGGGAGTTATTTTGGGGGGAGGGGGAGAGGTGGTTGTGGTATTACCATCCTTAGTTCTGTGCTGCCTTCAGAGTTGGGCAGCTGAAAAGCAGCAGCTCCTTGCCAGGCACTCAGCTCTGAAGGCAGCACCCAGGCAGCAGAAGCACAGAAGTAAGGGTAGCAATACCATACTGTCCATCCTTAATTCTGCATCATTGCCTTCAGAGCTGGGCAGCTGGAGCATGGTAACTGATGACGGAGCGTCCAGCTCAACAGGCGGCAGCACACCCAATCATTCTTACCTCTGAGCTGTTGCTGGCAGTGATTCTGTCTTCAGAACTCAGCTCCCAGCCAGCAGCTGCTATCCTTCAGATGCCCAGCATTGAAGATAGTGCTGCCATTAGCAACGGCATAAAAGTAAGGATTGTAGTACCTTGACTCCCCCATAACTCCTTTTTGAGTTGAATCCCTACATTTAGAATATAATGAAACTTCAGATTTCAATAGCTGAAATAATGAAATTTAAGATTTTTAAAATCCTATGATGCTGAAAGTATCCAAAATGGACTGTGAATTTGGTATGGCCCTAAATCACAGGGCTATAAGGGACACTGAGGGTCATCTCTTCTAACCCCTTGCCAAGAGGCAGGATTTGTTACATCTAAACCAACAAAAACAACAGATGGCTATCCAGCCTTTTCAAAAGCCTCCTGTGAAGGAGGTTCAACAAATCTCCCTAAGCAATCTGTTCTAGTCCTACTGCTTTTATAGTTGGAACAACAATATTTAAACAGAAATAGGCTTACTTATCCCAGGAGCTGTTTTGCTAAAAAAAAAAAACGGTTTTACAAAACTGTCAATGGTAAAAGTATGTTCAATAACCCTAAATAACCCTTTTGTATTAAACAGTCATTGTAGCCCAAAAATCATTGCACTGTTTACCAATCCTAAAGTGAAAGTGACAATACAACAAACTAATCTATTTTCATTTGCACAAACTGAATGAAGTGCACGACATGAACAATACCGACACTGAAAAATGTAACTTTTAAGAATTGTTCAAGTTATTGTTTAGCAGGGACATATGGTGTTGGGAATAAGCGTTCTTTGTGGCCCAGCTAGGGACAAGGGAGTCCCAGTCTTGCTGAGTTTTAGCAACACTCCCCAAGAAGGGAGCCACACTTCCCCTTACTCCCCCGTCTCGCAGTTATCAGGGAGTAACTCTTCTGGCTAGTAGACACTTGTGTAACTTAATGAGAGTCGCATTTAAACAGGCGGGAAATGACCCTCCCCCCCATGGGGCAATGACACTTTCTTTTATCCATAACCAGGCTCATCCACGTGTGCGCGCGGGGCGAGGAAAGACTTAGGAGTCGCAACCAGCGAGCAAAGGGCGAAGGCACCGGCCGGGCAGGAGTCTCTGGCAGAGACTCGCCGCCCAGGGGCCACAGGCCGTAGTGGGGGGGGGGGTGGAAGAAGTCACGTGCGTGATGTTAACAGTCACGTTCCTTACGGGGCCGTTGGGGACAGGAGCGGCCCGTGGGGAGGGGGCGGGTGGCAACGGCCACCTCGAGACAACTGCGCGCTCTAGGGGGAGGGGCTCCCGGAACCTGCACGGGGGGTGCACAGCTGCGCCCTGCTTCCACCCGCTGTGGAACGGGACGCCCGGCGCGAGGCGGGGGGGGGGGGGGGGGGAGAAGAGTGAGGTGCGCGCGAGCAGCCGGCGCGGCACGAGACGGCGGAAGGCCCAGGTTGCGGCCCAGCGCTCGCGCTCCTTTCCCGCCGCTGCCCGCCCCCGAATCCGCCTCCATCCGGGCCCATCTCACCTCACGAGCTTCATGGCGGCGGAGCGGGGGCGTCAGGCCGGCCGGGACCACAGAGCGGCAACCCGGGCACGGGGAGAAAGAAAAAAAAATTGAGCTCGGGGCGGAGGCCTCGGACCAGGCCGCTCCGGCGCTCGGTGAATGAAACAGCGCTGGCGCGACTCAAAAGCCGGAAGCGCCGCTCCTCGCGGCCGGATGTGCGTTAAGGCGGGGGGCGGGGGCCCTCGTCTCCCGCCTTGTGTGGGCCGGGCCAGCCCTGCTCCGCCGGCAGCGAGGGCCTGGCCAAAGGGCAGCGGCTTCAGCGCGGCCCCTCGGCTGTAGCGCACCCCCCCCGCGAGCGGCTCTGTCTCGCAGCGGCGCGCTGGCTCAGGGACGGCAGGCGTCCTGCTTGCTTCCCTTCCCCCACGCGAAAGCAAACTGCTCAAAAGCCCAGTTTTGCCTCAAAAGTCAAGACGTTTAGGACAAGGCTGGGCTTAAAGAGGAGACTCTTGCAGCCAAAATGTGGACCCCTCCTACGCATCAATCAATTAACAAAGGACATTGATTAAGTTTCCGTTATGGTACAGAGGAGTACGCGACACGCAGTGTTCAACAAATGCAAGGGATTGTGAATAACAGACATTTCTGCTTTAGGTGTATGCCTTTATTGAATGATTAGTACCTCCCCTCCACCAATATCAGTGCTGCTTTGGATTGGCAGTAGAGACTCAATGGCATTTTTTAAGGAAATACTTTGAACCAAAATTACCCTTTATGACATCAGATAAGCTGCTATCCTGCACCGGAGGGCTGAATACATTTCAGAACCACATTCACATTAATGTGTAGTAGTACTACCTATGGATTACGATATTTTTAATAGGGATGTTAGATATTTTAGTAATCATATAGTCACAACAATTTTTAATGGTTACCTGGTTATTAAAAATGTTTCTCCTGGGGCAGAGGCTGACAGCCATTACACTACCAGCTCCCCGCCCCACTCCTGGGGAAGCCCCCTGCCATCCCATGCTGCTGCCTCCATATCACAGGAAACAGTGGCAGGCAGAGCTGGTCCACAGTGGAACTAGGTTTAAAAATCCCGAGCTTTCTGCCAATAGGATGTTCCAGCATTCTCTTCCCCTCCCCTCCCAAGTGCTGCCCATTTAAGCCAGCTCCTAGCATCAGCTTTTGCCTGCTCCCCCCACTACTACTGGGGGGGGGGGGGGGGAGGAGAGAGAAGGGAGCTGCATGGGAACCAGCATGCACAAGGAGCCATCTTAAAAGCCCACTCAAGGGTACTGGCTCCTGCCTGCCTCTTCCTTCCTGCCTCTATCGGGGGAGGTGTGTGTTCCTTTGAATTAACCAATAAACCCAGGGGCTACGTCTACACTGGCCCCTTTTCCGAAAGGGGCATGCTAATTTCTAAACTCTACTTCAAAGTAGGAATAAGAGATGCTCCGGAATAGGGCTTTATTCCGGAGGATCGGGCCAGTCTAGACGCTTTTTTCCAGCTTATCTACAAGCCGGAAAAAAGCAGCGGACATCATTATTAAAATCCCGCAGGGGATATTTAAATCCCCCATGGATTTCCCTATTCTGAAGTTTAAAATTAGCATGCCCCTTTCGGAAAAGGGGCCAGTGTAGACGTAGCCAGGCTGTTAGTTTGTGTCTTGATATAAATGCACACTTGGTCTCTTTTAAATTTAAGGGGTAGAGTCCTAGGTCTGCCAAATGTTTTGATTCAGAGTTTAGAAATACCCTTTCTGATAGAGTAGAGTATATTCATAAGAGTGCTTCTCCAGGAATCTTTTTTTAAGCAGGTTTCTGATAAAACATTGATTCCCTGGGAGTCTACCAATTCCTCTAATGCTGAGGATATAAAGAAAGAATTAAACCAAATATAGAAGGACCCATTGTAATACACTTGTACCTCTAATCTGGCAACCTTGGGAAATAGAGTATGATGGATTAAGGAACTTTTTCAGACCATGGAAGAAACTGGGAGGGTTATAGTAATGAAGCAGTTACCTGGCACCCCATTCCCAAGGGCACACATGACTATGCCCCACCCACTCCTAGGCACCACCTGCTGCTATCACAGCAGTGGGGGAAAGCTTCTGGAGAAATGCTTTGGTGCATTGCTGATCCTCTCTCTCCCCCGGGGTAGAAAGACAATACAGCAATGTGCAGAGCAGTTTCTTCTTCCCCCTGCCAGGGTCCAAACCCCAGGTGTTCCCAGATTACAGACACTCTAGTACAGAGGCTCAGGGTACTATTATTTCACATGGGCTACGTCTAGACTGGCATGATTTTCCGCAAATGCTTTTAACAGAGAAGTTTTTCCGTTAAAAGCATTTGTGCAAAAGAGCGTCTAGATTGGCATGGAAGCTTTTGCACAAAAGCACTTTTTGCAGAAAAGCGTCCGTGCCAATCTAGACGTGGTTTGTGCAAGAAAGCCCCGATCGCCATTTTCGCCATCGGGGCTTTTTTGCGCAAAATGGTTCTCAGCTGTCTACACTGGCCCTCTTGCGCAAAAGCATTTGCGCAAGAGGTTTTTTCCCCAAATGGGAGAGTCATTGTATTTGCGGAAGGACACTGACAATCTTACATTAGACCGTCAGTGTTCTTGCACAAATTCAAAACGGCCAGTGTAGACAGCTGGCAAGTTTTTCCGCCAAAGCAATTGCTTTGGCGGAAAAACTTGCCAGTGTAGATGCAGCCCTCATGTATCTAACACTGAGCCAATAAAAAACATTGCTGGTGGTCTAAGTTGGCCTTGTAAAGGGGTGGACAAAGAATTGAGTCAAGTAGGGAGTCTAACTTCAGGTGATAGAAATGTAGCCGTGTTAGTCTGGTGTAGCTGAAACAAAAAACAGGACTATGTAGCACTTTAAAGACTAACAAGATGGTTTATTAGGTGATGAGCTTTCGTGGGCCAGACCCACTTCCTCAGATCAAATAGTGGAAGAAAATTGTCACCATCTTTGGTATATATGGTTGTGACAATTTTCTTCCACTATTTGATCTGAGGAAGTGGGTCTGACCCACGAAAGCTCATCACCTAATAAACCATCTTGTTAGTCTTTAAAGTGCTACATAGTCCTGTTTGTTTTAACTTCACGTGTTATTTTTAAACTTCTCCTGTGTCTCCCCAAATGCTTTGTTTTTCAGAAAGGTAAAGTTCATAGTTGGCAGAGGAAAATGGAACATATTTGCTAATTAAAATCTTATTTTTAAACTAATCCATTAAAAGTTTTAAGTATAAAAATAGAAGGCTTTAATTTTGTATTTACAGATTAACTGCTCAGAATGTACCTGATGATCAGCCATTTCCAAGAAATAATTTTTAAAGTTTGCATTTTTAAACCCATCAACTAAAATACAGGAACAACTGTCAGGATCTAGAAAAGATTAAAGTTTTATTGTAATTTATGAGTACATCATATGCAAACTTAGATACAGTACACAATCTCCTTGCAAAGCATTGGAATACAGATGCCCTTCCAAGTCTCAAAACCTACATTAATCTAGTTCTTGCTATGTGGTTATATTAGCTGTCCAGGTTTTGTCTTTGTTGCAGCAAACTCTTAACAGGAGATGCAAGGAAAGATTTAGATACACATTGTAAGACAGCTGGACTACATTTCAAAACATCACCTGCCAATGAGGCATACAAACCATTATTTAAATATTTAACTATAGAGTTCTTATACTTTCTTACCCATTACAGAGTTGATGTCTGAGATTAAGTTAGAAAGAATTTCTCAGTTAAACTGTCAACTGATATTTCCACTGTAGCATCTAAAAGCAACATGTACTTTGCATTTTTATTACTAGCACTTATGAACAGGTAATGTTTAACAAAACCAAAGAGGCCTTCAGAAACATTCAAGATTAAAATGAATTGTTATTGCAAAAAACTGTACATATTTTCAATCATAACACAATGAAACACTGATGATGCAGTGTTTTGTGTGCTAGGCCATTAATGACAACCGTGCTAACCCTAGTATTCTACTTTTTTTCTCTAATATTTAATCTTCATAATTGCAATCTGAATATACAACTGTACTTACAGGAAATATTAAACAATGCACAGTGCCATAAGCAAATTTCATGTCTAGTTTAACAAATCATAAAAGTGACAAAATATTTTAAAATTGGTCCTTGATTCAGATTTTATGTAGATTTGGAAGCACTAAATTTAAGACACACATTTATTGATAATCAGCAAAAATATTCAGAGCTTAATTTTTTTAGTTTTATCATGCGTAAAAAGCAAGCTGCTGCCACTTCCCCTAAGTGCAAACATGGAATTTAGCAGAAGACTGTCATCCCAAAGATTTATATTCTTTCTTCCACAGGTAATCCCCACATAACCAAAAAGTAGATAATCAGGTGACTAAGAAAATAATATGAAGTGTATCTTCTACATTGTGACTGTTCTTAAATATGGAATACTTTGGACCATTAGCATGAGGGTCAATAAACACAGTAGAGAAGTTTTACATTATTTGATTTCATTTACATCATAAAAAGCAACAATCTGACCTGAATCACACTTAAATTGCTATCTAACTGTAATAAAAAGTCATCTGGAGATTGCAGTAGTTTAGTGCAAAACACATTTGCAGCCTCAGAAGTGTCCACCAATAATTCATCCTCTCACCTTACAAATAGGTTAGTAGAATATTGCATCAATTGTAGATGAGACAGAAGACCTGAATTTTGATAGAAGCAATAAGGTATGATTCTCTACCCTAATTAAAGGATTTGTGCTAACAGTGACTGCCTGTATGATGGACAAATGAAACTCAGCTGTTAAGTCTAGAAATAAAACTTTGTATTACTAGGAATGCTATCTTACCTGAAAGAACATGATGTGAGTCTACATTACTAATACTACCACAGCTGGACATGTTGACACAAACTGAACCAGAGATCTTTGTTAAGATTATGAGATCACATGTTGAATGAAACTACCCTGCTAGGCTGTCAACTTAGAAGGCCAGTTTATATCCTATAATCTTCCAAAGATAGCCAAAATATCAGTGTTTTCACCTGTAAGTTATCTTGTTATGAGTGCAATCTCCCCAATTAATGCAATATTCCAAAGATCACTGTGACTAAGACTGTAAAACCACATCTCAACTGTGAATTCCCACCAGCTGAAGGACAAAATTCACTTTTTCTCTCCACGAAGAAGAAAGTTAGAAAGATCACTAACTAGTTGGTGTGGAAAGCAGGTCAGTAGAGACTCCAAGTATGGCTTGAGGAGTCCTCCATGCCAAGCCGCTTTCCACACACACAAATTCAGTCCATCTTCTCTTTCTGAACCAGTTTTGGTGCATCAACAAAATCCTTGCCATTGTAAAAGATGATAGCTAAAGTTCCAAAGCTTGCACTTCCCCAGAAAAGCACGTAAGCCAATGTCTCAGTCCGTGTGTCACCTGTGATCAGATAAACATTGCAGTAAGTAACAAAGATCATTTTAGCACAATAAAATAATTAGGAAAGTGCTCACAAGGAAGCTTTTATCAAGAACTGAAATTCAGGTAATCTTCACACATATTAAAGCCTGTTATTCTGCACTGTATAGTTCCTTCTGAGTACCTAGCTTGTAAATTAATGTTCTGCTGCTCAGCAATGGCTAAAAATTGACATTAATATAGCTCTTCATTCAGAGAGACCCCCAAAGCAAATTAAACTGTTCTGCAGCCTATATAAACAAACTTCACCTGCCACTGAAATGCTGTCAGTCTCTAAGCAGATGTAGGCTCGTGGAATTCCCACTATAGTGGGATAAACAGTACAGGTTGTACCTCCCTAAACTGACACACTGGTCCAGCAACATTTGTGGTCTGGCAGAACCACAGATCTTGGGTTCTATGGTCCAGGAATAACAGGGAGGTCCAGCAGTGGGGCAAGAGCATGGGGGGAACAGGGCAGGGGGGAGGGGAAGGAGAAGGAGGCTGGTGACACAGCTGGGAGACTCGGCAGAGCCAGGGAGCTCTGGTCCTAGGAGCTCCAGCTTGACAGGCAGCAAGGGAGCTGAGCTGGAGCCCAGCAGCAGCAGAGCTGGAGCCCTAGCCTGGGGGCAGCATGGACTAGGAGCAGAGGGCCTTTCCCTGGTCTGCCAAAACCCCTCATTTGGGACTGGTCAGGTCCCGAGGGTACTGGACCAGGGAGACTCCAACTTGTAGTGTAGACGTTCCTGCATGGACATTAAAACCCACCAACACAGGTGAGTCTCAGAACCCAAGCAGGAACATTTATACTGATATTTTCAGTGTCACAGCACGAGTCAGAGTTTGTAGACTTAGGCTTTGAGGCTCACTATCCAGGTCTCTCCACACCCGCACATGTATAGAAGTACCCTAAGTAAATACCATATATCTAACTGCAATAGAGGGGAAGTTTTAGGGAAGCAGAACATAATAGCCCAAATAGGGGCTTGGTGTGGGTGTCAGCAAGTACTCCTGTAAGACTAAAACTTATTTTTATACCTGACTCAACCAACACGTTTACAAGAAATTATTCATAATACCCCACTTTAACAGTGAACCCATCTGAGGGAATAGTGCCATCTGCTGAATATCCAGCACTATTTTCTGTACCTGAGCTTTCCCATGCAATTACTGACCAGACCAGCCAGAGAAAAGCATAGCTCTAGGTTGTATGGTTAGAAATATGACTTGACTGTCTCATAAGCACATACCCAGAGAATAGCTTCCAACATCTTAAGCTGTATGAACTACATTTGCAAAATTCATTTGCAGGCAAACAGGCACTTACCAGCCATAAGTAAACAGATAATGCACATTGAGAAAGCAACGACCATAATAATAGGCAACTGAGGAAGAAGAAAAACAGAATTAAAAAAAGGAAATACATATGATTATATTATTTCCTTCAAGAAATATCTTGCTTTATAACAAGTAAAATTACAAGTAAAAAACATTTCTTTGTTTTACCAAATCAGGACATCAATCTACTCCAGAGTTTCAGAGCTAATCTAAATAATGCTTTAACTGTATGTATATTTTAGATTAGAGATGAATATATATGTTTTCTGCCTGATTAGACTGAAATACCAGGTTCATTAGTTTTATTTGGGCATTTGCATAACCCTGCATAATACTCCAGTGATAATCTCTCCCACTTGTGTGCTGCGCATAAAGAATAGAAGCTGTCAGTGTAGATCAGGGGTGGCCAACCCATTTAACAAAGAGAGCCAAAACAGCGGCCGGGGGGAGGGAGAGAAGAGAGGAAAGCTCCCCCCCCCCCCCCAAATTGTCAAGAAAAAAAAAAAGGAGGCTGCTCCTTTAAGAAACAAGCTTACAACCTTTTGGCCATATCAGGCTCCCGTTGATGGCCGCCATCTTGGGCACCATTTTGAATCGCTGCCCCAGGGAGCACAAGGACCATTGGGATGGGGGCGCAGGGGTGGCTTCACGAGCCGCACTTCTGGGGCAGAAAAGCCACATGCAGCTCGCAAGCCATGGGTTGGCCACCCCTGGTGTAGACAGTCTCCCATACTACTGTCTGCATTTTCCTCGAGCTCTGCAGTGACCTTTTAAGTCAGTGTTTCCCAATTTTATTTGGCCATGGAACCCTTTTCAGCTTTTCAAGGAACCCCCTAGGTTTGTCAAGAAAAAAAAACCCACCAATGCATAAAAGTCATATTTCTTCCCCAAGACCCCATCCCTTTGAGGCCCCATCCTCTCCATCACTTACTATCCCCATACACTCTCACTGGGTTGAGTCAGGAGGTGCAGGCTCTGGGGTGGGAATGAGGGATTTAGGTGTGGGAAGGGGTGAGAAGTGCAACCTCTGGGAGGGAATTTGGATGCAGGAGAAGGGGATGCTGGCTCGGGAATGGGGCTCCAGGCTGGAGAGTGTTGGGCTCAGGTGGAATGTTGGGGTGCCAAGCAAGTCACAGGCTTGTGCATGTGAGGGTGCAGGAGTTTGGGCTGGATATGTGAGGGGCTCAGGGCAAGGAAGCTGTGAGTATGATGGGCTCAGGACACAGATTTGTGATGTGTGGAGGGTGCAGGAGTGTTGTGGCAGAAGACTGAGGATGTGGGGATGCAGGAGTTTGGGGATGCAAGAGGCTCAGGACAGGGGGTTGCAGTGTATGATAGGCTCAGATTTGGGGTCAGGTGGTGCAGGAGTGTTATGATGCTGCAGTGAGATGGGGATTTGGCCCCAATTGGGGACATGTTGACCAGGCTTCATTTGTAAATAAAACATTATGTCAAACTCAAAAGGTTTTAGCATTGTCTTTATTTATGAGAGGGGCAGGGAACCTGTTTTGAGTCAGGGGCCAGAGACCCACAGAAAAAAGTCACTTGTCCCACACAAGTGAGATGCAAAAAACAACCCTCCAAAACCCCCAAACCTCACTTATGTGGTCCAAGCTGTGCTAGTGGGGGCAAGGGACAGGATGCTAGTGGATGCTGGGGCCGGGGAGAAGGTGCTGCTGGGTGGCAGGATGCTGACACAGGTGGCGGGATGCTGGGGTCAGGAACATGGTCCTGTTGGGCACTGGGGTGGGTGGCAGGGTTCTGGGACAAGGAACAGGGTGCTGCTGGGTGCTAGGATGAGTGGCAGGGTGCTGGGGCCGGGGAAAGGGTGCTGCTGGGGGCAGGGTACTAGTGGGGTGTCTGGGCAGGGGACAGGGGCAGCTGGGACCAGTACCTGGCAATCCTGCAACACCTCTGGGTTCCAGAAAGTGTGCGACTGCACTTCCCCTCCCCAAACAGCTGGTGTGCATGCTGCCTGAACAGCGGGGGCTGTTGCACTCCAGCAACTTACTTCCATGATGAGGTCCGGGGGGGGAGGGCAGTGCACATAAGAAATTTCAACCCACCCAAGGATAGAAAATGTTAGAGGGAACACTGGTCATAACTGCAGTTCTGAAATTCACTTAGAGCATGACATATGCAAATGATCACTCCTGGGATGAGGCATACCCGGGAGGTCGACAAATGCCTTTGATGTCGACCGCAGAGCGTCCAGACTACTGCGCTGAGCCAACAAACAGCTGATCGGCTCAGCACAGCAGCCATGTAAATTTAAATGAAGCGGTGATTATTTAAATCGCCGCTTTATTTTCCTATGCCGGGTAGTCTAATCTACATGCCTCTGTCGCCAGAGGCATGTAGTCTAGACGTACCCTTAGAGCATGACATATGCAAATGAGCACTCCATTTGCATTTGCTCTTCCGCAAGAGACGCATAGTGTAGATGTAGCCTCAGTGTTTAGCCTATCCTTCCAGACTATCTTGGCATTGACATCCAAAAAAGAACAGTATCTGCCAACAGACAGCATTTGCATTGTGAGATGACATCTTCACTTTTTTTAGGTCAACAATGATGGCTTTTACTATATTAAAAATGGTTATCCCTTTCTTAATGTGCAGATAAAGCAAGAGATCCAAAAGGAATCCCAATCTTTCTAAGAGGGGTAAAGTTGGCCAAAGACCCATTTTTCTTCCAACTCCATATCTGAGGGATGCTCCCACTTCCTTTATGTTATGACTGATGTTCTTAGCCTTAATCCTCCTGGAAGTGGCTACTACACAAATAGCCCAAGATAAACACTCAATACCTACATAGGCAAGTCAAAGAAACAGAATCATTTAGTTTCCCACAACTGTAAATCAAAGCTTATTTAACAAATTCTTACAGCCAAGAATTTCCAGTCCTTCTGTATATGTAGAGGGCTAACAGACTCTACTTCATCCACTGAATAATTTCCAAGAAACAGATCAATAGCATCCTGTAACAAAAACACAGAGTTAAAAATGCATAACAATAAAGGTTAAATACCTTTCTGCTGAGAAAATACCCAACTTACTTGTCTAAATCCATCAGAAAAGTTGTTCTTGTAGTAACGTATTAATGAGTTCCAGCCATCCATTATTAGGCCCCATTGAGTTCTCTTCCCAGTTCTGTAAAAAAAGTGGTTTATGAGCGTATTAGAAATGTTAACTTATTTGCAAATCAAAAGTAGAAAGTTATATAAAATGATGTTCAGACTTATCGTCCTTTCAGATTTGTATTAAGTCATATCAAGTTTATATTTATACTCAAGGATGAAGACGCAATTATCTAGTGCTGCCTCTGCACTGCCACTAACTCCTATAGGCAGTAGATTTTTATGAAAACAAAGTTTTAAGGAAAAGTGGAAAGATCTGTGAGTAAAATTAGGAAAATGGTGAAACAAAAGACAGGACTATGCAGCACTTTAAAGACTAACAAGATGGTTTATTAGGTGATGAGCTTTCGTAGCCAGACCCACTTCCTCAGATCAAATTGTGGAAGAAAATTGTCATGACCATATAGATCAAAGGGATACAATAAAAAAAAGTGAACACATAAAATAGACAAATCAGATTTTAGAACAGAGGGGAATGAGGGGGGGAGGTTAATGTCTATGAGATAATTATATTAGAGGTGATAATTGGGGAAGCTATCTTTGTCATGGGTAAGATAATTAGCATCTTTGTTAAGGCCCATTCGTAAAGTGTCAAATTTAAGCATGAATGACAGTTCAGAGGCTTCTCTTTGAAGTCGTGTGTTAAAATCTCTTTGAAGCAGGGTGCAGGTAATCGGGTCGTTGAGACAATGCCCATTCTGGTTGAAATGGCAAGAAACTGTTTTTTCTTTGTGAAACAGTCTGATGTCTGTTTTGTGTGCATTGATTCTTTGGCGAAGTGTCTGAGAAGTTTGTCCAATATACATAGCAGAGGGACACTTGGCACATAATGACAAATTATATTTCTGGATTAGCAGGAATGTGTGTTCTTGATCTTATAACTGAAATGGTCAGGTCCAATGATGGTGTCAGCAGAGTAAATATGTGGACAAAGCTGGCAACGGGGTTTGTTGTAAGGGAAAGTTCCAGGGTTGGTATTAGTGTGATATGTCCTGTGGTTGTTGGTAAGAATCATCCTGAGGTTAGGTGGTTGTCTATAGGAGACTATGGGTCTGTCTCCCAGAGCTTCTCGGAGCGTATTATCCTGTTCCAGTATAGGTTGTAGTTTATTGATAATGTGTTGGACAGGTTTAAGTTGGGGGTTGTAGGTGATGACAAGTGGTGTTCTATTGTTGGTTTTCCTGGGTCTATCTAGAAGTAGATGGTTTCTGGGTATTTGTCTGGCTCTTTCAATTTGTTTTTTTATTTCTCCAGCTGGGTAATTGAGGTTTATAAATGCTTGGTAGAGATCCTGAAGTTTCTGGTCTCTGTCAGTGGGATTAGAGCAGATGTGGTTGTATCAAAGGGCTTGGCTATAGACGATGGAGCGTATGGTGTGTTCTGGATGGGAGCTGGAGGCATGTAGGTAACTGTATGAGTCAGTGGGTTTTCTGTAGAGAGTGGTATCTAATTTTCCATTGGTGATTTGTACTGTGGTGTCCAGGAAATGGATCTCTCATGTAGAATGGTCCAGGCTGAGATTGATGGTGAGGTGTAGGTTGTTAAAACCTCTGTGGAATGCATCCAGTGTTTCTTGGCCATGGGTCCAGATCATAAAGATGTCATTGATGTAGTGTAAGTAGAGAAGGGGCAAAAGGGGACAGGATCTGAGGACACATTGTTCTAAGTCAGCCATAAAGACGTTAGCGTACTGTGGGGCCATGCGGGTACCAATGGCTGTGCCGCTGATCTGGAGGTATAAGTTGTCCTCAAACTGGAAATAATTGTGGGTGAGAACAAAGTTACATAGGTCTGCTACCAAACTGGCTGTGGTATCCTCTGGGATAGTGTTTCTAATTGCTTGTAATCCGTCTTCATGTGGGATGTTGGTGTATAGAGCTTCTACATCCATGGTAGCAAGGATGGTGTTATCAGGAAGGTTATCGATGTTTTGTAGTTTTCGCAGGAAGTCAGTAGTATCTCGGAGATAGCGGAGTGTTGTTTGCATTGGGTTTGAGAAGAGAGTCTCCAAGGACCTATCCATATGCTTTATGGATATGAATGACAACTAGAATATGCTTTATGCAGAATACTTATTGTAGGGTATCATTGGAAAGCTTGTAATCCACTGAATATGATTATTCCATTTGTATACATGTATCATTCCATATCTGATGTCAGAAATATGAAGTATAACCCTGAGTTATTAAAGTAGTCAGGCTAAGTAAGGGCCATTAAGGGTACTCCAGGATCTTGACAGTCCATTAGCAAGAAAACAATGAATTGTAAATGGACTTATTTTTCCTGTGAACTTGGGAGGGAGGAGCTATGGTTGGTCCTACCAAGACACGTGGCCATGTCACCTGATGCTGGGACTCATCTTGAATACTGAGAAAAAGTTTAAACATAAAGATTCTACCTTTGACTTCCCACCTTTATATACAGATTTTACCAGACAATAGGGGCTACTTCCAGACATCAGGACACCCCTGCTTACTACCCAAAATGACTGCTGGAAACATCTAAGAGTGAACAGGGGGAAAAAAATCAAGCCCAGACTGGGAGGCTGTCCAGTCTGTGGAAGGAGCTTATCAGAATAACGGAGGAAATTTCCATGTAACCAACTGCTTAGTGTATTAAGCAGTTTTATTTTGTTGAGTAACCTACATTGTTCTGTCTGCTCTCTCTTATGACCTCTTCAATTCTATCTTTTATACTTTAAAATCCTTTTTATTTTTTAAAAAGCCCAGTGCAACTAATTGTTACCGGGGAGTGGGACAAGGAGTCCACGTTTTACCTTCAGAAAGAGGGCAAACATAAGCTTACCCTGTATAAAACTTAAGACAGATTTATCAGGGGTTCACACTCCATTAAAGCTGTGTGCATTGGGTGCCTAGGCAAGTCCTTTTAGCTGAGCCTTTCCAGAGCTGATCTGTGACATACTGCAAAGGCTTTGACCCAAGGTCTATATAAGTGCTGGACTGCCTGGTTCAGCAGGACAGAGTTGAGGGGTGTCCAGGAAGGCAGGCTCAGTGGTATTTCAGCACATCAAGTGACAGTCATAAGCTGGTCTCTTACTGGTTCAGTCACAAATGGTTCTTCAGATTCAACTGTCTCACACGCAATAAAGTAAGATGGAATAGTCTGCAAACCCAAATTGGTTTTATTTCCTAATTTAATCTTTTTAAATACAAAAAGGTATATCATTGTTATATCATGTTGACATAAGCGTATTTTTCTAGTAAGAGATAATTATTACCATCTTATATGTTAAGATGGGTCTAGTAAATTGAATTATCAATCTGTAAATAATTAAGTTACAAAATTGCAAAAATTCAACTGTCTTGAACTTGCCTTGTGTAGTCTGTCTTTAAGGCACCAGTTCCTGCATATTGTTTGGCACAAGCATTTGCATTGTCAGCCCATGCTGTGAACAAAGAAACAGAAATATGTTTGTTTTCCTTAAGAGTCTGATGGGTCCATACTTGAAAAACAGTAGTTTAAACTTTAAAGACAAACCTACCATTTTTGTAGATTTTTTCAAATTCTGCTTGTTCTTCAATTCTCTGTCCAACATGCAGAACGCCTAATCTCTAGAACAAAAGCCACACTACAATTCAACAGCAACTCAGAGAAAGTCAGGATTTAAGTTTATGAAGGACATAGCTTTTTCCTTCAGCTAAAAACGGGACAGTACATTTTAATTTCAAGCAGGTCTTTAAATACTAAAGCAATTTCTGAGTGCAAACTATTACAATCAGTTGTATTATTCTCTACAAAGGATTCATCTTCCCTCTCCCCACAGAAAGAGCATTGAAAAAAAGCGAACTAGAAAAAAAAAATGTTAACCTGCAGCTGTGCTTGCAAAGAACGACGTGCTAATAGGCTCTGAATCACATTAGTCCGGTCCAGGCAGTCCATGCAATTACTGCGAAATATTCCTTCCTGCTGAGTCACCACTTTACCATCAGAATCAACTAGAAAATAGCTAAGATCCAGGATACATTTAAATGTGGATATAAATAAATACCAAACATAATATGCTTCAAAATATATGTTCTGACTGCATACTTTACAAATTTTTTTTTGTTACCCAAGACAGAATTACTTTTCACTTGCTAAATTCTGTCTCATTGTGTTTAATCATTTTTATACTTTTCTTTCTGAAGCAGATAGCAAATGCACAGTATTATCAGGAACAGTGTCTTAATTGCTGTCCTACTGCACTTTAATAACTTAGATTGCAGTTGCTATGAGCCTTGCTATTACCTATTGGAGGAAGAGCAGGTTCCACTTGCAGTTTCAGAGATGTTGTAATCATGATGTATGCAAAGTATTAATACAATCCTTCTACTACACAAAGACTTGGGTTCAGCCTCTAGAGAAGAATGCTGCATCTTTGTCTCAAGTCTGCAGAATCTGATTTTCGAGAGAGCCCAAACTATCCAAGTCCTAGTATTAGCCATACTTTGATTTTGTTTTATGAGTAGTCCTCAAGATACTTTATGCCTTATTATTTAAAATATTTTTACCCCACCTCTCTATATAAAATATTCGAGGTGGCTTAAATTTTTGGTTCACACAATACAAATATATACATAAAAATTAAAATACAAGACCCCAGAGGGACATAAAACCTGCTAAAAATGTTTTGAGAAACATCAGGTCCCTCCCACTATTTAAAGAAAGTTGACTGGTTTTGACATATGCCTATGTTGTTCACTACCTCCTATCGTGTATTAGTTGTTTTAAGAACTTTTCTCAGTTACTCATTCTAGACTTGAGACTCCTATACAGCTGATATCTTAAAGACAAAATTACTTGTTCATTCTGCTTCTTTGAAGGCATGATTCTTACTAATTTGTTCACCTCCTCTCAGACTTTGAGCATTTCAGGCTCAGGAGCATGTTTAGTTTGTTATAACTCTATAGAGTGTGTCAGCCTACATCAATGGTTCAAGCTTTCTTTCATAAATGGAACTGACAGATGTTTCAGTGGGCTATTCCTGAAAATGACAGGGAAAGACTAAACTACCTGTGTGGAAATAGGGGTGTAGCCTTTAAAACATTAGATATAGGAATTCCTGGTCTGCCTCATTCTGTAGACTTGAGACCCAAAGTGATGGTATCTTCAAAGTTACAGAACTACAAGATAAATAATTTTGCCTTCATAACCGGTAAATCTGTGAGCAGTGAAAAATAAAAAAATACAGACTAATGCATTAAGTAACAACATTTCACATACACCATACATTTATTTCATATATAAAATAAAGTTGGACTTCTGCTACTTTTTTGAATCAAAGACAAATATAAATAAAAACAACAACTCAGGAAGGGCTAGTCTCTGGTTGCTCCTATATGGCATTAACATGGCACGTGAAATTACTGCACTGAAGACAGATAAGCAGCTGTGTTTTGTGATCTCTTATTCACATGTAATAGGCAGGCTTAAGTGATCCCCCTATCCCTTCACCAAAAGGGATAACTTTAAATTCTCCTTCATAGCTTAGCTGGCTGCTACTCAGAATTGAAGCCATGGTTTGGTGAATGCATCATAAAACACATTAAAACCTCTACTTTGCCGCTGAGGAGGAGAAAGATCAAAGATAGCTGCACATTCCATTCTAATTTCTCATGTACGCATTTTCAACCCAAGGTTATATAATCCATATGAGAAAGTGATTTACTTTGAAGATATAAATTCTGCTCTATGGATCTGCTGGGCATCTAACAAGCTATCATTTTATACCAACCACCGAAAGATGTCTGCATAGCTTCATATATAAATTACCTAAACTCATCTTGTTGTTCTGCGAGTTGATCCATCAAGAGTTGGAGTCGATCCCACCTCATTCGACTGCATTCTTTATGGAAGTCAAAAGCTATATATCTATCCAGAGACACACACATCAGATAATAAATTCACTGCATTCTTCATTGCTCTGAAGATATCACAGTACATTTCTATGTTTAAAAAGGCATTTTTTCAAAAGAAAAAGACTGATCAATATTGAAGTGCAGAAAAATGATCTCCTTCAGAAGAAGGTTTGCAAACACCAGCCAAATTTTAGAAATAATTCTTTAAAAGTGGTCCATAAAAATATCAATAGACATGTCTCCTGCTTCTCTGTCTTCTTCTGAGACATCACCTTGCACATTTTGAGGATGCAAATTTCTGCACTCCAATAGATGATCCCTCCACTCTGGAAACAAGCTAAGGAAGCTCATATTCACTAATATTTTACAGAATTACTTCTCTCTAATTATCTTTTCACAAACGATTTCATGCCAGGAGTCTTAAATGAAGGCTTGTCATTCATACCACCACTTCCTCATGCAACTCCATCTGGAACCCATCAGTGTCCTTCCCATTGAAAGGGGTCCATGCCGAGGCACAAAATTCCCTTTTCCTCACTCCCCCCAAATATTGACTATATTGCTACGGCAACACATTCACACTTTGTAGACTAGAATATCAACCTGGAAGGGGAACCCTGGCTTAGATTTTCTGCAGGAGGAGACCAGTGCTATTAATGAGCAGTTCAAATGTTAATTGTTAATTCTGTTTTGACAGGATCACCTGTGACTAACAGGGATTGATTCAGAATCATCAGTTCCTATTTACTGTTTGCCATGCACATTTATGGTGCTATATAATTTAACTAAAAAGACATAGTCCCTGTCCTGAAGTGCTTACAATCCAAGTGTTCATTTACCATAATTTACAAGACAACTTTTTTTCCCCAGAGAGCTTTCTGCTTTCTAATATAGTTTTAAAGACTATTCATCATTTGTTCACATTTTCTGAAACGGAGGCCAAAGAGGTGGGGCTAGTATATAAGGTACAAAGAAATGGATGGATGAGATTAGAATGACGGAAGGAGTATGGCAATGGAAAAAGAGGAGAAACAGGACAAAAGCAGTTGGGCTACAATTAGGGATGTTAAAATGTGTTTATTTTTATAAAGATGTATCAGAGGCAGCAGCATCGGGGTGAGGGGGGGGGGGGGAGGAAGGGAGCACCGCAAAAGCTAGCATGCTTAAAAGCCAGCTCCCTGCATGTACCAGCTCCTGCCTCTCCCCACACTCCGTGCTGCTGCCTCTGGCTCCCTGCGAGCACTGGCTCCCTCCTGTTTCCTTCCACTCTGCACTGCTGCCTCTGTGGGAGGCAGCAGTGTATGTGTGGTGGGGGGGGGGGGGGAAGGGAGACACTCCCCACATGCACCAGCTCCCATCTCCCTCCCCTCTCACACTGATGCCTGCAATACAGAGCAGCAATGAGGGGGAAGGGAGGGTGGGAGAGGCTGTGTGTATCTGTGAAAGTTAACGGATAAGCCTAGGCTCATCAGGTAACCGGGTACACAGGTGCACATTCACATTTCTAGTTACAATCAGAAAAGTATGGCAAAATTCTATAAACAGGCAATGAGAGGTCAAATATCAAATAATAATGAACACTAGTAAACTGGAAAAACAAACAACAAAACAGTCAATAGTAACAAGGTGCTTGTGTTCAAGTAGGAAATTAAGAAGTCAGAGTTAAAGCTAAGAGTTTAGAATCTATACAAAAAGATTAAGATGAGACCAAACAGGTTCAGAGAAATTTAACAAGTTCAGACTGCAAAAGCATGCCCTTGCTGTAGACAGCAGAAGTAAGTTTCTGGGGTTTTTGGAGGGAAATGGAGGTTTTAAAGACTCTTCCAGAAGGTCTGTACCCAACTGGAGATAGCAGTCACAAATTGTGAATGACTACTGATGACAGGAAAATGCCACACAAAGCAAATAGAATCAGCAAAACCCTATTTTGGGGCTAAAATGAAGACTATTACCATTAATTTTTAAAATGCTATCACATTTGCAGAACTTACAACTGAGAAAAAAATAAGATAAAGAGATAGGATTTTACACTCAAGTTTCTGCAAAATGGCTTTTACAGTTAGTTCTACAGGCAGTAATGCAAGGGATCCTGCAAGTTTTGTCTCTTAAAGATGCAAGTAACAGCCTTGAAAATGGAATAGAAACTCTCAATTGAAAGTGCTCTTAAAGACATGCCCTCCCTCTTCACAAATCAATCACACGAGTAAACACACAAAACTATAGCAACGGGATTCCCCAGCTGACCCAAGGCTCAGTGCCCCTTGGAAAGGCTGCCTCGGCGTTTTCAAGGGGCAGCACTGTGGGAGCCCAGGGTCAGGTGGAGTCCTGAGTGCAGTGCTGCCTCTTGGAAAGACCGCTGTAGCGCTTCAAAAGGCAGCACTGCACGGAGCCTAGGGTCAGCTGGGGACTCCAGCTGATCCCAGGCTCCATGTAGCACTGCCCGTTTGAGGCACTGGAGCAGCACTTCAAAGGGGCAGCACACCATTTATGCCTGCAATTAACACGTTAATTTTTTTAATGCATTAATCCTGCCCTGCATTAATCGCAGGCGTTAATTTATCTCTGTTAACAGCCCTAATTTGTTTGCTTTCCATGCTCCTGTGGCCCATACACTCCATCAAGTCTGTGCACACAATGACCTAGGCTCGGCAGCTTTTTTCCATGTGATTTCAGACCTGGAACTCCTTGGGCTGCAATGCCTCATTTCTTTCCTCCTGGAAGCACATTTCTGTCATGAAGTCAATAAACCTTCCTCTGCCCATCAAAGAAACAAGGAATTTTGCAGAACTTTCATGACACCACTAGCCAAAACAACTATGTGTTTTTATTACTCTAACCCTCATCCCTCCTTATTTTTATGATGCAGTCATGTCCCACAATTCCCTTAACCCATGCCTATAATTTCCAGATGGATTGTAAACTCTTTTGGCAGGGACTAGGTCCTTTTCTTGCAGTGCAGACTCTAGTATCCATGTGTATTAAAATGCAATTCTCATGAAATGTATCTTATAAGGTCCCATGACCAATTTGATCACACTTTCCATTTAGGATTGTACATATCTGGCTCCTTTTATAACAGACAGCTATATATCATAATTTTTTTAAAATGTACCTGACCATTCCATTTCCCATGCTGTTTACCATTTTTGCAAATGTCTGTTCAAGAGGCTTCTCTGAGCCCTTCTGGTTAACCTGTGAAAAATAAAATGGTAATACCAAATCATTCAATTTGTTTAAAAATGAAAGAGATAAACAACTTAACTAAGCAGAATATTTATAAGGCATACCAAATTAACAATCATTTGTTTTCCGTAGCTAATTATCTGAGAGTCAAAATGTCTTTGGAAGCCATCCATCTAGAAAACAAGGGAGGAAAAAAAAGTGAGAAAAAAAAGTGATCTCAAGTCTTTATAGATTAATAGGTCTGTACTAAAAATTGCTCCATTACAAGAATCCCTTAATAGAATAGTATATGTCACGTTCTGAATGAGAACATGGTGCTCATGAGGCAAATATCTGCACTCCGCTCTGCTCTGCAACACCATTGGGCTGCTCTCGTATAAACTACTAGTTGTGTCAAATAGTTCTATGGTTTTTATCAGTGTACAGGCAACCTCCGCACTTATGACCTAATTGGTTCCTGGAGAACCATCGTAAGTCAAACCCTTTTATTCCCATAGGTGCAACGATAAAAATGGGTGTTCCATTCCTGGCCCACTTTGCCTCCTGAGAGTTGTAGTCCCCAGCATGCCAGGTCCAGAACCTGCTGTGGCCTGTGCCGGGTGGAGGTGGCAGCCGGAGCAGACAGGTTGTAAATGGGAGGGGGAGGGTCATAAGTCGGGCAGTCATAAATCGGGGGCTGCCTGAACATACATGAAAACCAGGAAGAGACTAATGCTCTCATTTATACTTAGGACCTCATTCAAGCTTTGAGCTGAAGATGCCATGGATAAAAAGGCTAGTACATGGATCCAAGCCTCTCGCTACTTGAAATTTAAAGGCAAAGTTTCACTTTTTTTATAAACCAGATTAAAACAGAATACTATATGTTAATAAAAAAGCAGCAGCAATGTTCTACATTCTATTATTCCCACACACTCCCAAGGAAACACACATACATGATTTACTACTTTGCTGATCTGTGGCTTCGGCTTATACTTGAGGTTTGGTCTCTGTGACCAGAAAAAAGGAATTGATCCACGTGTCTGGAAAACAAAGGAAATAAAAACTTAAATGACAAGTGTAATTTCATGTTCTTGTTCATTAAACCTTCCTCACATCTATATTGTAGCTTGTTTTTTCTTGTTAAATATAAAAATTAGGTTTGGGGCAGACAGGAAAATAAGACTTGCCAATTGAACTTAAACTAGTCATGCAATCCATTCTGATAAGTCACTGGATTTACCTGGACAAATGAAGCTTTGCTCCCATTGTAATGTGCAATTTGTTCTGTTTCAACAAAATTAGCAGCATGTCCTTCTGAATCAATACCTGAGTTAGAAAAAACAGAATCCATTTTACAGCTGGCCACAAACACCATTGCTTTAGCTTTGAATGGGGGGTCCCCATTTTTCCAAGTACTAAGATAAAACAACATAGAATGGCCAGAAGATAAGTGAAATCTGTGTCCTCTGCAGATCAAAGCCACCATCTGAGACACTGTCAGCTCATGAAGCAGAGACTTGGAGTATGTTTTACACTATAGGGACTCTAATGGCATATCTATGACACCGTAGCTATGCCTGCATGACCGTATGGTATAGATGCAGCCTATAGCAATGAAAGGGGATCTTCTGTCTGTAGGAATACTACCTCCTTCAGGCTATGTCTAGACTACGTGCTATTTTCAAAAGAGGATATGCAAATTCTACAGGAATTTGCATATCTTCTTCCGATCTCATCTGGAAGTGGGTTTTTCGGGGAAAAATATCCTCTCAAAAAAACCACTGTTCCTTAAAAAATGAGGTTTGCATGGTTTTTCTTAAAAAAAAGGGGGGGGGGCAGGGAGAGGTTCTCAAAAAAAACGTGTCCAGACTACTTTCACTTTCAAAAGCGGAGCTTTCAAAAGTGAGATTGGAAGCAAATAGCTGTGCTAACCTGATCTCTGACATAGATGTAGCTAGATCAACGGAAGATTGCTTCCGTCAGCCTACCAACACAGTCACTGGAAGTACGTCTAAACTACGTGCTAAGTCACTCATGGTATGGATTTTTCAGAAGAGCTGGTCTAGATTTTACTGTGATTCAGCCAATGCACAATCTTTATTATACTACCAGCATTCCTTAATAGCCTAACTTAAAATATACTTACATTAATACTGCATGGAGATGCTAAAGCGCAGACACTGACATTTATCTTTCCAACTTAAAAACTACAGCACAAGAAGCAAGTTTTGTCCACGCTTCCTCAATGCATCTCAATTTCAACATGAAAAGACTGATAAGGGGAAGGCCCATTCGTTCATAAGCCAACCCTCCCCAAACTTATAGGGAAAAAAAAGGTTAAAAAAGTCAATGACCCATTTATAAGCTAACTCCAGTGTCCAGACTTCCAGTCCTAGCTTGTCAGCGTCAGTGCAGGCTGAGCTACAGGCCCAGAGTCTTTCAGCTCCCACTGGCTGCTGTTCACTGTCGCCTGCCAATGGCAGTTGAGAGGCTCCATGTCTGCAGCCACCACATCCCTCAGCCCGCGCTGCTTCCCGTGGCTCTCATTGGCTAATGGGCCCCAGCCCACTGGCCATCTACCTTGCCTGCATGTAGTTCAGCCATATAGTCTGCCCGGCCTGCCTGCCACTGCAATCCTAGCGCTGGCTACAGGCACAGGCTCCATGCCTGAAGTCAGCACATCCCTCTGCTGGTAATAATGAGGTCTGCAGTTTAATAGATGCATATCAAACAACAGTTTTGTACTCAAGAATGTGTGTCTGTCCAATTACACTTAAGTAAAGTATTTGGCGCACACACACACACACACACACACACACACACACAAGCACATCAGGTTGTGACCGAACACAACACAACAGTAAGCATAAGCAGTTAAACACTCATGCCATTTGAAAAGATTAACATACTACAGATACATTGTCTGCTCCAACAATGGTTGCATTGTTTGTCATCCTACCTCTAACATAGTAACGTACACCAGCTCTGAAGCAGCTTCTTCTAGAGATAAGCATCCAGTCAAAATACTTTCCATTTATAGAACATGAATGCATAGCTATAACTGGCAAACATGTTAAGGAACACAAATTTGTCCAATGTTTACTATAGTGTTTTTAAATAAAATTGAACAGGCCCAGACATAGGGCCACAACATTAAATACCAAAGGTTTTTCAAGCATTCATTGATGATGTATAGATATGTGTATAAGTATATTGTTCTCTTTATGACAAGTTATTTACTGATATTTAACTTCAGACTCAGCAGCCTAATATTAATATCAATGTATGAATGACACAGGAAGTTTTAAAGGATGCTAACTAAAACATACGAAGTAATTATAATAGGAGAAAATGGGACTTGATATTTGAGACTGGCCTCAAAGGTTCTTCAATTAAATTAAAATACTGACTTCTCATAAAAGATTTAAAAATCTATGAAAAGCCCATGGCCCCAAATAACCCATCACATTTAAATGAAATCGGTGACACTAGCAGCAGATGCATGATCTCAGGCTCTGACCAAGAAAACAAAAGTCTGAACTCAAGTTTTCAGACTTCAGGCCAACCATTTCCTGAAATGCTTTATATTTTTCTAAAAGTAATGTTTCCCATCTCTTGCAACCAGAATTAGAAAACCAGTCTAAGCCAGATCATGCTCTCTCATGATATGAGTATCTTGACAATATGCTCCTAGGGCACCATGGCAGAACGGAACATTGCCAATAGGTCAAATTCTGTCCTTAAACATACACAGCCCCTGCTGAAATCTTCAAGGGGAGTTGCTTATGCAAGAATTCTGTTCTTGTAATTGGATTCTAATCCCTATTGTTGGGGACAGTTACTAAGGACTGTCAATTTAACTTGGGAATCCAGTTCTGTCACGGTCATAACTACCCAGTTGAAATACGTCAAACTAATAAAGTAGTACTCCTCAGTTACAGATTCATGCTACCCTCTACTGCCAGCACAGCAGAACTGCAACTTTAAAAGGACAAAACTAACAAGACTATTTGAAGCAAAATACAGGACTATGTAGCACTTTAAAGACTAACAAGATGGTTTATTAGACGATGAGCTTTCGTGGGCCAGACCCAAAGCTCATCATCTAATAAGCCATCTTGTTAGTCTTTAAAGTGCTACATAGTCCTGTATTTTGCTTCAGCTACACCAGACTAACACGGCTACATTTCTATCACAAGACTATTTGAGCTTTTAATATAGACATATTGTCTTGTCCCTCTACTCTGTTCTTTTGAGCAGTCAAGATAGTAATCATCTGACTATTTGCTAAGATCTGCAAGGCAAGTTTTATTCCAATAAAGAAATTGTTTTTTTCTTTAAGCATTTAAAAAACCCCTAATTCCTAAAAATACAGCTGATTTGTGAGGTGAAACGTGTAACTAATTTCATCTCACCAACTGTTATTCCCCATAAAAATACTGTATGTAGAAAAAAAAAGTTACCCTGTGCAGTAACGCCTGTTCTTCGAGATGTGTGTCCCCATGCGTGCTCCACTCGAGGTGCTGGGCTCGTCCCGGCGCCGCAAACCAGAGGAATTTCTCATAGCAGTAGCCCCCTACCGGACCACGCATGCACGACTGCCTCCTCGCGCCTCTCAGCTGAGCGCGGTCCAGTCCTGTCAGTTTCCTCCCAATCATCAGAAAGATATAAATAGGAGCTCCGAAGCAGGGAGGAAGGTGGGACATGGAGCACCCCCGGGGACACATCTCGAAGAACAGAAGTAACTTTATTTTCTTCATCGAGTAGTGTCCCGGAGGGGGCTCCACTCGAGGTGAGTACACAGCAGTGGTCAATTGTCCTATGAGTGCTTCGGACCTATTGGTCCCATTCTGAAGACAAGCCACCCTTGAATCAGAGGTAAGTACGTTCGCGAGGGCATAGTGTCTAGCGAATGTGAGGGTAGATGACCAGGTTGCCGCACGGCATATGTCCTGCAATGGTACTCCGCGAAGATAGGCAATAGATGTTGCTATGCCCCGGGTGGAATTAGCACAAAGTCCACTTGGAAGAGATTTGTTGCGCAAGGCATAACATCGTGTGATGCAAGCGATGACCAGGAGGGAAATACACCGAGCAGAGTTGCTTGACCTTGGAACGTTCGTCTGTAGAAAGGAAAAGCAGTTGAGACTTCCTAAAGATCTGAGTTCTGTCAAGGTAAAAAGCCAGTGCTTGCCTGACATCCAAAGTGCGCAGGTGTGCGTCCTCCAATGAGGAGTGAAGCTTTGGGTAGAAAGTCGGAAAGGTTATGGACTCATTTATATGGAAAGCAGAGTTGATCTTTGGCAAAAACACTGGTTGATACGCAGTACTGCTGCATGGTTGAAGAACTGCGTGTACAGTGGATCAGCTGAAAGAGCCGCCAAGTCGCTCACTCGACGGGCCGACGTGATGGCAAGGAGGAACACGGTCTTCATTGTGTTTGTAAATCACATGTTGCCTGCGGCTCAAAGGGCGGACGAGTCAGTGTCCAATACCAATGGCAACTCCCAAGGGTCTGGCGGGGTCCTGTGGGCCGGATATAAATTGCCAAGTCCCTTCAGAAATCTTTTGGTGATAGGAGGAGTGAACACCGGATGACCGTCCACTGGAAGACGGAAGGCCGAAATAGCCGCTAGATGCACTCTTAGGGAAGAAATTGCCATTCCCGTTGCCTTTAGATGCATCACATAGTCAAGGATCTGTTGTATAGGCAGCAACAGAGGGTCAAGATCCTTCGCCAAGCACCATGACTGAAAACGCTGCCACTTACAGAGGTAGGATTTACGTGTCATATGCTGCCTACTGTTAATCAACATGTGCCTCACGTCCTGAGAGCAGGAGAACTCGGATGCTTGGAGCCAGCTAGGTTCCACGCTGTCAGGTGCATGCGGTCAATGGCTGAGTGTAGCATTGTGCCGTGCTACTGAGACAGTAAGTTGAACAGATTCAGTAGCCGTTGTGGTTCGGCAACCGACATTCGACAGCTGTGTTAGCGCCTTTCTGGCCCCGACAGATCTGGCTATCAGAATTACTGTCGCGCCATCTGCTGCTATTTTCTCCAAAACTCTCGGGATGAGTGGAAGAGAAGGAAAGGCGTACAGCAATTGATGACTCCAGTCCAGCAGGAAGGCATCCCCCAAAGAGTCTTTGCTGATGCCCTCTCGTGAGCAATACTGATGACATTTTCTGTTGTGTTGGGTGGCGAACAAGTCTACATTGGGGAAGCCCCAGAGTTGGAAAACGAGACAGAGCACCTCGGTGTGTAACTCCCACTCGTGTTGTGAGAGGAAATGCCTGCTCAGAGTATCAGCGATCACATTGTCCTTGCCAGGAAGGTATGCTGCTGTTATGGTGATATCTTGCCGAACTGCCCAATTCCACAGGTGTACCGCCTCTGCGCAAAGAGAGCGGGAGCGTGCCCCTCCTTGCCTGTTGACTTAATACACCGTGCATATGTTGTTGGTGAGAATCTCTATTGAGCGACCTCAAATCATGTGGAGGAAGTGCTTGCAAGCATTGAAGACTGCCCTTAGTTCGAGAAAGTTTATATGTTGTAGTGATTCCTGGGGCATCCAGAGACCCTGTGCCCGATGCTCCTGAAGGTGAGCGCCCCAACCGAGCAGGGAGGCATCTGTCGTGATCTGTAGTGCTGGCTTGCGGGCATGAAAAGGGACCCCTACCAGTATATTGTTGGGGCTGTCCCACCATGCCAAGGAAGTCCGGACCTGCGTTGGTACCGAAACCACCCTGTTTGTACTGTGCATCCGAGGCATGTACACGGTGAACAACCAATGTTGAAGACTGCGAAGATTAAGCCTGGCATGCGGAACCACATATGTGGGGGCTGCCATATGCCCCAACAACTGTAAACAGGTGAGTATTCAGGACTTGGGAGAAATTGATACCGACTGCGCCAAGTCCTGTATGAGATGAAACCTCTTTACAGGCAAGTATGCCCTCGCGGTCAGGGACTCGAGTCTTGCTCCGATAAACTCCAGGTCACGAGTTAGCGTCAGGAAGGACTGCTCTAGATTGATTATGAGTCCAAGGGCTGTAAATAGAGTGGTAGTCGTGGCCTCATCGACAGTGGAAGCCTTCAAGAGGCAATCATCTAGGTACGGAAATATTGTAATGTCGAGGCACCATAGGTAAGCTGCCCCTACCGCCAGGGTTTTGGAGAAAACTCACAGGGCCGCCGAGAGACCCAAGAGTAGTACACGGTACTGATAGTGGTCGGACCCCACTACAAAACGAAGGAATCTTCTGTGAGCAGGATGTATTGTTATGTGAAAGTAAGCGTCCTGAAGATCCAGGGACGTGAACCAATCCCCTTTATCAAGAGCAGGAATGATTGAAGAGAACATGACCATCTTGAATTTTTGTCGTCTGAGATGACAGTTGAGTCGATGTAAGTCCAGGATAGGCCTCCAACCCCCTGACTTCTTCTGGGTGAGGAAGTAACGAGAATAGAATCCTCTTCCCACAAAGCGAGTCGGTACCCTTTCCACCACTACTAATGTGAGCGAGAGACTTCCTGGTGAAGAAGTGTCTTGTGAGAGGGGTCCCTGAAAAGGGACGGGGAAGGAAGGGAGAAGAGAAAGTGAAGGGAATGGCATATCCTGAGGTGATTACGTCGTGAACCCACCGGTCGGTGGATGAGAGCCCAACAATGTTGATAGAGCTGAGACAATGAGACAACTCCTTGTGTGATGTTTGGAGTCTCTGTCAAAGGGGTGGTCCACAGTCCCTCGATCAACACATCAAACCTGCTGCCAGCCCTGCTGCTGGGAGGACGCTTTGTTAGGCTGTTGACGACACTGTCTCCGCCTCTGTTGTTCATATGGCTTGTTTCGAGGTGTCGCATAAGAAAAAGGCCTTTGCCTATTGCAGGGAACATATCTTCTACGCCTGTAGGGAAGTGTGTACATTCCAATTGTTTTTAAAGTTGTACGTATATCCTTGCCCGAGTGGAAGACCTGATCAGTTGACTGGGCAAAGAGTGACTGGCGATCGAAAGGCAAATCTTCCACCTTGGCCTGCAACTCATTCGGAACAGCGGCCTGGTGCAGCCAAGATGCTCGATGCATGACTATGGCCGAAGCTGTGGATCTAGCGGCTGCATCAGCTGTGTTGAGTGCAATCTGCAAGGCTGTTCGGGAGATTGTATAGCCCTCCTGGATTACCGCCTAAAGAATCTGGCACTTGGAATCAGGCAAGTGTTCAAATAGAGGGACCAGCTTTGAATAGTTGTCGAAATCATGATTTGCCAGTTGTGCTGCAAAGTTACACATCTTCAGAGCTGACATAGCAGAGGAATATATTCTCCTGCCCAAGACATCCAGGCGTTTAGCCTCCTCGTCATTAGAAGCATTCTTGGCCTGGGACATTTTTACTCTTTGTTGTGCAGCGTCCACCACATGAGAGTTGGGCTGAGGATGTGTAAACAGGAACTCCATACCCTTCTGGCTTATGAAGTACTTCTTGTCCAACCTCTTATTAGTTGGTAGGGATGTAGCTGGAGTCTGCCAGATGTCATTGGCAACCTCTAAGATAGTGTCAAAGGGAAAGGCGAGCTTCAACTTTTGGAAGAGTTGCAAATTCTTTAGCAACCGATGCTGTTTCTGCTGCACATCCATGGTCTGGATGTCCTGGGATTGAGCAACCCTTTTGAAGAGCTCCTGGAATTGTTTGTGGTCCTCCATAGGAGACAAGTCACCAGGGACCACTGCATCATCAGGCGACGAAGAGGAGTGGCCTGCTGGAGAATCAGGGCACTGCTGCTCCTGATAAGTGTGCTCCTGCTTGTCTTCCTGATAGCTAGAATCCACATCTCCAGCAGAGGACGGTAGAGTGACATAACATGCAGACTCGCCTGGAGCGTGTGGAGACTCAGGTCGAGACAATTGCGGTGAACGTGACCGCGAATGCCTTCTGTGATGAGACGAAAAAGAAGAGCACTCATGGTAACATCGGTCATACTGCCTGTTGTAACACGGAGACCGGCTGTGTCTTCTGAGCATGTCGTAGCGACAAGAATATGCTGTACGTCTTGGAGACCGTTAGCGTCAACATGGTCCCGGTAGCGTCAACATGGCAGTGAGCGACGAGGTGACCTATAGTAGTGCTCTCTGGGAGGTGTGTAACGATGACAACGGGTATCAGAACAGAACGAGGCAGGTGAGTCAAGTCCAGGGGAGAAGGTCATACAGTCCGGTGTCAGTGATGGTGTCCGGACCCGTGCAGAACTGTGTTGCCTTTTGGATGGCACTGAGGAAGTGAAGGAAGGCTGGGGAGCCGCTTGTGGCAGCAAGGCAGGCAGCAAGGGAGGCTCTGTAAATTGATCCTCTGCAGAGCTCAAGCTTGGTACTGCTGGATTAGGTGATGACATCACGGCCTCAGGCTGCACCAGCAGTCTCCTGCTGCGGTGCTGTATTCGGTGCCGGTGCCTCTGGCACCGGGGAGCATGGGATGGCACTGAGGGAAAGCCCTGCAGGTGCCGGTACAGCTGGCTGCGCTTGCGCATGCACAGAACATCTCGGTTCCGGGGTTTCCCCTGCCGGCTCCACAGCGGCCGTTGGAGCCGTTGCTGGCACCGACTCCACTCGCAAGCCCTTTTTGGGTGCCAGAGCGGAGTCCTTATGGCAGACTACAGAAGGGGCCAAGGAGCTGCAACCCTTGCCCGACTTGTCTGCGGGGAACCTCGGCGAAGAGCCAGAGGTCCCTGGTTTCGCCGCTCTGCCGCCAGGCGTCTTCTGGATCCCATGGGAGAATCTCTCATCCAGTGTGATGTTCGTCTGCAGAGCGCAGCTCGGAGATCTGTGGAGGCTGGAGAGCCTTGTTGAATAAAAGGACTCTCCGCCTCAGCTCGCGATCCCTTCTAGCGCGAGCTGTCAGATTTGCGCAATGGCTGCACTTTGCCAGGACATGAGAGTCCCCGAGGCACTTCACGCAGTGGGAATGCCCATCGGAGACCAGTATAGCCTCCAGGCACTGAATATACTTTTTGAATCCAGGTGATCCTGTCGTTCTGCTCTCCCTTCTTTCTATTTTTTTTTAAAGTCAATTTCAGTCAGGTCAATGCCAGTTAGGCATAGACTGACCGTCAGAAAAGAAAAACAGTTTTTTTTTGTTTTGTTTTTTTAAAGAAAATGGGACTACAACTAATCTACAACTATAACTGAAACAACTAAACTACATATAACAAGAAAAGTTTAACTAAGAGATCTCCCTTTCCCCTCAGAGGCTATGTCTAGACTGAAAGCCTCTTTCGAAAGAGGCTTTCGAAAGATACTTTCGAAAAAGAGCATCTAGACTGCAAGCGGAACTTTCGAAAAAGCAAGCCGCTTTTTCGAAAGAAAGCAGCAAGTGAGTCTGGATGCTCTCTTTCTAAAAAGCCCTGTTGGCATTCAAGAACGCCTTTTTTCGAAAGAGCACTTTCAAAAAAAGGCGTTCTTCCTCGTGAAATGAGGTTTACTGCCGTCGAAAGAAAAGCCGCGTTCTTTCGATTTAATTTCGAAAGAACGCGGCTGCAGTCTAGACGCAGGTGAAGTTTTTTCGAAAAAAGGCTACTTTTTTCGAAAAACCCCGAGTCTGGACACAGCCAGAGAGGCAAAGGGAGCCTAATGTAACTCCATCTGCAGACGGTTGGAGAGAAACTGACAGGACCGGACCACACTCAGCTGAGAGGCGCAAGGAGGCAGTTGCGCATGAGCAGTCCAGTAAGGGGCTACTGCTATGAAAAATTCCTCTGGTTTGAGGCACCGGGACGAGCACAGCACCTTGAGTGGAGCACCCTCGGGGACACTACTCGATGAAGAACTCATTTTGTGAGATAACTGCACATTAAGGCAATACTGCAGATTTTATTTACACTTGTGCCAGTATTCTTTGTAAAGAATCCCAGCAAATACTTCAAGTTTGGTTAAGAAAATATACCAACAGATAGTCTGCCATCCAAAATGTCCTCAAAAGAGATCCTAGAGAGGATCTAAAAAGGCCCAAGATTAGTCACAGACTCATATCCTCAAACTCTTAAAATTCCTGTAGATCCAGATATCACTTCAGATGTCTCAGGACTTGGTTTTTATTCAGCAGAAAATAAAAGCAGTAGCTCTAAACTTGGCTGTTCATCAACACTGCCATTAACCTAAGAACGTAGGATCAACTGCCCACGGAGAATTTTAGAGAGAAATGTTTGTGTTATTAACCATATTCCCCATCTCTTCACTCTTCTCCTGATTCAAAAGAGATGAAGCTAGATATCAGAGGAGTTTTATAAAAATGACAGAGTGAGGGGGAGATGAGAACTGATAAGAAGTGGGATACAACCCAAGACACTTTTAGAGCTGCTCTGTGAGGATAGTCTGATCTGAGACTTTCCCCACCATGACAACAAACAATTGGAGATTTTCTGATTGGCTTTGGCTGGGTCTGTACCAGGGTGAATGTCCCCATGAAAGCATGCATCATACATGTTGAGAGCTGTAAAACTATGTCCTTTTCTGGGTGTGGGATTATAGGTGCCAGCATGACCATGTGAAATTAAAGTTTGCAAATAAACCAGTTAAGATGGCAGCGATCAAGAATGGTCTCTCTAGCTACTCTTCTTTTGGGGTTCTAGGAAGCATATGAGTACTAACCCTTGCCTTGGTGTTTAAGAGATTGCCACTCTACCACTTCTGTCTATAGGTGGGACTATTTCTTGTTTGACAATCTCTGAAAATGGCCCCTGAAAAGAGGTAGGAAGGGGGTTTTGGAGAGGGCAGGGTGGTAAAGTTGATCACTTACCTCGAATGGATGTTTAACACCCACTTGCCCATTGTTATTCTACTCCACTTGTGGAAAGAGTACTAGATGACCCCCCCCCAAAGAATTTGTGGAAAATAGTGATGTGAATGGTTAACCAGTAAGCATCACCTTTTACTGTCTCCCATTAACTGGTGGGGGCTAGAGCAGCTCCTCGCCTGCTGTGGGCAAGGGGCTACTTTAGCTCTACAGGCCTGCCACGAACATGGGTGTTCCAGCCGGGCCAGAGCAACCTCTGTCTATGGCAGGGGAGCTGGTCCATCCCAACTGGGCTGGAGTGACCCCCTCTTCCCCAGCCCACCCACCCTTTAATTGGATCACATTATGTTTAACTGGTTAACCAATTAAACAGGATTTTACATCCTTAGTGGAAAATTGGCAAATGATGGCAATGCTGGTCTGCAGTTTTGAAGTTCCATCAAAAATATAATTTAGACAAGGCTGGGATTGAGATAACGATGTGGCGGCAGAAGGAGCAGGAAAAATTGAACTTCTGAACCTCTTCCCTCTTACGGTGTAACTCATAAAACTGCAGTTAGGAAACCTGTTGAGCCATCAGACTCGTAGGATTGCCTGTGAATTCTCTCTTCAGGTGTAAATATTCCCTGGGACCAGGAAAAAAAGGGCACACACACGCACACCTTTAAGGACTCATTTATCTTTTGGTTAAAATGATGATGAATTTCAAAGGGTAGGGCTTCAATGGCATTCTGACCTCTCTGTGAAGCCCTGCAGTGCAAAGCCATGATTCACAGAGCATCACAATGGCACTTACTATTATTGTGGCTGTCTCTCTTGCTGATTGAAGATCAGTTCTGGCAACCAATTCACCTGCCTAAATGAGAGTCTGGAATTAAGCTTTATCATGTAAGGGCACATTGCAGACAGATGGACATTGCTTTCAAGAATTCTCCAACTCTGGGTGCACAGAATGCACGCATATGCACTGGCAAATATGTAAGGAACAGCACTCAAAGAAGAAAAATAAGATGTGTCAGCTCAGTGGTATAACCAGCTTAGTATCTAGCCTCTAGCAGGCTACTATCCACAATGCAATTATTCGACATATACAAGACAGGGACAAAATTGCTTTTATCCATGAAAGTGATCACTGGATCTTAAAACATAAGGGGGGGATATTAGAATTACTGTCTTAATTAGAAGAATGGAATTCTTCCAATACTAAGTATCACATGTTCTCAATTATTTTTACTTTATAACACTTTTGTCTTTTGCTAATATCTCCAAGACTCCCTATGGTTGTTTACCTTTAAGACTATAGTCCGAGAACCCATCCTTGGGTGTTGACTATAGACTCTCACCTTATGCAATAACTGACATGGAAACCTGCTGGGGGCCACCTTCCAAATGAGCACAGGGAAGTACATCTTTCCCTATTTCATGTAGGCTTATTGGGGAATAGGAAGAGAAAAGGAAAGGAAAGGAAAAAGAAAAGGAGAATCTGGAGTAGGAAGTGGGAACAGTACAAACTGGATGCCAACTTGAATAGCCAAGATTAGATCATTTTATCTCATAAAACCACAATCTCCACGAAGAGACAGAGGGGCTGAATTCTAGACTACTGAAGAGGGCATATTTATGCAATCATATTTGTTTCAACAAGAAGAGGTCATTAGCAAAATTATCAAAACTCAAAATTAACTGACAGGGTCCTGTATCAGCATGGCACCAACCTGCCACGAGCACCCTGCTTCTGGTCAGGTGTGTTTGCATTCTTTAAATAAATAATCCTGGCCCTAGTGTCATGCCATATTCCTTTCCCTCTTTCCCCCATAGGCCTCCTTCCTGGAGGCAGTGGTTTTGCCCTCTTGGTCTACTGTGGCTCCAGCTCTCCTGTTGGGCCACTACATAGTCCAGCTCCCGTTCCAGGGTTTATTGCTGTCTCAGTAGTCCAAGCCTGCTCACTATCTCAGTCTCAGCCCAGAGGCCCTAATAATAGTAGCCACATGCTGCTGTGTCACTTTAAAAAGACTGCTTTCAGTTCCCTGGCCCACTTCCCCAGCATTCACCAAGGCTTCACCCTTAGCTCAGGCCCAGCAGCCAGCCAGGAGCTCTTCCTTGCTGCCCTAGTCCCTGCAAGCACTGAGCACCCTGTGGTGCTGCAGTTCTTCTGGCCTGCCAAGAGTGCCACCTGTAGTCCTCTGGCTCTAGCAAGAACTGAGAGTCTCTGGCTCTGCAGCTTCTTTTTATATGGTACTCCTGGGCCCTGTTTGGCTGCTTGTCCTGCAGCCACTCTAGGATGCTTGGAGGACTTCTCTACGGATCCTGAGGCCTCCAGTAGAGGACCTTTGGGCCTAATCTACCCCATTCACAGACACTTCTATCCCCCAAAAGAGCCATTCACCTTCTCTAATACAAAAGCAGTAATATTGCTGAAAATCCCAGCTGCTATTAGGCAAACTAGTTAACAGGCAACACAAGGTATCAGGTTAGTTTGGGACCCTGGGAATACATACGCATACATTGCTATATGCATCATTCTTATGAGCAAGGTAGAGTCTGAACATCAGAAGTGCTGTTTGTTAAGAGAAGGATTCTTCTAACTTGCATTTGACTGCAGTATGTACATGTCTACTCCTGTGACACCAGATGGAGAGGGTTCAATTATTACAGAGAAAACTTCCTCAGGTGTGTGACTGGTGAGTCTCCCTCATAAGCCCAGATTGTAAATGCTCACCAAATTTGGGGTCAGGAACGAACTGTTCCGCGGGTCAGACTGGCAGAGACCTTGGAAGTTTTTCGCCTTCCTTTGTAGCGTGGGGTACATTCGTTTGCTGATTTGAACAAAATAAATTTCCTCTGGATCTTAAAGTCTTTAAATCAACATACGAGGACTTCAGTAATAAGCCAGAACCTCTGGCTGAGTTACAAGAGGGAGATTCTGCAGCCTGCAATATGCAGCAGGTCAGAGTATGTGATCATGATGGTCTCTTCTGGACTTAAAGAACCAAGACTGCTCTCTTATTTTAAAGTCTATTTTCCTTACTAATGCCTGTTTAAATTGTATGTGTTGTCCCCTCACATATACTTATATCCTTTCAAGAAAAATAAAAGATTAATTTAGGAGCAGTCATTCAACAGATCAGTCTAACCATCTAAACATTTAGTAATATGCTAGATGAAACTCTTTAGCAGAATATAGTCACAAATACAGATGTGAAAATGTTTATTAAATGGAGCTTTGTCTCCCCAAGACACCCCCTAATACTTGAAAGTTATTATACAAATCATGCTTATAAAAAATTGTGTTCAATATGAAAAGCTGAAGATTTACTGTTTGCAATTCTAAAATATGAATTGCTTACAATCATTATGTGCAATATAGGTTTACAATTAGGACGAGAATCATCAAATTTTGCTAGGAAATGTGCTAGAGTTCTGAACTATAGTTAATACCAACAACATTAGAAAGTCAAATATTCTCCAAGATCAGCAGATGAAACCTCAAAGGTTGAAAACAAGATAAAACATAGCTAGCTCGCACAAATTTACATTATAAATCATGAAAGGATACATCCATGCATCACTGGAAGAGCAAACCTATGAATCTGAAAATACATAAAATTTAAAAAATATTTTTTATGAGATGTCTAACAAACCAGACATTTAAGTACTAACTCTAGAAATAGACAGATGACAAGTATATGAAATTCTAGTAAAAGATAAGCATTGTAAAGGCAACTCAGTTTGAAAAGAGACGCTTATTGCCAAAGAATAAGTTTCATGTTTTCTAGATAAGTGATTTCTTTGCACAATCACAAAGACTTTTGCTCACTAATAAAGCAACATGCAAAGCATGATGCTTATTACAGTACAAAAGAAATTCTTTAACCATGCTTATCTAACAAAGTCAATTAATGAACTTAGTAACAGCAAGCGGCCTTGGAATATAAATAAGTATTTGTACTCCCAGTTCTAACAGATATCTCCTTAATATTTTTGCCACAAACAAGCTAAATGTAAATTAATACTTGGATATAGTTTCTAAAACCTGCTTAATTACTGTCAATGTTAAACAAACAAATGTGTTAGCTGAGTTCAGAGTTAGCAATACAAGTCTCAGCTGAGAAACAGTGTATCGCAATTGAATTATTTAACACTAGACTTAAGAAATCCAAGTGTATAACGTTGACTGGGTATAATTTGCTCAACCAAAGAGTAAATACGGCAACACACTGCCCTTTAAGTAGAATTTTAATTAAAAAGTTAAAGGTGGTTTGCAAATATAAGGCCATGTTTCTCTAGATGGTGTAGAGACTATAAAAAGGATGGCAGATTAGACATTAAGTCACCAGGAATGTATTGAAAAATAGCTATGCTGCATTCTCTCAGTCCTAGATACCCTGGAAGCCCTTCTCCCCGTCTCAGGATCCGCTTCTGAAGATTGTGTCAACTTCTAAGGTTGTCTGCTATTACATTTTCTCTGACAGCTGCTACAGTAAAGTCTTCCCTTTCCTTTTCATTACGAGGTTGCATCAATGGAGGGAGATTACAATTGGTATTGAAAAGGGTGTGGGTGCAGCATCTAGCAAAGAGACTATGGCAGTAAAACCCTCACATGCAGTGGAGTGTAGAGACGCTGGTTCTTTATGAGAATGTTTTTGCTTTTTGTGGACATGCTGCCATGTGCTTGGGGACCAGGGAGGAGGGAAGGGCACAGGGAGAAGAGGGAGGAAATCACAGGAACACAATTACCTGCACAATTCTGAGATTTTTTCCAACTTTAATGGACTACACAGGGAAAGTCCATACAAAGTACAGTCCAATTGGGAGAGAGGGAATATCAGAACTTCAAGTGACATCTTTCTTCACTAGTTCAGATTTCTAGCTCAACATTTCATGCAAGAATTCCCAATATAAACACATAGTCACGTATGACCCTTCATTGTGCACTTGTACATTTTAACTTACCATGTAAAACCCAATGTGTTTCTAAGCTTTTGATCTCCTGAAGAATTGTTTTGAAAAGTAACACTAATTTAACCTAGAAACTTTGAAAGTGTTCTTTCAACTGTGTGTGCAAATTTTGAGGAAAGGCAACCCATAATCATCTCACAGGTATGCCAAGGGAAAGATAAACTACCCTTGAAAAACAGAGATTGTTTTCCAATAAGGCTCAGTAGAATGCAATATTTTACTGAATCCCAACTACTTGGCACGCGCTATGTACCTCTTCATTTTGTTATTTTTCTTAGCATAATGCTGAGGCCATATCCTCAAATTGTATTATTTTCCCCTAACAGACATTTTCAAGACATTTCATTGAACAGTGTCAGAGGATTTCCACTACTACATTTCAGTTATACCCAGTTTAAGACCGATAAATGTAATGTCAGTAACTTCCACACAGTTAATTTTGCTACAACCAGAAAACAAGTAACCAATATTTTATGTACCACTGTTTGTGTACGTGGGACATTTGAGACAGAATATTAAAGAAGGAAACTTTAAGTATACACTACCTCTGGCTGAGCAGCAAATTCTCTAAGAAGATGCCCATTCCACACAAACCGTGGATCTGCCTAGAATGAGAAAAATAAGCAAATATGATGCGGGGATTGGGGTTTTGTTTTTTTTTCCCTTTGGAAGCTCAATTTAGTTCTATGGTAGGGCAGGAGCTTACCGCCATCTTGTGGTAGTATACGTTTGGCTGATCAGATACATAGTAATGGCAGTACACCTGACTTTCAGAAAATGCTTTTTGTACTCCTTTGGCTGGATGGGTTACAGCACACAAGAATAGCTAGAGACCCTAATGGACAGCAGCCTCGCCTCAGTCCCCAGAAAAATCATGGAGGGAATCCTCAAGGAATCCATTTTGAAGCACTTGAAAGAGAGGAAAGTGATCAGGAATAGTCAAAACGAATTCACCAAGGGCAAGTCATGCTTGACCAACCGGATTGCCTTCTATGACAAGGTAACTCAAGGGTGGGCAATAATTTTTGAGGGGGGCACTGAAAAAATTTGGTAAGTGGTCAAGGGCTACACTCTTCCATATTAATGGAGGTGCAGGGTCTCAGATGGAAGTGGGGTGCAAAAGGGAGGTGGTGGTAAGGTATTGGGGTGCAGGAGGGAGAGTGGGGTCTGGGAGGGCATTTGGGACAAACCTTGGGTCTGAAGTAGGGGAGGCAGAGGGTTGGGGAAGAAAGGGGCTGGGATGCCAAAGGCAGGCTTTGGCCAGAAGACTTATCAGCCAAACAGCCCAGCAGTTTCTCTGGCAGCCTGACTGCCTGCCCCACCCACACAGGCAGCAGGGCCATGTGCGTGTGAATAACTACCAGCCAGAGGAGGGGGGACATAGTGCTTCGTGAGCTGCCTGTTATTCATACAGGCAGCTCTGACTGGTTTCTGGCCAGAAACCGGCCAATGGGATTGTGCTGGGGTTATATTTTACCCTGGCCTGAGGTAACTGGCTCTGTGGACATGGGAAAGTTGGTGGAGGTTATATACCTCGACTTTAGCAAAGCTTTTGATATGGTCTCCCACAGTATATTTGCCAGCAAGTTAAGGAAGTATGGATTGGATACATGAACTGGAAGGTGGATAGAAAGCTGGCTAGATTGTTGGGCTCAAAGGGTAATGATCAACGGCTCAATGTTTGCTTGGTGGTCAGTATCAAGCTGAGTGCCCAAAGGGTCAGTTCTAGGGACGGTTTTGTACAACATCTTTATTAATGATCTGGATGAGGGAATGGTTTGCACCCTCAGCAAATTCACAGATGACACCAGGCCAGGGGAGAGGTAGTTACATTGGAGGGTTGGGATAGGGTCCAGCGTGACCTAGACAAATTGGAGGATTGAGCCAAAAGAAATCTGATGAGGTTCAACAAGGACAAGTGCAGATTCTTGCACTTAGCATGAAAGACTCCCAAGCATTGTTACAGCAGTTCAGCAGAAACGGACCTGGGGATTACAGTGGATGAGAAGCTGGATATTAGTCAACAGTGCGCCCTCATAGCCAAGAAGGCTAATGGCATATTAGGGTGCATTAGGAAGAGCATTTACAGCAGATCTAGAGAAGGGATTAGTCCCTTTTATTCAGCACTGATGAGGCCGCATCTGGAGTATTACATCTAGTTCTGGGCCCACCATTACAGAAAGGATGTGGATGCATTGGAGAGGGTCCAGTGGAAGACAATGAAAATGATTAGGAGGCTGGAGCTCTGCTTTGGGAATGCAAAAGTTCAACATTTCAAGGGGCTATCTAGCTTATGAAAAAAATAGCATGCATGAAAGTTAATCTACGTCAAACATTTCAGAGGATGAAACCAACTCCTGTCCCCTCGAGTTCAGTCCAGACAGAAATTAGGATCTAGTGGAATAATCCCTTCAGTCAACTGATCTATAAAATAAACCCACTGCCATGAATTAAAACTAGTTGACAAACTGCTAGATACAAGACAGAAGTCAGTGGAGTCCTTACCCTTTCTAGTAGGCTCATTTCTTGGAATTCTGGGCTAGTGTTGGCTAACCGTTGTAAAGTGTGCGTTATGTCATATGTTGTAGAAAAGTAAAATCCATCCACATTCAAGACATGACTAAGCATTGCTAAAAAGGCTTTATTGTCCTGCAACTGTTGGCAGAAAAAACAAAGAACAACAAGTATTCTTATCAAATGGCTGTTTTTTTTAAGCTCCCCTTTTTAAAAGACACTGATGTTTTTGCTTTCCACACACACAAACCCCCAATACAAAAAGGACATCTTGAGATCACAATTTTGACACAAGGTACAGAATGAGAGTTTACAACTGTTCCAATATACCATAATTCAGGGGCAGGCAAAATATGGCCTTCAGGCCAGATCTGGCCCATCCAGCCTGTTGGAGCCTTAGTCAAGCTCCCTCCCTGCCTGCCCCACCCCTGCATGCTGCTCAGAGCAGCTCTCTGAATACTATTAGCCTGTGGGAGAGGGAGAGAGGCTTCAGGAGCTGTTCCCCCTCCATGCACAATCTCATAGCTCCCATTGGCTGGTTTCCCCTCCCCTCCACGAAAATAAAAATGATCAGTTCAGTGATAAACTAAGTGCAATAAAGAGTTGGATGACTTAGTCAAACTAGTTTCCTGTAGGGTTCATGGAAGCAGGAAATCTTGAGAAAGGATTTGGCATGGAGATGGTAGTGGTTTTGTGGACTAGCTCAGGAAGGATACGCCATGCATGGAAGACAGTGTGGAAAACATGGAGGTGGCTTAGAGGAACAAAATCAAAATCGATGAACTACAATGCCATCTGTATTTTAACATTGCTCAACTGCTGTAACAGTCTATAAAACTATGCTTCGATGTCACGAGACCTACACAGAGTAGTTTTTTTTTTTATTAAGCTAAAGATAAAAAGCCATCAGAGAATTATTAATCAGTTGTGGCTTACTTATTTGTCTTCTACCAATCTACTCCTACCTGAATATCAGTTAAGTGCAGCATGGTCTTTTTGTAGGAGAGGATGTCAAAATCAGTTGCTTTCCAGATTGCATGACTGAAACATTCACCTACTTTTTTCTTTTTTGTTATTACAATGAGATAGTTGCCTGTAAAATAAAAAGTGTAGAATCAAGAATAATTAGATTATGAGATTCAAACAAACATGGATAGCAAACCGAAGGCTATAATCAAGGAAAAATGATGAAGGGAAAAGAGGAAGAAAGATTCCTAGAGGTTCCCTTCCTCAAGTGTTTCCACTAAATTCTTTCATTAGAACAGGAAGTGGGTCTGGCCCACAAAAGTTCATCAGCTATTAAACCATGTTGTTAGTCTTTAGAGTGCTACATAGTTTTTCCTTTTGCTTTTGCAAGATCAGATTAACATGGCTACCTCTCTATTACCACTCCAGAAGACAGTCTGGACAACCCAAAACCCGCAAATGAATTACCTTTCCTATAAATTCCCCATAGAGCTGAGTAGGGATGAAGCACACCTTTCCAAGGATGCACTTCTCCATCCCCACATGCAAATCTGAACCTGCCAAGAATATGTCAGTGCCTGCTGCATTGTCTCTCTCAAGGGGTAGCCAGCCCCCACTCCAGATCCAAGTATAGACAGAAGTGACTGAGCACATAGATTGGAGAATTCAGAACCCATCAACAATATGTACAATAAGTGCAATAGTTTTACAACAAATGAGATTTCAGATGTCTTACAAAAGGTCCTGAACAGACATACTATTTTATTCTCAAAGACACTTTCCATAAAACCTACAAAACTCACTAAATGTTTTGCATTAATTTAAAAAAAAATCAAAACTATTGCACATATAAACAGAGCAGCACTCAAGATGGCAATTTTTGCCTCCACCTTGGAAAATATAATGTAGTCTTATCTTCCATTGAACAAAACTTATTTACTGTCACTTAACTACATTTGGGAAGAGGTTTGAACATAGCCTTTGATTAAACAACCAAATACATCAATATCATAGCAGGTCACTCCCAAATATCTTTTTAGTGTACCAACAGTATTGACTTGAAATCAAATCTCACCAAAAGTTACACAAATGTTACAGCAAATCCAGTGCCAGATGTGAAAGCAAGAGGGGCAGAAAGGAAAGAAAATTTTTGGAGATGCTACAGAAAAAGGTTTTTTTAAAAAATTGACAGATTAGTCATAGAATACTCGGACTGGAACAGACCTCGAGAGGTCATCGAGTCCAGTCCCCTGCCCTCATGGCAGGACCAAATACTATCTAGACCATCCCCGATAGACATTTATCTAACCTACTCTTAAATATCTCCAGAGATGGAGATACCACAAGCTCCCTGGGCAATTTATTCCAGTGTTTGACTATCCTGACAGTTAGGAACTTTTTCCTAATGTCCAACCTAAACCTCCCTTGCTGCAGTTTAAGCCCATTGCTTCTTGTTCTATCCCCAGAGGCCAAGATGAACAAGTTTTCTCCCTCCTCCCTATGACACCCTTTTAGATACCTGAAAACTGATGATATGTCCCCGCTCAATCTTCTCTTTTCTAAACTAAACAAAACCAATTCCTTCAGCCTCCCCTCATAGGTCATGTTCTCTAGACCTTTAATCATTCTTGTTGCTCTTCTCTGGACCCTCTCCAATTTCTCCACATCTTTCTTGAAATGCAGTGCCCAGAACTGAACACAATACTCCAACTGAGGCCTACCCAGCACAGAGTAGAGCGGAAACTAGAGTAGTAAATTAACTCCTTTTCTACAACATTTGGATACTAACAATTCACAGGATATCTTCCCTTCCTTTACTTAATTTATACAAATGACAAATTTCACCCTACAGCAACTTTTAAAACAGGGGAAAAAATGATTTTGTCCAAATTGTAATTTCTGGTTTCCTTTACATATGAACCACAGTTTCTCCAGGCTTGGATTTCTCTAGAAATATGTTTTCCTTACCTGCCACCAGGCGGATTGTTCCCAAAATGCCACATATGGGTCTTGTTACTGCTGAAGGGGGAACATCTTTCTTAACTGAAAAGCAGAAAAACAATATGTCAAATTTCATGTTTCATGATTATATCATGTGTAACTTTATTAAGCTCGATTTGATCATGAAGTTTTAACCAAAGGCTGCATGTCATTAATGAATCACAGTAGTGAATGGCAATGGATTAGAGTTTGAAAACCTGCTGGGGAAAGAATTTAAAGTTAGGAAATTAAAGTTTTTATTTTGTTTAATCACCAAGAATAATTCCAACTGAAGAAACTTCAGTTCATTTACACGACAGTCTAGCTGGGTAGCTCAGCAGTAGTACACCGCCCCAGCAAGGAGTTTCCTGTTTTGAACCAAACTACATGTGTTAAGGCCCCAATACCAGACTTAACCCACAATACTTGGCTTTCCCACTTTGGAGCACTCCTACAGCACCTTAGTCCAATTCCACAATGAGCAACAGGGCCAGACATGCAGTCTGAATTGTTTTCTCTATGTTTTAAGGCCAGCTCTTCAAGGCAAAGACTACCAGACGTGCATAGCTCTTAGTACAGAAAATATATTCAGTAATAGGTGTGTGAGAGAGGGGAGGGGAGAAAGGAGATGGATAGATGGGTGCAGCTTGCAAAACTGCTTCTGCATTATAATTTTAGTATCCCTCCTGGGGGGTTCACTGTGAAGATCATTATTACTAAGTTTTAAACCAGGCTTGTCCTAAATTTAAGTCAGTTAACTGCCCTCAGAGTTTGATTTAGGGAAAAAGAGAGTGACTAGATTATAATTTCACTGACATGTAATTCAATGAATAAAGTAGCTGCTGGGACAACACACTTTGTCCTGAAAAGTTTATATCTTAATGAACCATCGGCATTAAGAAATGGCAGACAACAGAAACCTGGGAAGAGTAATCCTTGCAGCTCTGAAGTAATCACTATTCCAGTACCATAATTTTTCAATAGGGTGAACGTTCTAATCTTGTACAAAAATATTGTAAGATTTACAGTCCAAATTTAGCTGGAAAACAGGTTTTAATTTCATCTTCTAGGTGAGAGAACAAAGATATTTTATTTTCATATTAGAATCTGTGTACTGTAGCAACTCCTCTCAATAAGACAACATTTGAGTATACTTAACATCCTATTTTCTGAAATTCATAACTCAGTATTAAAAGGTTTGTTTCAAGATGCATGCCTGCAGTTGAGAAACAACTTATGTTTGTTAAAACCACACCAACTGGCTCAGCACTCTGAAACAACTCACACTGTAGCCTTTTACTAGCTCAGGAAAAGCTAAAAAGGATCACCATCTACTATGTATTTGAAACAGTTTGTACATCTGTGTCCATTCGGGAGTCTGTCTGTTCAAGAACTCCTCCTAAATGGGAAGAGCTAGAACCACCAAATTTGGTATGCAGCTTCCTCTTATAACCTAAAGCAAGGTAAGGGTTTGTTTGTACCAGGACAATGGGATGTGCATGGAATGTGACAGTCTCAAACAGAAAAGAAGGGCTGTGATAGCAGAGACAGTTATACTCTCGAATGACCACAGGGACCAGTGTGGCCCTGTCACCCTGGGCAGCAGCCATCAAGTGCGCAGCGCAGCACGCCTCCCTTCTCCCCACTGCTCTGACTCCTGCACTCTCCAACTCCCTACCCTGAGTCCCTCCTCAGTGTTCAACCCTCACCTCTATAGCCCCCTACTCTCTGCCCTTAGCTCCTCCAATTCGGACTCCTGCACCACCCACATACTCAGCCTCTTACACCCTAAAGGATCCAAGCAACACCAGATAAATCTTCTATTGTAGAAAGAAGAGTGAAATATGTTGGCCAAGTTCATAGATGCCCAAGCCAGAAGAGATCATCTAGTCTGATCTCCTATATGGCACAGCCATAGAACTTCCCCCAAAATAACTCCTAGAGTAGATATTTTACAAAAAATATCCAATCCTGATTTTAAAAAAGTTACCAATTTACCAAGGGAAAATTGTTCAAATGGTTAATTACCCTCACTGTCAAAAATCTGTATCTTATTTTCAGTTTTGTCTAGCTTTAACTTCCAGCCACTGGCTCGTGTTATACTTTTCTCTTCTGGATTGATGAGCCCATCATTAAGTATTTATTCCTTTAATAGATACTCAGACTGTATTTGAGTCATCCCGTAACATTCTCTTCATTAAGCTAAATGGATTGAGCTCTTGAAGTTATAGGAGCACACTTGCATGACATTTATCCTTCCTGTGCGTGAGTGGGAGCCCGAATTTAGTTGTGCTATACCATATAATTTTCACCACATATATTTAATACACACAGCTACATAACTACCAAGAACCTTACAATTATCTCTCAAGAAAAAAATTCTACATTGAGCTGCAGAAAGAGATCTATGAATTCTGTATTTTCAGTAAAATTAATGTTTTAATCAAAATCACAGCACATTTTGAATATCTGCTACCGCAAATTAGTATCCAATCTGAAGAGTAGAAAAATACTCAACATCACAAGTGAGGCAAAAATAGACTAATTATTGTAGCATCTTAAATGAGGATATTCAGGTAAGCTCTCTGAAGAACCATGATTTTCAGCTTTGAAGTAGTATTTAGTGGGGCTATTAGAAGCTAACCAGATAAACGTTTAACTGATAAGCGATTGCTTATTGGTTAACAGTTCTGGTAAACTGCAACAGACACACACCTCATGCTCCACATTTAAAACTCTGACAGACAGACTGGCTCAGTCCCAACCCATCAGTCTGAGTTTTAAATGAAGAGCATGTAGGGAAGCCATCTGCCACCTTTCATACAGAGGCAGCAGCATGGAACGGCAGTAACTACTGTCCACAGAAGACCTGAGCCCCCTGCAGACAGAGGTTGCTCAGGCATCCCACGGAGCAGCCTCTGTCTGCAGCAGGACTGGGCTCACCACAGACAGATGCTCCTTTTTGGTATACAGGAGAAGTCGCTGTCCACAAGGAGCTCAGGTCTTCCAAGGACAGAACGGTTGCCATGGAGCAGCCTCTGTCCACTGCAGGCTGGGCTCAGCCCAGACAGGGATTGCTCCGTGGGATGCTAGAGCAGCCTCTGTCCATGGAGAGCTCAGTCTCACCACTTCTCATGGACAAGGGCTACTGTTACTCTATGCTGCTGCCTCTGATGCAGAGGCAGCAGCACAGGGCAGCAGGCAGAAGCCAGTCTACCCAGGGAGCCAATTTTTAAAACAGCTCCTCTCATGGATCAGCTTCCACTTGCCACCCCGTGCTGCTGCCTCTAATAGAGGCAGCAGCACAGGATTGATGCGGCTCCCCAGGAGTGGGACCAGGAGTGCAACTGGCTGCCATCCCCATCCCTGGGGGCCATCGAATAATCACGTAACCACTAAGAATTGTTGCAGTTACATGATTACTAAATTAAATTAATTCTAATATCCCTAGCATTTAGACTGTTCATTGCGTTTTGTCACTGTACTTTACACTTGAAGGGGTCTAGTGCTTGTGTAAAGCATACCTGTAAGAGTGACTTCTGTGGAGACTCTGTCAATGGCAAGAACATCATCAGCTCCATCATCACAAGCTTCCACGTAAAACTTCTCTGGTGTTATGTGCCTTTAAAATAAATTAAGAGCTAGGGGTAAGAAAAACAGACTTGCCATACAAGTTCCATTTTACATATGTAGTTATAAACAGTTAAACAGCCAGTTTTCATTTTTTCCTAACCACAGAACAAATTTTTAAAACAGCAGTATTCCACTCATTTATTTTGTACAGCAATGACTCGAAATATGAATTTGAGAGTTTTAATCTCTTCAATGCAAAATTCCTTGCTTGCTTAACACTAGGGAAATAATCCTCTATCACTCTCCTGGGAGTGAAAAATATTGAACCGTTTTGCGCAGAATGATTCCTTAAACATGTTCAATTAAAATTTAGTTTACATGAGCTATGTACAAAATCTTAAGCTTCTCAGAGATCAAGCTATGGCAACAAAACCGTCCATTTTACTGAATTACTAATACAATAACAATGTACCACAAAAGTACACATTCATCAGATCTCAAAATTGAAAGAGATGAAGAGAGAAGACTGACACACTTAAGCTCATTTTTTACTAACAAAAGCCTTTGAAAAATGCATGTAAAAATCCACTAAAAACAAAGCGCTACTTTATCACAATCCTAGCCCAAAACACAATTCATGAAAGAGCACATCGTACCCAGACTTATTTTAAGGCTGGCACCTTCCAGACTGCCCACAAGATTTCTGCTTAGGGTGATGTACCTCTATCATATCTAAAGTATAAAAATAATGTAAACATCTGTCAACCTGTTCTGGCTCCGTACTTATTTTTTTTAGGTAAATCCTTTGGACTCAAACATAGGCATTTTTAAGATTAGTAGTTTAAAAGAAACAGAGACCTAAGTTAATAGGTGAATGCCTAAAACAGAACATTGCTATGGAGGATAACTATCCAAAGCCATATTCCCATTGGATAACTAAGGATATCATAGCTGTATACCAGAGCCAGTGGCGAAAAGGCCACCTGGTCTGCTGGATACGAGACTCCCTCTACCCATAATATTAATTATATAAAGAAATGGGGAACTATTTTTACTAATCTTTTTCCCTCATTCCTTCTTGCAGGATTGCTTTCTACCACAGAGCTTTGTCTTGTCAAGTTTCAAGTGCCTCATGTGATGGTGAAAGTCCCATCATTAGAATTTTTTTTCCAATTTCCCCTCCCTTCCAATTAAACGTTGCTTTTCTTAATGTTATTGCTATATTGCCATTACATCTCAGGGCTCTAAATTAATTTCCTAAAAGTAGTAAAAAGGAAGTGACTTTTTTAATCCTAGATATAGGAACACACCTTGGAAACTTCATCGCTTTCTCTGATTTAGTTTCATCCTAATGTTTAGAAAAAAAAAAAAAAAAAAAAAAACTCAGAGTGGACAACATTTCTACTGCATGAAAGGCTATTTTTTGAAGAGACCATCACCTTGGAGACATATCAACGGTTAAAAATGGAAAATTAACACATTTTCTTCATATTCTAGACAAAGGTGTTTTGGGGGCAGGGATCATCTTTCTGATGTGCGCACGTACAGTCTAGCACAGTGAGCCCCTAAACTCTCATAAGGGTGTCCAAGACCTAGCATAACAACCAAGTTTCCCACACTTCGTATATTTTACATCACTTTATCTTAGTTTATGTCACTGCATTTTACTCCCTTCCTCATGCCCCTCAATCATCTTTAATAACAGCAGCAGAGTTTAAACTGAATGAGTAGAACACAACGATTTACAGACAGTAAGGGGAAGATAATATCAGCATGTTTGGTGGTGTTGATCTCAGGTCATCTAAAAAGATAAGTAGGGGAGCAGAGAAAACTAAATGATACCAGGTTCCACAGAAATGCCAGGTGGAGCCTGGGATCAGCTGGAGTCCCCAACTGACCCCGGGCTCAACATGTCTCTGCCGCTTTGAAACGCCGAGGCAGTGTTTCAAAGGGGCAGCGCTGCACAGCTGCCCCTGGGCTCCACTGTGCTGCGCTGCCCCTTTAAAATACCCCCTCTTAGCTCCCCTCTCCTTTGCTGCCTCTATCCCAGAGGTAGCAAGGGTGGGGGAAATGGACTTGACAACTGACTATCTGAAAAGCATTTGCTTATCCGATAGTCGACTAGTCCTTAACATCCGTACCCTACACCATTCCAAAAAGAATGGAAGACATCACTCCCCCCACACAAAATGTATACTTGAACTCTTCACAGAATATTTCAGACACTGGTCCATATGAGACTAAAAATCTGTTATACTGCTATAATCAAACTTGTAAGATCCATATTTGTCAAGTATTTTGGTATATACCAAAAGAAGGTTCTAAATCCTATTTTAAATTCAAACTGCTTTTGCATATGTACTCTGAAGAAAATAGGTCTGGGCAAGTGGCAGTTAAAAATGAGACAAGTTCTACTGAGTTTTCCAAAGTATCTTAAGAAAATGTATACATATTTTGAAATTATTCCAGATACAAATATTTAAAGAGTCATATGTGCAATAAGGATTCCTTCTGTGGTAAAGCACGTGTTGTACTCAGGAAGAGCTTTTCTGTATTTTAAGAAACTCATTCATCATCAACTGAGTTTCTTCAGAAACATTCATTAAATAGTACATTCTGGTTATCAAACAGCTATTTGTTTTCTATTCATGGAATAAATTGCTTTGGGCATCATTTTTCTGTTTTTAGAGGTTCTGGCAGTTTTTGCAGCTTCTATTAAACGAAAACAGCAGTGAACACACTTATTAAATTAAGTTAGAATTCTCCATTTACACAACTAAGCATGTGTTGTTTGAATATTTCTATGTACCAAGCCAGTAAGTGCAGAGGAGCCCACAGGTCAGATAAAGATATCCCTTACATAGATACACATTATATTTGTATCTCATAGTACAGTAAACTTCCCATAATCTGGCACCGTTAGAACCCAGGGGGTGCCGGATTATCAGATATGCCGGACTATCGGAAAGGGGGGGCTATGAGAGGTCTGGGGTGGATGGGGGGGGGGGGAAGATGCGCCCCTCGGCGCTGCGTGACCAACCCAGCAGCACTCCAGCTGCTCTGCCCCAGATTTCCCCAAGTCAGCCACTGCTGAAACTGACCAGCGACTGACTCCAGGAAGCCCGGGACAGAGCTGCTCTACCCCTGGCTTCCCCGAGTCAGCCACTGGTCAGTTTCAGCAGCGGCTGAATCGGGGAAGCTGGGGACAGACCAGCTCCAATTGTCCAGCTGCCCGGAGCACTTCCAGGATCCAGATGGTGCCGGACCATTGGATGCCGGACCACTGGAGTTTTACTGTATAGAGCAGGGCGACTCAACTCTCGAAGCCCTGGAGCCACAATGATACTCACAGCACATGCTGAGGGCCTAACTTAAGTGTGGTTTCATTTACATGCAAATAGCTTTTTTCCACATTCACAGGCACGAATACAAAGATTAAGGCAAGACTACACAACACACAGTCCCCATTTAAGGCAGTTCTCCTGCCAGTAATAAAATACAATATTTACCCGACTTCCACCCATACGACAGCACTTTTAATGAGAAATGACAGTCCAGGAATTTAACTACAATAGAAGACCATTATACTGACTACTTTTTTGTTTTGACTCCCACCCGTGAGCTGTGTGTTCAGCCACGCGTAAACCCAAACCGCACCGCAGGCCTCAAACAAATGGGCTGCGGGCCACATGTTGATTAGCCCTGGTATTGAGGATAGGAAAGAAGTTGGCAACGTGCAGATAGAAGCTAGTGACGAATTTTTCCATAAAACAAAAGGGAGTCTCATTTAAACATAAAAATGAAGGCAAGAATCAGAATACAGGCAGTCCCCGACTTACGCGGATCCGACTTATGTCAGATCCGCACTTACGAACGGGGCTCTCTCGCCCCAGAGGTCGAAGTGGCGGATTGCTACCTGCGACCTCTGGGGCGAGAAAGCCCCGTTCGTAAGCTGCTCCCGGTGCCCCTGGTCTGCTGGAGACCGTCTCCAGCAGACCAGGGGCACCGGGAGCGAAGCCGCAGCCGCGGCGGGTTCCCGCGCTTCTGAGGCTTTGCCAGAGCAAAGCCTCAGAAGCGCGGGAACCTCCCGCGGCTGCGGCTTCAGTCCCGGTGCCTGTGGTCTGCTGGGGACGGTCTCCAACAGACCACAGGCACCGGGACTGAAGCAGCCGCGGCGGGGTCCCCCGCCTCTGAGACTTTGCCAGAGCAAAGCCTCAGAGGCGCGGCACCCTGCTGCCGCTGCAGCTCTGCTCCCCTTGTCCCTGGTCTGCTGGGGGGGGGGGGGCGCAGCTAGTGTGCCCCCCCCCAGCAGACCAGGCTTTTGTTGTGGACCCTGGGGCAGAGCAGCTGGGGCGCTGCCGATTGGTCCTGCAGTGCCGCTCTGGGCACTACTGGACCAACCCGGCAGCACCCCAGCTGCTCTGCCCTAGGTCCTGATTCAGCCGCTGCTGGTCAGTTTCAGCAGTGGCTGAATCAGGACGCCTGGGGCAGAGCAGCTGGGGTGCTGCTGGGTTGGTCCAGTAGCGCCGAGGAGCGGTGCTACTGGAGCAACCAGCAACACCCCAGCTGCTCTGCCCCAGGCGTCCCCAAGTCAGCCGCTGCTGAAACTGACCAGCGCTGACTACAGGAAGCCAGAGGCAGAGTTGCTCTGCCCCAGGCTTCCTGGAATCAGCTGCTGATCAGTTTCAGCAGCAGCTGACTTGGGGACGCTTGGGGTTCTTAAGTTGAATCTGTATGTAAGTCAGAACTGGCGGTCAGTTTCAACAGCGGCTGAATCTGGACGCCAGTTCCGACTTACATACAGATTCAACTTAAGAACAAACCTACAGTCCCTATCTTGTACGTAACCCGGGGACTGCCTGTATTGACAATATATAATTACAAGTGCTTATATGCGGATTATAGAAGTTTAAAAAACATTAAGATGGGTGAATTAGAGTGCCTGGTATTAGGTGAGTTTTGATAAAATAGGGAATCAGAAAAACATAGTGAAGTGAGGATAATCAATGGGACATGATATATAGAGAGGGTCATGTTGCTAGGGGCATAAATATACAAAGTAGATCACATTGGTAGGGGATGACACTATATGTTAAAGAAAGTACAGCATCAAAACTAGGGATATAGAGTCCTGTTTAGTTAGCCAGCCAGTTAAATGCTATGTTTAACCGATTAAATTATTAAATGGGGACAGGCAGAAGAGGAGGTGCTCCAGCCAGCCAGTCTGGAGTACCCCCGCCTGTAGCGCACTGGGATGAACCCTCTGCTCCAACTGAGGTGGGGCACCCCCATCTATGGCAGGCCCTGAGGGATTGCTCCAGCCCCCACCAGTTAATCATAACCAGAAAGCATCACCCACTAAGCATACTTACCAGTTAACATCCCTAGTCAAAATAAAGGTAAAAAGCTTACATGATAGAAGCTATATTATAGAATCTGTACTGAAGTGGTCAACAACCAGTATATCCGGATCTACCAGTAGATCTGGGAACCTCTGACAGGTGATCCTGTCTGTTTTGGCCAGAAAGCTATCAAGTTCTGGCACGTCAGTTGCCCTTTCACCCACTGTCATACTGCTCCTGCCCCCTGCCTTGGAGTTCCTCCCACACCATGCACAGCAATCAGGAGGCTCCTGGGGTGGGGGCGAGGAAGGGGAGGTGCTGATGTCAGGGTGTCCCTTCCCTCCCACTTCTGTACCCCATCTCCACGGAGAGAAAGGTATGGAAAGAGCTTGGCAATGCAAATCTGTCACACACACACTGTGCGTGTGTCTGTCATTTTCACAAATGCACATTGTCCGCCACTCATCTCCTGACCCAACGCACACATGGGGGATTGTTGTTACTTCTATGTTATTTTTGGTTTCTGACTGGCCTGTGCATTTCATAATTTTCATTTCTCTCTTATGCTTAAATTTAATTATTTGAGTAGTGAATGCTAAAATGCTGAACCTGTCATATCTGGAGTAATTATCGCTGTGGTAACTAGAGTTGCCGGGTGTCTTGTTTTGAACTGGACAGTCCAGTATTTGAGCTTTCTGTTCAGGAAACAAATTGAGAAAATATAAAATGTCCAGTATTTTCTAAATAAGATGTAATGTAAATTGTGATGTAATGTCAAGCGTGTCTGGTATTTTTGTTGAAACCATTTGGCAACCCTAGTGGTAACTGTGATTCCTGGATGTGGCTGGCTGGTCCCCGCAGCCTGCGAGTAAGGCAGAGTGGGAGTCCCCCCAATGCTGTCCTTGCCTGCAGACACCACTCCTGCAGTTCCCATTGTTCAATAAAAGGAAACTGTGGCCAATAGAGGGTGTGGGCTGAGTGCTTGTAGATGAGGGGCAGCACATGGTACTATGGAGCCATTGCTGTACATGCCAGCTACTTTCAGGAGTGGTACAGGGCCAGAACAGGAGTAAGCCTGTCTTAACTCCGCTGCTCCACCACCTGGAAGCCATATCAGTTAAATGGTGCCCAGCCAGAGCCTGTTTCCTGAACCCCAACTCCTTCCCAGAGCTTGCACCCTGAAACCTCCCCTGACCCCTAATCCCCACCACCACCACCACCACCACGAGCTAAGCCCAAAGCCCTTCCCCTCCCACAAATTCCAAGGCCCCAAATCAAAGCCTGCATCCCAACCCCTACCCCAGGCCTGGTGAAAGGGAGTGAGGATGAGGGCGGCAGAGGGATGGAGTGAGCAGGCTGAGGCCTTGGAGAAACGATGGAGCAGGGTCAGGGTCTCAAAGAAGGGGTGGGAAGGAAGCAGGGCAAAGGTATTTGGGTTTGAGATTGATCTTGCATTGCTCTTAAATTGAAAAAATGATCTTGTGGAAGAAAGGCTGGAGACCACTGCTCTACTGGATAGGGCCCTACCAAAATTCACAGTATCTAAAATGAGCCAGGGACCGTGAAATTTGGCCTTGTGTATGCTTTTATCCTATACTATACAGATTTCATAGGAGACCAGCATTTCTCAAACTGGGTGTCTTCACTCAAAAGGGAGTTGCAAGGGGATCACAAGGTGATTTTAGGAGGATCAGAGAATTGCTACCCTTACTTCTATGCTGCCTTCAGAGCTGGGCAACGAGAGCCCAGTGGTAATAACTTTGGCCGGGTCCCCACATCTGCAGGTGAGTAGCAGTGCAGAAGTAAGGATGGCAATACCATACATACTAAAGAGGTGAACTAGTCAACATGCTAGTCAACTAATCCCTTCTCCCACCCCCACCACTGCCTCTATCAGGAGAGGCAGCAACGCAAGGGGAGAGGTGGGAGAGAGAAGAGAGGGTGCAAAGCACCACATGGAGCCCAGGGTCAGCTGGGGTCGACACTTCAAAGGCGGAGGTGCCCTTACTGACTAATCAAATAGTTGATGCAAATTGCATTGGCTAATTGATTAGCCAATTAATTGAAATTTTACATCCCTAATACATACCGTACCTTCCTTAGTTCTGTGCTGCTGCTGACAGTAGCTCTGCCTTCAGAGCTAGATTCCAGCCAGCAGTCACTGCTCTTCAGCAGCCCAGTTCAAAGGCAGCACCACCATCAACAGCAGCACAGAAGGAAGGGTAGCAGTGCTGCAACCCCCGCCTCCCATAACAACCTTGTGATCCCCACACAACTCCTTTTTGGATCAGGACCCCTACAATTAAAAGACTACAATTTCTGACGGATATGTCTAAAATCATGACTTTTTAAAATCCTATGACCTTGAAATTGACCAAAATGGACCATGAATTTGGTAGGGCCCGAACTATGGATACAAATTCCATGCCTGAATAAAAAGTATTGCAATAAGAACATTCTACCAGCCGCTTGTACGGCTATTAAAGCAGATAGTGCAGTAATAGTCAATTATTTCAGCTAGCCACATACTGACAGGAGTAGGATGCAGAGAAAATTTCTAGCCACTATAAATGACTGCTTCTTGGAGCAGCTAGTCCTGGAACCCCCAAAGGGACAGGTAATTCTTCATTTATCCCAGGATGGGTAAGGAATGGTGTCCTTAGCCTGTGTTTGTCAGAGGGTGGAGATGGATGGCAGGAGAGACATCGCTTGTTCATTACCTGTTCAGTTCACTCCCTCTGGGTCACCTGGTATTGGCCACTGTCGGCAGACAGGATACTGGGCTGGATGGACCTTTGGTCTGACCCAGTATGGCCACTCTTATGTTCTTATTTTGCCCTAAGTGGAGCACAGGATCTGATCCAAGAGGTAACTAGCTGAACCACTGGGTAACAGTGACTATAATGGGATTGACTTTAACATCCCATTATAGTCACTGTATTGCCCCTTATGGGGGCAATACAAACCCAACCTGCAGAGCTGGAGCAGCACCACACCCACGGCAGGTGGACGGCTGCTCCAGCCTCCACCGGTTAACTAGAACCGGTAAGCATCACCCATTAAGGGTTATACTTAATTAACCTTTCACAGCCACAGGTTTAATTACATTGATTTTACTGAAAGAATACTCGTGTTTTCTTATAAAATCAAAATCACAATGAGCTTTGCTTTTTGATGCTATGATAACTAAAGAAAGCAATATATTCAGTATCACTCGGCAATGTTTTTATCCTTCAATTCCCATGCCTTCACTTCAGTAATTGATGTATTCACCATAATGTTTAGCATTACTCTAACGCAGGAAACTCCTCAATGCCAGCCTCTAAACACTGCAATAATTTTTTTTAAGCACACCCTGTTCTATGCAGTAATACATACATTGTACTCAAAGTACCATCAAAATGGACTGAGAATGGGAACAAACAGAGAAGTTAGTGTTCACACAGCACTTTGAAGATGTAAAATTTTAAGTATTAGTTATAGCATATTATTCGAATATTGCACAGTTCCCAGATCTTCCAAGTTAGCAGATGTTCTAAACAAACATTGGAAAAAAAAGCATTTTTAATCTACAGGCTCTCCCCCTATTTGGGTACTCCATTTAATACAAGTGTAGTAACCTACAATAGTTTCTGGGAGAGGAAGCAAAAAAGCAGAACTGAAATATATAGTCCCAACATCTCTAGAATCAAGCTAGAAGTTGAACCTTTCTAGTCCAGCAACATCCGTGGTCTGGCATGATTTTAGTTAGCTAGATGTCCACTTATGGGTGTGGCCAAGTTCCCACGGTCCCACAAAGTTTGTTTACAGCCATCAGTTTTAGCTCTCTCTGTTCTATGCTGTTATTTAGCTCTAATTTACCCATAACATTTCTTCTAAGAGCACAGTAAGCGTTGATGATGCCTCCAGACAATATTGATCTCCCATGGTTCAGCAAATTCTCTGGTTTAGCACCAGTCAGGTCCTGAAGGTGCCAGACTAGAGAGGAAATAAGAATCAAGCTAGTAGAAACTAAGTAGGGATGTAAAAATACATTTTAAAAAAATGTAACTGTGTAACCACTAAAAATCACTGTTACACTCTTACTTACGCTGGGGGCTTATTTAAGCTTTATACTGCGGAGCCCACCACGACGCCTCCCTGGGAGCTGGGCTTTTATTAGCTGTCCCAAGTAATCTGTTGAGCCCCAGGTCCAGTGGTCCCTCCCACAAGGCATGGGGAGGGCTTTTAGAAGTAGGTGTGCTGACACCCGCCCACACCCGGGATTTCAAATAGTGCTGCCAGCCCCACTCCTGGGGAAGAGGCTTTGCTGTGAGCTCTGCAACCAGCTTCCCTTTCCAGTTAACCAGAACCAGTACGCCACACCCATTAAGGGTGACATCTGCCAGTTTACACTTAATTCTAGGGATGCAAAGGTTAAAAAGGCACTAAAGAATTTTATATTAAAATTAATATTTAGGCTAATAAAAGTCGCATTTAATATTCAAGTATTTCTTGCTCAAGTTGTAGCTTCCTCTGCTATGGGTCCCAGTAGTACTATAAACAACTCCTTTAGCAAGAAAGGAATGCAAGCAGCTTTCCTCCATTAACACCACTGCCACCCTGTAAGTCAGGGGTGGGCAATAATTTTTTGCCAGGGGCCGCATCAGAAAATTTTGAAGATTTCCGGCTGCACCGGAAGGGGCGAGGCCTCAAACAGAAAGGGCAGTGCCAGGATGTTTCTGGGCTTCCCCACCCACAGACCATGATTGTTCTGGGGGTTGTAGAGCATTTTTGTCCCCCTCCCCAGGTTCCCCCCAGGCGCCCATGCCCCTTGTGGTAGACTTCCCACACTCCCCCATCCCCAGGCCAATCAGGGTCTGGGGAGAGCGCAAATCCTCCTCTCACCCTGCCAGGACTGCGTGGCTCTTAAGGGCCATGCACTCCTCGCAGGGCTGGGGCGCAGGACAGAGGAAACTTCATGCCCTCCCTCCACCCCCAGGCCAATCAGGGCTGGGGGCAGGAGAGCACGCAAAGTTTCCTCTTACCCTGCCAGGAGCCCACGGTGTTTAGAAGCGCTGCGGGCTCCTGGCAGGGTGGAGGAAACTGTGCTCCCTCCATTCCCAGGTCCTAACTGGCCTGGGGGCAGGGAAGTGGCAAGGCCTCCGCAGGCCTGAGGAACCCGCTTGGTGGGCCAGATCCAACCCACAGAGGCCCTTTGCCCACCCCTGCTGTAGATAAACTAGAATGGTAATTAACTGGAAATATAGGTCAGATTTTTAAAGACACTTCTAGTTGCCTCTAGACAAGAGGGTGGTTTGCTTTAAGTACTTTCAAAAATATGGAAGTCTAGTGAGTGTAGAAAAGGGAGAGGTAGGAGTTGAGCCAAAGCTTGAAAAATCCACTTATCAATGGCAAGGAACCAGTTTTCCCTGGTAAACACAGGGATTTAATTTGATTTGCAATTTCCACAGAGGTTCAAGTTTCTTGCACTTAAGACTGAAGAAAGACTTCAAAATCCGAACCAAAATAAAAGGATAAATATTGTCAGAGTCTGCAGAATTTGGAAGGAGACAGATGATATCAACCAAGCTCATCTGTGTGGGCATCCAGCCCTAAAATTACTATTGTGCTTTTATCATGTCATATGTGAAATTGGCTCCAACATGCTAACATCCTTACGCCCACCCACATGGGTAGAAAATGAACAGATATTAATACATGCAATTCCCAGTGCGTGTAGGCTTGGTTCCTCTTCTTGTCCAATAGAGAAAATTGAGATGCCTACAAGAATGGTGACTGTCCAAAGAGTGAGTTACCTGGCTAAGAAGTACCAACTTTGTCTTGCTGTCATGCAAAAGCATCTATGTCATGTAAGCGAGACGTGCAAACTGGGAAAGAAATCTGTAATTTAGATGACCTGGCTGAGCAAGGGATTTTCCAATTAGTCTAGGATAAAAGTTGTGTCTAACGCTGCAGCAACACTTAATATTAACAACAAGGAGAAAGGAACAGAAACCAAAGTAGGAAAAGTAGGAGTTAAAGAATATTTAGATAAATTGGATGTATTCATGTCAGCAGGGCCAAGTGAAATTCTTCTTAGGGTACTTAAGGAACATGCTGAAAATTTCAGAACCATTACCAAATATCTCTGAGAATACATGGAGTAGGCAAGGTCCTAGAAGACTGGAAAAGGGGAAAACATTGTTCCCTTTTTTACCTCCCTCTCCCCGCACAGGTCCTAAGAGGACCCACAGAAGTATAGACCAGTCAGCTTAACTTTGATACCTAGAAAGATATTAGACCAAGTTATCAAATAATCAGTTTATAAGTACTTGGAGGATAAGAAGGAATAGCCAAAATAGAATTGTCAAGAACAAATCATTCCAAACCAACCTAGTTTATTTCTTTGACAGCATTACTGGATGGATGAAGCAACAGTACATTTTGTCTCTTGGTTTTAGTAAGGCTTTTCACAAAATCCCAGGTGACACTTTCATTAGCAAGTTAGTTTCATGTAGACCACATTTCCCTATTACAAAGTGGGTGCACAAGGTGCACAACAGGTTGAAAAACTGTACTCAGCGAGTGATCAAAGACTTGCTGTCAGACTAGAAGAAGATATCTAGTGGAGATCTGTGGTAGTAATTTCTGGGTCCAGTACTACTCAATATTTTCCTTAATGACTGGATAACAGAGTGGAGATTATGCTTATAAAATCTTTAGGTGACAATGCTGGAAGGGATTGCAAGCACTCTGAAGTACAGGATTAGAATTAAAGAGAACCTTAAATTGGAGGAGTCGTCTGAAATCAACAAGATAAAATTAAACAAAGACAAGTGCAAAGTATTTCACTTTGGAAGATGAAAATCAAATCTACAAAATGAGGAATAGTTATCTAGGTGGTAATCCTGTTGAAAAGGGTCTGGAGTTTATACTGGATCATAAGTTGAATCTGAGTCAACAAATGCGATGCAGTCATGAAAAATGAAAATATTCTGGGATACTATGTTCCTATTGATGCATGTCAGACATAGGAGGTAACTGTCCTGCTCTATTTGGCACTGGTGAGGCCGCAGATTGAGTCCTGCATCCAATTCTGGACACCACAGGAAATACGTGACTCATTTGAACAGAGTCCAGAGGGTAGTAACAAAAATGAAAAAAAAAAATTAGGAAACCTGCCATGTGAGGTAAATTTTAAAAAAAATCTGGATATGTTTAATCTTGAGAAAGCTGATGGGGATCCTGTAATGGTCTTCAAATATATTAAGGGCTGCTATAAAAAAGGACAGTGATTTGTTGTGCTCTACATTTTATCCTGCCTTCAGTGGATGAAATGTGCTTAATCTGAAGCATGGCAATTTTAAGTTATATATTAGCAAAGACTTAACTATCAAGTTAAACTCTGGAATAGGCTTCCAACGGACATTGTGAAATCACCATCATTGGAGATTTTAAAGAACAAATTAGACAAACACCAGGAGGGATGGGATAGGTTTACTTGGTACTGCCTCAGTGCAGGGGGGATGAAGCTGACCCATCAAGGTCCTCTCCAGGCCTATATTGTTATGATACAACATGCCACTCTTAACAGAATGGGCATACTTGCAACTAAGACACTTGCTAACAAATCAGTTTGGTTTAGATGCCTGAGGACTGCCAGAGGTCCCAGAGCTACGAGGCAGTTTGGAAATGCTCCACAAGCCATCTAGGCCTATGCCCGCTATGTATGCTTGACTACTGAAGAGGAACTCCACTACTAGTCTGGAGTTCTTTGTGAAATCATAGGAAGAAGAGTTATCATGGTCCTTAAAAAAATCCCAATGGCAGGGCACATTACAGAATATTAAAAACGTTCCTGTGGCTCTCAAGCTATGACTAATACAGGCAATCCCTGGGTTCCGTACAAGATAGGGACTGTAGGTTTGTTCTTAAGTAGAAGTCGGAACTGGTACACATTGTAGGGGAAACTCTAGCCAAACATTTCTCCAGAGCTCAGTTTTATTCTCCCACACCTCACTTCCCTCAATCCTTTATTCTCAAGCTGAGGTGTCTGCTGAGAAAAGCCGCTCCGCATCTCCCTAGTCTGCTGGGGTAGGGGGGCGCTAGCTTTGCGTCTCCCTGGTCTGCTGGGGGGAAGCAGCTAGTGCGGGGTTGCCTCACCCCGTTTGTAAGTAGGGATCCGATGTAAGTCGGATCCATGTAACCCGAGGACTGCCTGTACCGCAAAAGATTTATTCAAAATGTACTGGGTGCAACAGAGGTTGTGCAAGAGAGGGGCTCTGTCTCTTGATGCTTGGTACTATAATAAAGAAAAAGGAACCCTGACGCATGTGTTAAAGGATTGTCCAACAGTCACACACCATGAAAAGAGGTGGACACGAGTAAAAATAGTTTTTGGCTTCAAAAGTAACTTCGGCTGAGATTTGCATAATAAATTCTGTACGTACTGCAGTGGGTTTAACCCCAAATATTTTAATTCCTGAGGGCTGTAATGCTCATCAAGCAAAAGATTCTACAAAACAGGAGAAAGACACTTGTGAAGAATAGAACAGTGGTATTCAGACTAGTCTGAGTTAGCAGCCAAAGAAAGAATAGGTTATCAATGTAGAAAACAATCATGAGAATTCAAAAAAATTAGGATTCTATTTCTTGATTACACTTACATAAAGAATGCCAAGATAGTTCAAATGATGGCAGACTTCCATTCCACATGTTCTCTCCATTTCTTTACCTCTTCCCCATACCCCGTTTTTTTTTGCAAGTTTGAACATATCCTTTTATTGTTAATATCTCCCCTCCCCCTTAAGACACTCTGTCTGTATAATAGTCTGTTTGTGGTGTAGGAACTTGCAACTTTGACATGTATAATGTTATAGCACTGCATACTTTTACTGGATATCCCACGAAATGTACTAGTTGTAATACTATTTGTATTTTTTGTTTATGAAAATGAATCACAAAGATTTAAAAATAATGCTGAGCTAATACGATTGAAGAGGTGATTAATGGCCAGCACCTTATCTAGAAGCATCATGCATTCATTCCCTTTAACATTTATGCCACATCTATACTTACTGGCGGATAGACGTGCCACAGGTTGATCTTTTGGTGTTCAATTTAGTGGGTCTAGTATGGACCCGCTAAATCAAATGCAAGGGTGCCCCCGCTGTTGTCAATACTCCTACTCCTCACAAGGAGTACGGAAAATTGATGGGAGCACTTCTCTCATCAACCTCCTGCTGTGAGGGGACAGAGCCCAAGTTCAAATCAAGATACGATGACTCCAGCTATGCAACTACTGTAGGTGGAGTTGAACATTTGAATTCCAATTTATTCCCTAGTGTAGATCTGGCCCTAGTCTTGAATCAAGAGGTTTAACTGCTTGACCCCTCCCAAAAACAAATCAGAGTTCTGTGAACTTATAGAAGACTTCTCCATTACATAACTTATGCCACCTGTAAGTCACCAATTCCTCCTCCTTTACACCAAAACAAAACCACCACACACAGGTTTGGCTTTTCAGAACAAAAAACCACTCCCTTCTGGTCAGACCAGGCTCTCTCTACACATGATTAAAATGACTTGGATCATGAGGAGGAGGTTTTGTTACTATTTTTCCTATGCTAGAAAGAGCCCTGTATTTTTATAGCTTTTCATGGCCATCAAGAGGTGGCATATCTAAAGGACTCTCCCAAGAAGGAAAGAAAGAAGCTAAGAAATTGTATTCTGAAGCAAGTAGTTGATACAGGCTTTGATTATAAAGATTCCTCCAACAAGAAAGATTTATCTGATCACCATTGAAAAGTTACGTTTATATCCACCTTACAAAGTTGACTTACCAGTCCAGGCATACCATCTGCTTATTCACCCTTACTGCAAACGCAATAACAATAACGAAAAGATTAAGTTTGTCATGGAAAAATTCATTTTTTGATGAGTGAGCAGGAAAGTAGAATTCTGTGAAATTTTTCTAATAACTGAAATCTTGATAATTTTATTATTAAGGTCCATCCAATGAAACTCTGCAAGAGTGAATATATGTGGCCTTTCTTTTTACTAGATTAAAATCCTTATAGTGGAGAATGAACCCCACATATTGTTAACTGCGGGTTAACAGTAATTTTAATCTGAGCATTTTTATCTGTTCCAGTTGAAAACAGATAATGCAGAATGGCATCATAAAAAGTATTTAGTTGTGTGTATGCAATTTTTAAGACACTGAATACACTAATTTGTGTTGATCGGGTTTACAAAAAAACTATTCTTTGACTAGTAAATGAATTTCCCATGACTAACATTAATTTAAGAGTTTTGATGCTAATTCAAGGACTAACTACACAACATCTGAAAGAGTTTTTGAGGCACTCTGCAAATATACCTACTGTCTAGAAGGGATGTAAATAAGTAATCAAGTATACAATTAACTGATAAGTCTAGGTTAATCTTCTGAACAATTCACATTCCCCACCCTTACTGCCTCTGTATCAGAAGCAGCAGGGAAGGGAGGAGATGCTGGGGTAGCTGGTTTAAAAGCCACTGTGCCACCTTCTCCTTCCCCTGCAGAGGCAGCAACATGGGGGGGGGGGGAAGGGGGTGTTTGCCAGAGGAGGATGCAGTGAAGCAGCAGTTAATTGGTGGCCCAGCCAGGTACATCATGCTGCGCCATAAGATAAGGGTGTTCTAGCCTGGACAGAGGAGCCCCCTACTTGCAGCACATTGATGGACCTGGCCCAGCCAGAGGAACACATCACCCACAGCCCAGTTTAACAGGCACAGCCCGAGCAGCTTCTGCTCACAGTAAGCTCGGACCAGGCTGGCCGGAGCCACAGTCAGTTGGAGTGACCTCTCCACCCACTGACCTCTCCACCCACTGGATCCTGGTTAAGAGGTTAAGCATAACATTTAACCAGTAAACTAGCTGAATGGGATTTTACATCCCTACTCAAGAAAGTATTCTTCTGTGTTCTGTTCCTGGTGTTGAATACAAAGTGCCAGAATCAACAAATCATCTAAACCAATCATCCCAAGAACAGTTCTCTCATCAATAATATACTCATAGCAGAACTAGGGATGATAAATTTCAATTAATCAGCTAATCAAGTAGTCGATGGAATTTCCAGAGTACACGATTAGTCAATAAGAGGGACACTCGCTATCCCACTGCACCTCGCTCTTTGAAATGTACAAAAACCACCTGTGGCTCCTGTACATTTCAAAGGGAGAGAGGCAGTGGGAACCTCACCAGCAGCCTGGGTTCCCCTCTGTGCCTCTTCCTTTGAAATGTACAAGAGTCGCAGGCAGCTCTTCTACTTTTCAAAGGGAGAGGAGCAGCAGTCGGACCAACACGAGTAGAACAGTTTCAATCCTCACTCCTGCCATTTCCCCACTGCCTTCTGCCTCTCCTACACCCGATAGAGATAGTGCTTGGGGAAGGGGGAGTGGATGTGTGGAAGCAACTAGTCAAGTTCCTATTTGACTACCCGATAAGCACTTGCTTATCAGGTAGTCGACAAGTCACATTCATCCATAGAGCAAACACAAGACAAATGCTGTAAAGATTATACACGGACAATAAACAGAGGACTGACATTCCTTATTTTTCTTCTCAATTCACAAGAACAGTGTTTTGCTTGAGAAAGTTTGGTTATATTTTGTTTGATTAATTATTTTCCAGAAGCATGGCTTAAAACATCATTTGGATATTGTTTTCTTTCTTACAGCACAAGTGGTTTAATTTTTAAAAGATTATACTCAGCATGGACTTTCTTTCTTCAAAGATGTGAAGCACCTCAAATACCTTTATAAGTATAAAGAGCTTCTTCCTACTTCCTGTCCCCCAGCCCTCCCTCCTGCCCCACAAAAAACCACACAGACTTCCCCTTTGGATTTAAGTCAAGCATGAAAAGTATTAATCTAAAGTATAATTTTTCCAAGAAATTACAAGTGCCAAAAATAAGGTGTCCTAACACATGCCGCCTCCTCTTCACTTACCAATGAGGCTGAATGAAACAAGTATTTAAACGTCATCTGGTACAGTGTTTCTCAACCAGTGGTACGAGTACCCTTAGGGGTACTTAAGAGAAGTCTGGGGGGGTACGTCAATAACTGAAATTTAGAGAAAACTGAATTTTTCTTTTAATTATTATTTTTGTACTTTTTGTCAAAAATTTCATCGCCCACCTGTCTATGATTAAGTTGTTTAATCAAATGTGTTGCAATGGTAGAAAAAAAAAAACTGTGTGTCTGAAAACCGAAGGTACCGGGGTACTTTTTTTTTTTTTTTTTTTTTAATATAAAGGTGGTACTTTATACAAAAAGGTTGAGAAACGCTGATATGGTACATGAAAGCTTAAGATAGTGATGGGCATCCTAGGCTAGTGAGCAGGCCACATGCGTGGCCTTCCTTCATCTCACTGGGTAACCAATAGGGATGTTAAATTTAGATTAACTGGCTAATCAAATAGTTGATACAAATCAATTAGTAGATAAGGGTGCCTCCTCCTTTGAAGTGTAGCAACAGCCCTGGGACTGTTGCTACACTTCAAAAGCTGGGAGCACAGAGCCAGCAGGGGACTCAAGCAGCCCCCCACTGGCCCTGTGAACCCCGCAGTGTTTCTAAACAACAGCGCCATATGGCGCCCCATGCTCCCTGCAGCGCTGCTGCTTTGAAATGCCGCATGCAGCACAGGAGTCCCCAGCTGGCCCCAAGCTGCACACATTCCAAAGTGGCAACGCCACCTGGAGCCCAGGGGACTTCCAGCTGGCCTTGGACTGCACGCAGCGTTTCAAAGTAGCAGTGCCACAGGGATCATGGAGTCTGGCTCTAGCTCCAGCTCCACACGGCGCTGTTGCTTTGAAGCACCTCCTCCTTCTCCCAGACAGAGGCAGTGGGGATGGAGGGGGGGAGGGACAACTATTCAACTAGTGTGTCAATTACCCAAGAAGCATTTGCTTATCAGACAGTCGACTAGTCATTCTCATCTCTAGTAACGAGATTGTTGTAACCATTGACTGGATGCAGGGGGAACAGGATGTATTACTACTACACAGAAAGAAGCCAGCAGAGTCTGGCAATCCTACATGTGGGCCACACACAGAACCCTGATTGGCCACATGTAACCCACGGGCCACAGATTGCCCACTGCTGGCTTAAGAGGTTCCATTCTCCCTATTTTAATACAAAAAATAAATAAACTAATCATAAGATTAAAGATATGTTATGGGAAAGTCATGTTTCAAGTGCCTTAAAACAAAAACATAAGAACATTCTCCTCTTTCCTCTCCTGCCCCCAACAATTACTATTGTTTTGTTGTTCAGCTCTGGTGTTGTCAGTTGAAGAAAGCAGGTAGCGATGCATAAAGAACTTACTGTTAGCAAATAATACTGCAACACTAAACTCAACTTCCAAAGCTTTGCTTTAGTGTTAATAGATTAACCAGAAGGCGCCTGGGTAAGGATGCAAGGGGTTAACCAGTGATCTTATTGGGTGATGCTCATGGGTTACCCGTGAACTGGCAGCCGGGCTGAACTGGAGCAGCCCTCTGCTCTGCCTCAGGCCGGGGGAAGGGGGCCTGGTCTGACATTAACTTTGTTAACCCTACATTATAATTAACATCCCTAATCAGTACTTGCAGCCACCCAAGAAGTAGACTTAGCTTGTTCCCTTGCACCAGGCACTGTTTACACAGCCAAAGCGTTCCTGTAAAGTAACAAGCAGGTAAATGGGAAATCAACCCTTTAATTTGCCGGTCAAAACTACGACACCGGGACGAGCGTGTCCGCTTCTTTCCTTCATTCAGAAACTGCCAGGGCTCGTGCGCCCCGCCGCCAAGAGACACGCACAAAGGCTGCCCCGTAAAGCCAGCGGGACGCACCGTGCAACCTGCGCCCCCTCTGCTCCGCCCCCCGCCACGGTCCGGGCTCTGCGACCGCGGCCGCCGCCCGGCAGCCAACCCCAGAGCGCCCGGCCCCTGGGCGGGCCGGACACGCAGGGCGGAAGCGCCGCCCCTGCCGCGACCAGCTCACTGCCCAGGCGGCCCCGCCAGAGCCTGGGGTCACGGGCGGGGACTCGCCCCCCCCCGCACCGGGGCTGGGCGAGCCGCTGGGGGAGGGGGCGGGGCGAGTCGCTGCCTGGCGGCTCCAGGTGACGGGGGTGACTGCGTGGCTCCCCCGGGTCACTCACAGCTTCAGCTTCTCATAGGCCGTCGCCGCCATCGCCCCCTCCGGCCGCCCCGCCGCAGCTGCCGGCTCCGCGCTACGGCCTGGACTCTCTGACCCTGACGCGGCGCCGTTTGAAGGACGGGGCCTCACGCAGGACAAACCTCTTCGAGCACCTTGCAGCGGCCGGGCGCCCGGCGCGGAAGGGAGTGACTAGGGCTGCTGTGATTGGCTCCCTCCCCGGCTCTGGCCCCGCCCACTCAGCCACCTAGTGATCGGGCGAGAGTGGCGCCGTCAGGCTCCCGGCTGGGGGTGGGGCGTGAGACGCTTCGACGAAACCAACAGGGATTGGCTCGCCGTGGCGTTGTAGCTCCGCCCACGAGGCCGGGAGACGGGCGGACAGAGAGAGGTGGCGGGAGCTTTGATTGGCTGCAATTCCAGTGTCAGGCCCGCCCCTGGAGCCGAGCTGCCGTCAGTTAGTGGCTCCTGGGTACGGGCGGGGCCAGGGAGTACTTCGAGAGGGAGCGCAGAGACACTTTCTGTGTGCAGGGCCAGTGGCGCAATGGATAACGCGTCTGACTACGGATCAGAAGATTCTAGGTTCGACTCCTGGCTGGCTCGGCTGCACTTATTTTTGCCACTTGCCAAGGCAGCTTGGTTTGACTTTTCCTGCTTCCTGCAGCCCAAGCAGTCACCTCTCGCATGGCCACATGTGGATTACAGCACCTCATACACTCCTTTGGTATTCCCCCCACACTTACCTTGTGACCCCCTCCACACCACTCATCTTCCATAATCCTATACTGCACCTCTGTACCCCTCCCCAGTCACCTTCCATGCACCCTCTTCTGTGCCCCTGTACCTCCCACTCAGCCTGCTGTATGTCCCCACTGTTCACCGTCCACTCACACCCATACCCACTCCCCTTGTGTACCCCTCAACCAGCCATATCCTTCCATATTCCTCCCCCTCTCCCTCTGTACCCCCCATACTCCTCCTTACTCTGCTGTGCTCCCCCTGTACCCATGCACCACTCATCTGCCATGCACACCCAAATCCCCTCTCCTTTGGCACACACCCCCCCATCACACACTGTACGCTGCCATCCGTTTCACTTTCGGTACCCCCTCCCCACTCTCGCTGCTGTACACCTCCTCCTCATCTTCTGTACCCTGCTGTACTTCTTTCCTCACCCTGCTCTGCACCCCCTGCACCACTCACCTTCCACGCACCCACCTTCTGTACTCCCATTCCCCCACCCCACTCACTTCCATCTACCTCTTACCCTGTTGTGATTCCCTGTATAATCTCCTAATTAACTCGGCCATAGCCCCCATACTTCCACTTACCCTGGCCTACCCCCTGTATACCCACACCACTCATCTTTTATTCCCCTCCCCACTCACCCTCTCATATACCCCAATACCACTCACCTTCTGTACACTCGTTACCGCCCTTCTCTTTTCACCTACCAGACACCCCTCCACACACCATATACCCCTCCGTAGACCTTCTTCCCCACTCACACAACCCCCCATCAACTCCATCGTATCCTCAGGTCAGTCACACTTATTCCCCCACCCACCTGCACCATTATAATTCTATCCTGCAAGCAGCCACCTTGTTCTCTAGAGGCCAGCATATAATCCCTGCCGAATTTGTGTCATACCTTCCCTGGGCAATTACAGCTCCACTTACATTACTTTTAATGTTTATATTCCTTAAGGGTTATTACATCTTGCCTCTGTTGTTATCTGCCTCCATTATGTTGCTATACCTCCACATTCCCAGCCCCCTGCCCCATCACCATCCTGAGCCTGGGACATCATCTTTCCATGTGACTCTGTCACCTTTGTGCGGCTATAGACACGTGATTTTCTGTCCCCTGTTATTTCCCCCTCATATGATAATAAACTTCACTCTAGTGTGTGTAACTTGTCATGTCCTCAATATTAATGCTCATGAGTGGGAGAGATAATTATATTTTACTGGACCAACATAAAGTATTACCTCCCCTACCTTATCTCTAATTTCCTGGGCCCAACGTGGCAACAACAACACTGCACATTACTGCTGACAGGTATTCCATACTGTGGCAGAGATGTGTAAATTACACAGATACTGGCAGTGGAAGAGAACCTGATAGTGCCTCACTGCTCCCCTCCCCGGCTCTTGATTGTGGCACTTTGGCAGGATGCCAGCCGGTATTCCCTAAAAGCTGTGCACTTATGCGGCTGCTCAGGAGATATTCAAATGCTGCCTGGCTGATTCGATTTTTTTGTATCTCCTGGTGGTGCACATTTGCACATGCCTCAGTGCACAGAGCAACTTATTCTGCACATGGGTGGAAAAGATTAGAGGGAACAATGGTGCCAGGTACTACGTAGAATAGGGAAACACGCACAGAGCTGGCTGCCTCAGTCACAGATCCCTCTTGTTGGCTTTTCTTCACTCCTCAGAGTGAAAAGGAATGTGGGGTTCTTAGTAGAGAGTATCACAGTTGACTCCCATTTTTGTAGTATTTGCAATTGCAAGAGCCAGGCAGGAGACAACACAAGAGCATCCAGGATGGTGTTTGATGGCATGAAGGAGTTGGAAAGGAACTCTTGCCACTACCAAGCATGCCTTTGCAAAACACCCAGGTGCAGAACACCCACTCAGCACTCACCCTCTCTGTAGACCAAATTCCAGACAAGCTGAACTTGTCTGATCCGGTACTGCCACGTTTCCATCCTAACTAGCTTTTGTACAGTTAAAAGGGCTTTAAAACTGAATTGCCTGGGGGTAGGGAGCCTTAAAACAGAACTAGATATGCTACTAACATTCAGCACTTTAGTAATTTGCTTGGAGAGCTATTTCCATGCTGCACACATGGATGGAACCTGTCCATCAAACATTAAAGAATTAGGCATCACAATGATCTTTTGAAATAGGGAAATATTGACATTATGTTGCAGATGGAAAAAGCGGGAAATACATTAGTCAATGATCTGATCTTAAAAGGTGCTGAACACCTGCCACTCCAACTGATATCAATACTTTCGGAAAAAATCTCAGCATCACACTGTAAATACACAATAGAGCTGGGTCTAGAAGGTGACTTTACTTCATGCCACTGCAACATCCTTCCTGTCTGCCTACTTAAGCTGGAGGTACAGAATGAAACTCATTGCTTGGCAATATGTCCGCTTCTCACATTTAAACTGGTTAATAGTTAGAGTTGGGCTGTTCTGAAATGTTAGCTAGGATGTTAACAAGGGACACTTTTCCTGGAGCAAATGCCACCTACCTCCTTGCCATCAAAGTCCTTCAGTAGCAATATGCAGTGTTGTTGGTGCCATGTTGGCCCCCAGGACATTAGAGAGACAAGATGGGTGAGGTTGTTGGTCCAATAAAAGATATCATCTCTTCCACTCTTGACTCACAGTAATGTCAGGGATGTGGGAAGTTACACAAATGAAGGTTTCCCATGGTTGGTTCCTAATCCAGCCATTGAGGTGAGGAAAACAACAGGGGGTTGAAAAGTGGTCCTGAGGTCCAGACATGGGGATGGCCAGCCAGATGAGACCAAAGTGCATAATTGGCTGGATAACCGTAGTCAGAGAGTTGTTAACGGTGCTAAATCCTGCTGGAAAGGGATAACAAGTGGAGTTCCGCAAGGGTCTATTTTGGGACCCGTACTGTTCAATATCTTCATCAATGATGTAGATATTGGGACAGAGAGTACGCTTATTAAGTTTGCAGATGATACCAAACTGGGTGGGGTTGCAACTTCTTTGGAGGATAGGGACATAATTCAAAATGACCTTAGCAAGTTAGAGAAATGGTCAGAGGTAAACAGGATGAGGTTTAATAAAGAGAAATGCAAAGTGCTCCACTTAGGAAGGAACAATCAGTTTCATACATACAAGATAGGAAGCGACTGTCTAGGAAGGAGCATGGCGGAAAGGGATCTAGGGGTCATAGCGGACCACAAGTTGAATATGAGTCAACAGTGTGATGCTGTTGCAAAAAAAGCAAATATGATTCTAGGTTGTATCAACAGGTGTGTTGTAAGCAAAACTTGTGAAGTCATTCTGCCGCTCTACTCTGCACTAGTTAGGCCTCAGCTGGAGTACTGTGTCCAGTTCTGGGCGCCACATTTCAAGAAAGATGTGGAGAAATTGGAAAGGGTACAGAGAAGAGCGACAAGAATGATTAAAGGTCTAGAGAACATGACCTCTGAAGCCAGGCTTCATGAACTGGGCTTGTTTAGTTTGGAAAAAAGAAGATTAAGGGGGGACATGATAGTGGTTTTCAAATATCTAAAAGGGTGTCACAAGGAGGAAGGAGAAAATTTGTTCCTCTTGGTTTCTAAGGACAGGACAAAGAGTAATGGGGCTTAAAGTGCAGCAGGGGAGGTTTAGATTGGACATTAGGAAAAAATTCCTAACTGTCAGGGTGGTCAAATATTGGAATAAATTGCCAAGGGAGGTGGTGGAATCTCCCTCTCTGGAGATATTTAAGAACAGGTTAGATAGACATCGGTCAGGGATGGTGTAGACGGAGCTTGGTCCTGCCTTGAGGGCGGGGGGCTGGACTCGATGACCTCTCGAGGTCCCTTCCAGTCCTATGATTCTATGAAAGTGGGGTGGAAGCAGGAGGAGGGGAAAGTGTTTTCACAGCGTGGGGTGGTGTCAGACTAAGGGCTTGTGTATGTGGTGATTTAGTACACATCAAACTGGGGAGTGAAACTACAGCTCACTAGTCTGCCATACACTAACTGGCAATCTGGCACTGCTTGCCATACACTAAGGCTACGTCTACACTGGCATGATTTTCCGAAAATGCTTTTAACAGAAAAGTTTTCCGTTAAAAGCATTTTCGGAAAAGCACATCTAGATTGGCAGGATGCTTTTCCGCAAAAGCACTTTTTGCGGAAAAGTGTCTGTGGCCAATCTAGACGCGATTTTCCGCAAAAAAGCCCCGATCACCATTTTCGCGATCGGGGCTTTTTTGCGCAAAACACTACTGTGCTGTTTACACTGGCCCTTTTGCGCATAAGTCTTTCGGAAAAAGACTTTTGCCCAAACGGGAGCAGCATAGTATTTCCGGAAAAGCACTGACGATCTTACATGAGATCGTCAGTGCTTTTCCAGAAATTCAAGCGGCCAGTGTAGACAGCTGGCAAGATTTTCCGCAAAATCATCTGATTTTGAGGAAAAACTTGCCAGTCTAGACACAACCTAAAAGTCCCTTGGTGTGCTTTTATCTACTGCATAGGTTTGTGCCCCCGTTTACTGTGCACTCAATAGCTCTATAAACAAGCTTTACTTTAGCCGGCTCAGAACCCAAAGCAGCAAGGCTACTTCTGCACAGTCTAGTCTCAGGGATAATGACTCAGTGTTCTGGGCAGGCTTGTATTGCCTGCACTGAAATATGAACATGCCATTGCTTCTCTCCTCCTCGGCCTGAGCTACCTAGATTAAACCAGTTTGAGTGTGGCTACTCAAACTGTCATCAGGCCCTGTGATCACAGACTAGACAAGCCATCCAAACCACTTCTAGTCTGTTGTGGGGAAAATTCAGAAGTAATGGCGGAGGAGGGCTAGTTAGGAGTTGACAAGTCAGTGAGGTTTCTCCTGTTCTGCCAGGCTACCAGGATTCACACAAGTTATTTTTGTAAGTTTTTTCCTTAAATAATAGTAATTCGGTACCAGACTAGTAACAGAAGTTATATGGCACTTTACATGGTCAGACTGAAACACCACTTTAATTAATAGTCTCAAATAGCCTGAGACTTGTAGCTAACAATATATCCATGGCACAGTGCTAATCCCACATATCTCACAAATCGGCACAGATAGTTTTTCTCCGGGTTGTTTTCCAGTTTTTGCAGTGAAACTGTTTCCTTACAGGCGTAAGTTTAGATAATATCCTGACAGGGAATTCCACTCTCTAGGCTGGGAAAGTGAGGCATAATTAGTGAAAAAAATGTGCTCAAGACAACATCAGATGCTTCAAGGTGACCTTGGGCAAATTTCAAAATGAACGGTACTTTTATTTTTCACACCTGACATAAATGACACATTTTGGAATATGTTTATGTAAACAACCACTTAAAACCTTTTTTTTAAAAGATAAGAATGCTTTTAGGAAAACACTTATAGGACCAAGGAGGAAAACAGGCTTTAGCTAGCTCTCAGAAGGAAACCTTAGAACATAGGTGGGGAGACTCAGGCCTGGGGGCCAGATGCAGCCCTTGGCTTGCCTGGATCCATCCCCCAAGGTTCAGGGCCCCCCCAAAATTGGGGAGCCAGTGCTGGTGCTCCAGCCCCCCTGCTTCCTCCCCATGAGGCTGGAGCACACAAGATCTATTAGGCTGGAGGCCTCAGGCTCTGGTGTGTGAGGAGAATGTGGGGAGTGTCTTTCTCCTCATTGGGAGGCCACAGTGAGGGTTCCCCCCCCCCCTTCTCATTTGTGTGCAGCTCCAGACTGAGTTTTCTGTGGAAAACCCCTCCTCCCTTAGAACATTAACTTCCTACAGAAGTCTACCCAAGGGACAGAGCACACACGGTTACTAAAAAGATGGACTAAGCCTGAGCTAGGTTTCATTGTTGAAACTGGGGGAGGGAAAGGATGGGGAATTAATTGTGGCTGGAATCTCTGTACACTAAAGTATAAAGGCGTATAGATAAAACTTGCTTAATCAAATATTTGTTTTCCATTGCAGATCCATGACCCAACCCCCCAGTTCACAATGTATAATGCTCCCCCTCAATTTCTGACTCTCCTAAAGCCTGTTAAATCATGGTAGACAAGAATTCAGACTCAACGTTATTGTATTATCTTTTAATCACTGAAATCACAGCAGGCCAGAAGATTTGACATTGCTACAGGCCTTCATTATAAATATTTAACAGCATAGAAGAAAGAAAACCATATTCACATGTAGCCATGGTTAGTTACACTGTTCTAAAAACCCTCTCTTCTGGATTAGAGTTTTAAGGAAACAAAAATTAGTACCATTCAGTATTGGCTCCTGGCTCCTGAATTTACTTTGTAGAGTAGAAAGCAGTGTAATTCCTGTGTGTGCCTGAGCTCGAGTGTATACTGCAGACCAGCTGCATTGAGAACAAGGATCCTTATTAGTAAGGGCATAAAAATAGTTCTGGAAACAAGTTATTAATTTATTTTTGCAGCAAGCACTAGAGGTATATGGGGGACAGTCTCTATGAGGTGACTTATCTAATTGAACTAGATTATATGTTATATTTTCACATAGGGCACAAATTATGCCTAACTTCTATCCTCAGGCTGGCAGGTGGTGCACTCTGCTGCACGAACATCTGTTTCCCTTTTATTGGGCTCAGGAATTTTAGAATTAGAAAAGCCTGAATTTGATCCTCAGTCTATGTCCCTGTGAACCCTCTTGGCCCAGGTCTCCACTAGGGAGTTATTTTGAAATAACCCCCCTTATTTTGAAATAAGACAAGCATCCACATTACCAAGCCTGTTATTTCAAAATAAGGGGCTGGTTATTTCAAAATAACTCCTGCTTTCCATGAGGAATAACGCTTATTTCAAAATAGTTATTTTGAAATGGCGCTAGTGTGGACACGCCGGTGCTGCTATTTTGAAATAACTACTCCCCACGGTCACTCAAAATAATTATGCCCCAGGACTTCCTGGGGCTCTAAGTCGAGGTAGTGCGTCCATATTAAGGGAGCCTGCCTTGGACTAATTTTGAGGCTTCCCTTTAATGTGGACACATTCAAAATAGTTATTTTGGGAGTTATTTCAAAGTAAATTATTTTGAAATCATTTCCCAGTGTAGACGTGCCCTTAGTGGCTCTTTCAAAAGGCCAGTATTTCCAGAAGCCCATGAGCAGACTGCTAGCTCTGCCTTTCTTACGGTTCACAGAACAGTGCCATACAGCAAGTGCCATAGAAAGTGGACATGCCATGTGATGGGATAAGGGAAAGTCCTCTCACAGTGCCCCAATCTCATGCTCAGGCAATATTTTAAGATGGGGACAGCATATGTTGTTGACCCATCCCATCCCTGCTGTAATGACTTCAGCAGTGTGTGACACAATCATGCAGCCCAGTATAAGCAAGGACCAATGAATCCCACATTCACCTGCAAAAGCTAGCCCAGAAACCTAGAGATACTTGCTATCACTACAAGGAGGTCTCAGTGACATCACGCACTTGGCAGTTCTATTATACAAAGCACCAGCCCATTGTAATTCCACAGACATACACAAAGACAGAAGAAGAAAGCACGGTGTTTTGCTTTGGGGGCCTCATACTCCTTGCCCTGAAGTTAGAAGAAGCAGGGCTGTGCCCTCTCTATCCAATGAAAAAAAATGTTTAAAAAATCCATTAATTAATTTTATGGTAATACGATGAACAATTGTCCCCCAAAGACCCTTATTTCTCCCTGATCATAAGTCACTGTATTCTCACCCACAACCAAAGCATTTTTGACAACATGCCTTAAAAAAAAACCCAAAAAAACCAAAAAACCTCAATTCTGCTCCCACGGAAATGACAAACCTCCATTAGACTTCAGTAGTGCAGAATCAGGAATCTTTTAATAGACACTACAGTTCTGTGAATTTTTTAGACTAACTACTTTTCATGCTATTTTAAAACACACGTCTTTACTGCAATTTTTCATATATGTGTTTAAGAGCATGAGCTGAGCTAAAAATCTATTAAACTTGAGTTTTTGAAAGGAAACCCTAGGTAGTTTTAATTTAAATAACTCTTTGGCTGTGATGAATAATCATATGCAAAATGGGGATTTGAAAATATCCTTTACCTTAAAAGCAAATTAAAAGAGCAAAGCTGTTTCCACAGGTAAAGGCTAGACTAACTTTCAGAGCATGATGCTGTTCTCAGCTGATACTGTTTTCAAGAGCTCATTTAACAAAAGACTGCATGTGCATGTTAACAATAGAGATATCATGTTTATAAGCCAGGCAATTTAAGCCAGAATTGCTTGCACTTCTTGTGATAGCTCTATCTTTTTCTTACCTCTCCACAGAGGCAGATTTAAATGGCTTAAGACCTACTCTCCCTCTCCTGCCAAAATGCCCAAGGCAAAAGATACAGATGGCCCAGGAAAGTGTGCCAGGTTGACCTTGCAGAAGCCTTGGTCTTGCAAAGTGCCGAGTGCCCTCAATTCCCAGCAAAGTCAGCAGCAGGTAGGCTGTTCAGCATCTTGCAGGTTCAGAGTTTCCTGGCATTATTCCCTTGAGGGAGATGTTTGAGGACAGGGAGTGGATCTCTGGATCCATGAGGAAGGAAATTCCCCACTTCCTCCGAGATCCCACTCCTCCCTCTCCCCTGACTGGATCGCTTTCAGGCTCTGTATGGCCTGCATAACTCCCCTGGCAGATACAGGGGCAGAATGGCCACTACAAGCAGCATCAGTCTAGGTTCAGATATCTACCGCCTTGGAAGGGGAAAATGTTGGGAGGACAGGTTTTAGCCACTATCACGGCTCCCAGTCCTGCAGAGTGCTCGTGGAAGGAGTTCTATGGGGTTCCATGACACTCTAAAGGCAGCCCACTACAGCCTTCTGGTGAAGTCTTCTGTCTCCCCTCCATGCAGAGGGGAAGAGAGCCTCGGCAAACAGGGAACTCAGATGAAAATGCACATCAGACATTAAAGCAAACCTGTAAATACCTTCCTCAAATAACAGGAATAAAAAAAAGCATCTTAAATTCATTTCAAACTGACAAAGATCAAACAGCACAAGTTAAAACAGGCAGGTGAGCAATGCAAGTCAGTACACTCACACTTCAAAACCACAAGCACATACACTCCATTCCCATTGCTTAATGCCGCCGCCTCGCTCTCTGTAAACACACACAAGAAAAAATAAAAGTTCACCCCGCTCATAATTCGTGGAACTTAAAAAATGACAGTAAGACCATGATGCAAGCTTTGGGAGCGCTCACATGAGAAACAAGACACCAGGTGGAACTGGCAGCTGAATCTTCCATCAGTTTAGAGGAATCTTCTCCAGTGTAACTCACAGCAGAATGGCTTTCTGGAGGCTTTCTATGGAATAACTTTTTCATTCTCTCATTTCCCTCCCCTCTTCATGTTAGAGAGCAGAGTGACAGTTTAAAGCCAAGAGGTTCAAAGCCATTATCTACTGATCAGTAAGGTGGTCCTGTACTTGAGCATCCCTGACTAGTTTTCCATGGGCATAGTTTTAAAACTACTTCTTGTGAGATTGTTTTTCCTCTGGCCTGACTGCTGCCCAAAATAACCCCATCAATCTCTGATCTGCATCACTCACAGGTTGCCCTAAATGGTGGTTTTGTTTAAAAGAGAATCCAGTGCTTGTTCGCGTTTTCAGCTCTTTACCAAACTATGACCAGAAATGTGTGCATACCAATGCGCTCTGAAAATGAATATAATAAAATTTAGCCATGGGATCGCTGATCTTTTGAGCATAGAGCAGGCCTGCAAGGCCTGGCATTTCTGCCTCATCCCTATGAACGTGATTTAAGCATTCTACACTGAGAATGCTTTAGTTTACAAGGATGTTCATTGGCTGCTCATTTACATTGCTTCCAGCCCAAGGACCTTGGCACAATCTTAGATTGCAATTGCTGGGTGTGGCTGCAAGCACTATGGGGGGTTGGATCTTGTGCAGAGCTGAGCAGATTCAACTTCCATTACAGAAAATTGAGTCAAGAGTGCTCAGCACTTGGCAGTATTTGGCCCATATGTTACTACACCTGGCTCAGACTTCTTACATATAGCACAACTGCTGCTTTCCCTCACCAGCACGCACCCCTTGGCTATTCAACAGCTGCCTACTGAACCCCTGGTTAGATGTTTTAGTTCTTAAATATTTTGGGGATGATTCTGTGCCTGCTGAGATCAGGTATAAAACTCCCCATCATGCCTCAGAGCAGGAGTGGGCAAAAGCCACTCAGTGGCCCAGATCCAGCCCGCCTAGGGCTTTGATCCAGCCCACCAGGCAGTTCCAGGCCCCACCCCCTAGCGTGTTGCCTGGGAGCCGGAGATGCGCAAGCCCTTTCAACTACTTCTATTTAAAGGCCTCATGCTTGCTGGGCAGCTGCATTGCCTGGCAGCTAGTAGGGTTGCCAGATGGTTTAACAAAAAATACTGTGCGCGCACATACACACACACCCCTCAAAAAAAAGGGGGGGACCAAAGTTAGTGAGCAAAAAGGGGGGGGCACTTTTGGCCCCATGCTCTCACTGCCCCACCCATGCCAGAGGAAAATTGTCTCCACTGGGCTTCCATCCGAGGGAAACAGGAAATACCCGACATTTCACATGTCTGGTATTTTCTGTTTTTGGGGTTTTTTTACCAGGCGGGGGGACCCGAATAACGGACAGTCTGGGCGAAAACCAGACACCTGGCAACCCTAGTGGCCACCCGGCAGGTGCAAGCCCTTTAAGAATCAGGTGAAAGGACTTGAAGCAAAATGCAGGACAATGTAGCACTTTAAAGACTAACCAGATGGTTTATTAGATGATGAGCTTTCGTGGGCCAGACCCACTTCCTCAGATCAAAAAAGTGAAAGGACTTGTGGCTCTCAATCCCACTAGCCCATTGCCTGGGAGCCATAAGCCCCTATTTCTATTCAAAAGGCCCCCAGCACCCTCCCCTCGGCTCCAGGTTCCTTCCATTGGTCAGGGACCCCAGGCCAAGCAAAGCTCCCAGCACGGTAGCTCTCAACCCCGCCCCTTCTGCCCAAGTTCTGCCCCTTCCAGGTCAGCCTGCGGCCACGTCCAAAATTTGTGAAGTGGCCCCCTTTCAAAAATTATTGCCCACCTCTGCCTCAGAGTCACAGGCACTAGCAGAGGAATCTTCCTCTCAATACTAATGCAGTGACCACTAGTCCTTAATAATATTCCTTCCTCATTCATCTGGAGGCTGTAAGTCTTTGGGAATATTGGGGCTTCAGAGCTAAACTATCCCACTTGTTCAATAACCTGCTGAACAGCCCTAACCCACCATCCCTTCTGGTCTATGTTGCATGATTTGTTTGCCAACCCTATTCCAGTGTCAGCGTCCAAGGCCAGCAGCCACAATGAAGTACGTGCAAAGGCATCCCTCTAATACGGTAGTTTTCAAACTTTTTTTTCCCCCCTCATGACTCAGTTGAAGAAAATTGTTGATGCCCACAACCCAACATAATCTGATAGAAGTGTGGGCTTTGAGGTGGGGCTGAAGATGAGAACTCTGAATTATGGGACGGGCTCTAGTCTTGCATGGAGGGTGTCAAGTCTGGGTCAGGAGGGGCTTATCTTAAGTGGCTCCCAGGCAGCAGTGCAGTGGGGGTGCTAAGGCAGCTTCCTGCCTCTCCTGGCACCGCAGATCATGCTGTCCCCCAGACACAGCCAGCAGCAGGTTCCCAGCCAGTGGGAGTGTGGAGCTAGTGCTCAGGGAGCTAGTGCTCCTCTAGGAGCCAATCCTGTTGCTGGCCATTTCTGACACAGCGCAGTCTGTGGTGCCAGGACAGGCAAGTAGCCTGCCTCTGCACCCCCACTGGTCACCTGATCACTCTGCATCAACGAGACCCAGCACTGGGTCACGACCCGTAGTTTGAAAACCACTGATCTAACAGAGGGTCATAAATATCAGTCTGCTGTTCTTTGCTGGGTGTTTGCTGATGTGACCGAGCCCTGGGCCAAAATCAGAGTTCAGACCTGTGTAGAGTTTCTGGCCAGAGCAGGGCAGTGAAGACAAACTGAGGCATAGGACTGGAAACCTGCCCATCACTAATCACATCTTAGTTCTCCCCTGCAGACACTCTCCACTGACTCTGCTTTCTTGTGCAATTGATTAAATCTGCATGTGGCTGAATGATCTCAGCATAAAAAACCCTGATATTGCTGGGTTGTTTATTTCTACTCACACTGTAGCAAATGAGGGTAAGTAGTAAGTCATTAATGCAGATTAGTATTTAAAGTGTTAAAAGACACAGCAAAAGTTTCCTCCACTGGTTTAGACAGCCTTAGAGATCGCATGTGCATGAGGGGAAGGGAATGAAAGGAGAGTGGGAAGATGTGAAAAAGTTGCTTGTCTCCAGGCCATGGGCTACAGTGGAGCAATCTGCAGTGCATTCTTGCATCCTCTCTAGCAGGAAAAACAGCATTATTAATAGCTCGGAAAGAGCCCTATCGGTCCTCACCACTAAGTGCCTGCTGCACCTGGAAGTTGCTATTGTCATGGGAAATAGTGACAGAGGGTTACTTTGGGTAGGAGGTAGAGAGCTATTGGTTTATAGGCCAAAATGCCTCAACTCATGACATTTGCTGGAAAAAAAACCCAGCCACGCCTAATTCTGCCATGTGAAGTTGAATGTGCTGTCCAACTTGTAGAAAGCTCTTATCAGCTTTAAGGGGGAAAATGCGAGGGTAGGAGCAGAAGAAATATACACATTATAGTATCAACTGAGAGCCAGATTCTGACCTCCTTAGCTGAGTAACAATTGTTAATTCACTCATGTCAGTGGGACTACTCCCAGAGTAAAATACTATGCAATGTGAGTAAGAGTGGCAGAATCCAACCCTAGATTTTTAACTTCAAGCACTTTGCTAGTGACAAAAAGCTGTTATTGGGGGAAATGTTTGGCTGAAGAGTATTGCTGCTTTGCTCAGGCTCATTCCTGGAACGTAGTTACCACTGGTTAGCTAATTTAGTCGGCATTGTTTCATGGTGGATCTATGAGGAAACGGTATACCCTACGGTCAGAGATGAATAAATAGCTTAGCACTGATGCAAAAAGATTTAGTTAGTATTTAATTAGTCCTCAATATACTTTGAATATTTTGGGAAGGTCAGTTAACAGACACTAAACAGCAGTCAAAACAGCTGTTTTTTTAAATTGAAAAAACGTACCTTGGACACCAGTTTCTGCAAGGCTTCAATATGCATGGTATGTGTATTGAAAATAATCTCTCTCTCTCTCTCTCTCACACACACACACACACACACCATCTTTGATTAAAATGCACGGATGTATAAAAAGGAAAAACATCTGCCATTTTTGCTTTCTAAACAGACAAAAAATAAGACTCTCTAATCCTGCAACCCCTGTTCTTGAGTAATCATTCATGTGAGCAAATCCACGTGTGTCAATGGGCTCTCTCACGATTGAGGGTGGCAGAGTTAGGCTCTAAATCTGTGCAAAGCCCTCATCATGTTCCTGAAGCTGATCCCAGAATGTTAACTAAGCACGACTATGAAATACGTATGAGCTAGATAAACACTGTAGAAGTGAGTATTGAGCCTTCTTGACTCTCACCTTTTTCACAGCAGTGTTGGTATCTGAGCTCCAGGAACTAAATGAAAGGCTAGGAAATGGCTGTATGCACAGAGCTCTTTTCTGAAGTGACCTTTGCAAGAGAGAACAGCGGGGTGCCCTCATGCACACATTTGCAGCATCCAGATCTTTTCAAATGTAATTTGTTGCTCAGGCTTGTACAACTAACTGATACCAATGCAAAAGCAGCAGCACAGGTCCATAGCTGCCAAGATGTCTTTCTATATCTTCCTGCAGTTTAAAAAAAAAACCAAACCCCTCACTGTTGGAATGTGGACATTCAGCAGCCAAGAGAGGTGCCTGTTTTGTTTGTGCTCAAACTGCTATTCTGCGTCACAACTGTTTCTGGCATCGGTGTTATGGGAACAAAAAAGGGTCTGAATGTGCTTTTGTGCACAGAGCCCTTTTTCTAAAGACTTAAAAAAGATTTTAAGAATTGGTATTAAAACGTGCTCGTCAGGAATCACTTAGCAGACGGAAACAATGTTCACAGCAGGCAGGTAGATAGGTCAATGGCTTGTTAACTGTGCATGGCATGATGTAAGCTCACTGATGTGATAGATGGTTGTGCTTTTACTGAAAAAAAAAAATCTTCTCAAGTGAAAGCAAAGAGGCCTTGAGATCAGAAAAAGGCACGTGAAAATAAACTGTCCAGCCTAGAAAACATATGTTCGAATAAACATATTTTTGATACGAGTGGAGTTCACATACATAAAAATCTTGAAAAAAAAATGTAGCTTGCACCTTTGTATCCTCTGACTGTAAATTACTGATTGGGGGAAATGCATACGGGAAATCTATGGGGAGAAAATGTGCATTGTAACAAGTCCTCTGACAGGCTTCTGGGAATTAGCAGTACTGATTAGTAGTGATGCTGGTACATGGCTGCTGGAGTTGTGCCTTTCTCTATATGCTTTAGGTGACAAGTGTGACAAAGCAAATGTTCATCTAGCGGATAACAGCGATGTCCATCTTCATCATTGAGTTCCATCCCGCAATCCTACAAAGAGACAGAGTGGCTATTCAAATGTGCATTTGCTTTCTGATGCAAGAATCAAACTAGTATCTTACCCCAGTAGTGAGTACATGTTGACAGCTCTTTCAAAATAAGCCCCAAGTATCTAGATTTATCATAGACAGGAAAGCATCCATCATCCACATCTATAAGATTCAACCACCAGTATGGTAAGGTTGCTCTGATTTAGTATTTTATGGTAAGTTATGTCCCTATAAGTTTTAAATACATTAGTATTTTTCTTCAACTCTCCAGGCTGAGGTCACGGTCTTACTCTAAAAAAAGTAATAGCAAAATGGTTTTTAAATACGTCAGAAGCAGGAAGCCTGCTAAACAACCAGTGGGACCCTTGAACGATCAAGATGCTAAAGGAGCACTCAAAGACAAATAAGGTAATCGTGGAGAAACTAAATGAATTCTTTGCTTTAGCCTTCACATCCGAGAATGTTAGGGAGATGCTCAAACCTGAGCCATTCTTTTTAGGTGACAAATCTAAGGAATTGTCTCAGATGGAGGCGTCATTAGAGGTGGGTTTGGAACAAAGTGATAAACTTAACAGTAACAAGTCACTGGGACCAGATGGCATTTACCCAAGAGTTCTGAAAGAACTTAAATGTGAGACTGAGGAACTATTAACTGTGGTTTGTAACCTATCCCTTAAATCAGCTTCTGTATCTAATGACTGGAAGATAGCTAATGTGACACCACTACTTAAAAAGGGCTCTAGAGGTGATCTTGGCAATTACAGATCGGTAAGTCTAACATCATACCAGGAAAATTAGTTGAAACTATAGTAAAGAATAAAATTGTCAGACACATAGATGGACATAATTTGTTGGGGAAAAAATCAACATGGTTTCTGTAAAGGGAAAACATGCTTTAATGATCTACCAGAGTCCTTTGGGGGGAAAGAGAGGGGTCAACAAACATGTGGCAAGGGAGATCCAGTGGCTATAGTGTACTTAGATTTCCAGAAAGCCTTTGACAAGGTCCTCGCCAAAGGTTCGTAAGTAAAGTAAGTTGTCATGGGATAAGAGGGAAGGTCCTCCCATGGATTGATAACTGGTTAAAAGACAGGAAACAAAGGTACAAATAAATGGTAAGTTTTCAGAATGGAGAGAGGTAAGGACGAATCCTGTTCAACCCATTTATAAATGATCTGGAGAAAGGAGTAAACAGCAAGGTGGCAAAATTTGCAGAGGATACTAAACTGCTCAAGATAATTAAGTCCAAAGCAGACTGTGAAGAGCTTCAAAAAGATCTCACAAAATGGAAAATTTATTTTAATGTTGATAAATGTAAAGTAATGCACACTGGAAAAAATAATCCCAACTATACATACAATATGATAAGGACTAATTTAGCTATAACCACTTAGAGAGAACTTGGACTCGTGGATAGTTCTCTGAAAATATTCACTCAATGTGCAGCGGCAGACAAAAAAGCAAACAAAGTTAGGAATCATTAAAAAAAGGATAGAGAATATCTTATTGCTCTCTATATATATCCATGGTGCACCCACATCTTGAATACTGTGTACAGATGTGGTCACCTCATCTCAAAAAAGATATACTGGCATTGGAAAAGGTTCAGGAAAGGGCAACAAAAATGATTAGGGGTTTGGAATTGGTCCCATATGAAGAGAGATTTAAAAGACTGGGACTTTTAAGCTTAGAAAATAGGAGACTTGAGGTTTTTAAAATCATGACTGGTGTGGAAAAAGTGAATAAGGAAAAGTTATTAACTTGTTCCCATAACATAAAAACTAGGCGTCACCAGACTAAATTAATAGGTACCATGTTTAAAACAAAAATAGGAAGTTTTTCTTTATGCAGCACAGTGTCAACCTGTGGAACTCCTTGACAGAGGATGTTGTAAAGACCAGGACTAACAGGGTTCAAAAAAGAACTAGATAAATTCATGGAGGTTACATCCATCCATGGCTATTAGCCAATATGGATAAGAATGTCATCTCTAGCCTCGGTTTGTCAGAAGCTGGAAATGGATGACAGGAAAGGGATCATGTGATGATTACATGTGTTCATTCCCTTTGGGGCATCTAGCATTGGCCACTGTTGGAAGACGTGTGACAGATTGCTGGCTAAGCCAGAGCTCTGCCACTACAGCGTGGCTGAAAAGGCCAATTACAGTCAGCTGAGTGAGTCCATGCCTGAAGGGCTAATGGAAGCAGCTGTGGGCCTCATTAGCCAGAGGGCAACAGAAGGCAGCCAGAGGGGAAGTGAAGAGAGGGAACCAGAGTGTGGCTGAGTGGGCTCCCCAGCCAGAAGGAGAGGCTGGCTGTTTGCGCTGTGAACAAAAACTCTGTAAAGAGAAAGTGGTGGGAAATGGGCACTGACAATAAAAGGCCCAGGTGACTGCACCAGAAAGGATCTCTGGTTGATTTGTGACCCAAGAAGGGGTCCCAAGGCAAGGGGCCTGTGCAAGGACCTTGCCACAATAGGATACTGGGCTAGATGGACCTTTGGTCTGACCCAGTATGGCCGTTCTTATGTTCTCTATTTAAGTCAACAGAATTACACCAGTGTAAAACTATCAGGGCTTCCTATTGTTGCGTTGCTAATACAGTTCCTCAACATTAGCAACGGAGATACAGGCATTTAGATGACCATTGTGACACCTAAACTTGCTCAGAAGTCTAGACAACATGGAGAATATGCCTGATTCTGCTGAAGTCCTGTAATAATAAATGCTCCCATTAGGGGAGCTGTGCCAAACCTGTCAAATCAAAAGCAAAATGAAAATCAAATCTCCCAAGATTGAATTTCCAGGTAGTAAGTCACATCAGAATCTGGATATCTCCTTGGAAACGTTAGTCCGTAGACATATTATCTTGCACATCTTCCAGTAGTTGATAATTGCAGTAGGAACTTAACAACATGAGGTTGTAGTTGTTGATCTGCTGAGTTCCCAAGATACCTGTGTATTTTGTGTCTTTTAAAAATAGTAATATTTTTCACATTGACCGTGGGAACTTACTGACCCACCTCACATCGATAACATTCCACATGGTAATCCTTGTCCATGGATACAACTCGAATGGTTTCATCGGACCCCTGTAAAAGATATAAAAACAACGCATTAAAAGGAAAAGATACATTAAACAGATGGGGAGGGATTAAAGGAGGAAATGACACATGGGTTCTGTGAATTTCTTGCTGCAACAATATGGATAGTGAATAAATGCACGTGAGCCACTGGGGCTATGTCCAGACTGCATTCCTCTCTCTAAAGAGGAATGCAAATTAAGCAGATCGAAAATTGAAATGAAGTGCAGATTTACAAATCTCGCACTTCATTTGCATAATCGCATCCAAGAGCTTTTTTGAAAAAGGATTTTTCGGAAAAACCCCTGCAGTCTAGACAGGGTTCTTTCAGAAAAAAAACCCACTTTTTCCAAAGAACCCATACACCTCAGTTTTTCAGGAGTACGGGTTCTTTTGAAAACTGGAATTTCTTCCCTCCACCCAAAAGAACTCTGTCTGCAGGGGGTTTTACAAAAAACCCTAGACTGCAGGGGGTTTTACAAAAAACCCTTTTTCGAAAAAGCGCTCAAATGCGATTATGCAAATGAAGCACAAGATTTGTAAATCCACGCTCCATTTGAATTTCTGATCTGCTTCATTTGCATTCCTCTTTTGAAAAAGGAATGCAAAGTAGATGAGCCCTGGTAGAAAACCTCAAATAAACCTGCCGCAGATATGCTTTTAGCAAAGCTTTGTCATCTTTTTACTCTAGGCATCTCTGGAAAATTAAACATCAGAGATTAAAAGAAAGGTTTCTGCTGCCCAGGTCAATCTCAAGTGGATACGCCAAGGAGTATATGAAATCCTTCCATATTTCACATTTCTGAGAAAGTGCCCCAGCATTTTTAACTGGTTCTATCAAAAGAGTTACATTAACAAGATAATTATGAATAAGCACTCGATAAAGTAGAGAGCACTCTCTCATACATGGAACACTCTTCAAAATCAGCAACTTTGTATTCACTAAGGGAGAAGTTAGTCTGACCTAACAGTAACGGCAATGAAATCTCACAGAGGTTGAAAAGACCAGGTTAACCTAGTGGTAGCAAACTGAATTATCATACAAAGGAACCAATGAGTCTAAAACATTGCCCCTTAACTTTGGGCCTACAGAGGCAGAGATTGATGTGACGGCCACACTCCGGAGGAAGTGTACAGCTCTAGTGAGCCCAGAAAGCATTCTGTTTGACAGAGGATGAGGCACAAAGGGGGAAAGTAACATGATCCTAGGAGTCCCCATGAAACCAGTGGAGGAAAAAGTGTAAGCAATAGAAAAAAAGGCTCTTACCTCATTTGGCAAAATGGGATGTCCACATGCTGCACATTTTGGAGCTAAAACTCTATAAGAGCAATGAGAAACTGAAGTTACACACACACACACACACACACACACACACACACACCCACCCACCCACCCACCCACCCATCAGTAGGAAAGAGGCTTGTACATTCTGACAGAGGTAATCTTTTTTACTTTAATGACTTTTTGACAGTAATGTTTTTTACTTTATTTGCAAGGATAGTGAAGAGCTTTTTATTGCACTGTTCAGTAGTTCACTTTTTAATAAATTGGATACCACCACATAACCCCCATATTGGTTCAAATGGCTGCACAATCTGCAATCAACATTATTTATTGAGGAAATAGTAAATTCCAAGGCCAATCTCCAAGTTCTTCATACATCTGGGACATGGAGCATCCGGACTATTTATCAATGAATGTTGTACATGATACATTAAAAATTTCATTTGTGTCAGTTATATCCAGGTGTGACTGACAGAAATTGCTTTCATATGAAGAGCTGTCATTTTGCACTAAATACTTGTTAGAATCTATTTCTGAGGCCAGCTCTTAATATTCTGTTTCCCCTCTAGAAGGCAAGGGCAACTGTGTTCAGACATAAGCGGCGAGGAGTCCTGTGGCACCTTATAGACTAACCGAAGTGTTGGAGCATAAGCTTTTGTGGGCAAAGACCCACTTCGTCAGATGCATGTGTTTAGACATGTTTTTCAAAACTGAAATCTTTCTTTCAGGAGCGGTGAGCATGGCTAGATATTCTCTGAAGGAGCCAAAGAAAGCTAGCAGCTGCAGATCTCCAGATCATAGTAGTCTGTCCCTAGAGCAGGGGTGGTAACCTCAGGCCTGGAAGCTGGATGTGGCCCCTGGACGTCTCTGGATCCAGCTCCTGAGCCCTTCCGCCATTCATTGGGGAGCCTGTGCTGGTACTCCAGCCTCCCCACTGCCCCACCACGGTGCTGGAGCACACAAAAATACTATTAGGCTGGGCCCCTCCAGGCTCTGGTGTGTGAGGGGAATGTGGGGAGTGTCTTTCTATTTCTCAGTCGGGCGCCAGGTTAGTGAGGGGTTTCTTTGTGCGCGGTCCTTGACTGATTTTACTCTGGGTCACTGGCCTCCAAGCCAAAAAAGGTTCCCACCCCTGCCCTAAAGCACACAAGCCATCTTTAATGGACCACATACAACATAATAGTAGACTGCCAGCTTAGAGTAGCAATTTGCTTCCTGTGTAAAGATAGTCTGGATATTTGAAAATTTCATGGTCTGGCCCTAGGATTTACCTTTCATCTACACATACTATTTACTTGCAGAATGTTCAGCCATTCAGGAGTAGGTTTCAGATGGAAGAAGTAGTCTTTGAAAGAGCAATGAGCGTCATGTGACAAAGAACTAGGAAGAAGGAATCGGACACTATTGCATTATCTGCCTGAAAACAACAGAAGTAGGAACTGCTAACAATGGTTACTCAGAGAGGTGGAAGTGGGGATAAGGAAAGTCAGACACAAGGATCGTCCATTCACAGCCATATTAAAAGATACGGGCTACAACTTCATTGCACCAGGGCAGGATCAAGCTGTGTGTAGCATTGTGGGTGGGTCTAATCATTTTACAGGCAAGGGAGTATGCATTCTTTTATAATAATTGTTTCATCGACAAGAAATTAAAACCTTGTCTCAAGAGCAACGTAAGATAATTCAATGGAGCATTTGAGAGCAGGTATAGGGTATATTTTAATACCCTGCTGATCATTAGAGGAAAGCAGCAGCAGAATGGAGCAAGTGGATGGATCAAAGTGCCTGTCAACTGGTGGGTCTAATATTATGTGTAGCAGCTACAACAGCGGCTCTTCAATCTCCCTAGATCAGAGGTGGGTAAAAGGGCCTCTACGGGCCTGATTTGACCCGCCAAACAGGTGGATTCGCCTGGCGGAGGCCCTGCTGCTCCTCCGCCCCCAGGCCAATTAGAGCCTGGGGGCAGGAGAGAGCGCAAAGCCTCCTCCCACCCTGCCAGGAGCACGTGGCGTTTTGAAGCGCCTTGCGCTGCTCGCAGGGCGGAGGGGAGAGCAGAGGAGGCTTTGCGCACTCCCAGGTCCTATTTGGCCTAAGGGCAGGGGAGTGCAGGAAGTCTCCTCCCAAGCCAGGAGCATGGGAGGAATGTGGCGGGGGGCAAAGGCACTCCCTCGTCCCCATACTAATCATTGTCTTGGGGTGGGGAAACCAGGAAGTATCTTGGCCTCGCCCCTTCCTCTTGATGCCCTGCCCCTTCACAAATTTCCAAAGTGGCCCCCGGCAAAAAATTATTGCCCACCCCTGCCCTAGACAGTACATTACTCACAAATCACTAGTAGATTTTTTTTAGGATTCATCATTTGTTTAACTAACTGTATACAAAGCTGGATACTAACCCCCCCCCCCCACACATATATATATATATTCAGCATTGACGTTCTAATTACATTTTGCTCTTACAAGCCAGACTCAGCCCCTGGTGCAACTGAGTGTAGTTCCCATTGGCTTCAAAGGGACTGACTGATTTACTTCAGGGCAGATTTAGTTCTTACTCCCTTAAAACACTTCACAAACATTAACTGACTGAATTATACAATCCTCCTATGAGATAGTTGAGGTATTACATCAATTTTCCAAATGGTGTTAAATGACTTACCCAAGGCCATATTGGAAGTCAGTGACAAAACGAAGGGAAGTGATCAGGAGTTCCTAGCACCCAGTCCCATGGCTCATCCCACTAGTCCAAATACCCACACTATTTTGAAGGTTTTAATGGTTTCTGACTAGGCATACTTAGCTGTTCACTTTCTTACTTGTGGTAATCTCTGACACAGTAGATTTTGTTCTCAGTGTCTACAGTGAATGGCACTCCATCCAGACATTCGTTACAGATCACACAACGGAAGCAGCCTGGATGGTATGATTTCCCTAGAGCCTGCAGGATCTGCAATAAAACAAAGACAAAGAGCGCTCACAAACAGGCATTAAAAAAATGAGGAGTATAGCAGTAGAAGCAACACTACCAACGACTTGGCCAGAATAGGGTTGGTGACTGTGAAATGCTAAGGAAGATTAGAGAGGCTACAAAAACAGAAAACTCAGTAATAATGGAAGGTTTCAACTATCTTCATGTTTACAGGGTACATGTCACCTCAGGATGGGCAGCAGAGATAAAATTTCTAGTCACCATTAATGACTGTTTCTTCGAGCAGCTGGTTCTGGAATAGGGATGTTAAATTTAGATTAAATTTAAATTAATTTAGATTAATTTGCATCAACTATTCGATTAGTCAATAAGGGCACCTCTGGCTTTGAAGTGTAGCAACAGCCCCACTTCAAAGGCAAAAGCACTGAAGGGAGCATGAGGCAAGCAGGGGAGTGCCCAGATGACTCTATGCTCCATGCGGTGCTGCCACTTTGAAATACCATGTGCAGCAAGGGGGAAGGGGCGGGCAGGCGGGCGGGCAGGGGAAGAAGAGAGCGATTCTGGAACACACATGTGGAGAGGCAATTCTAAATTTCATATGAAATGGAGCACAGAATCTAGTCCGAGAGGGAACTATAGCTGAACCATTGAGTAGCAGCAACAACAACATACAGATTGAACCTCTCTAGTCTGGTGCCCTTGGGACGTGACTGGTGCCAAACCAGAGAATTTGCAGAACCACAGGAGGTCTATATTGTCCGGCAGCATCACCAACACTTCCACTGCTTAGTGGGCTGTTAGAGAACATTTAGGGGTAAATTAGAGCTAAACAACAGCACTGAACACTGAGAACCAGGACTGGTGGCCGTAAATAAACTTTGTGGGACTGCGGGAAACTTGTCCCATAAGTGGACATCCAGCTAACTAAAATCATGCCGGACCAGAGAGGTTCAACCTGCAATTAAATTTATCACCTTGGCAGAGGGGAAATACCAAAGAAAGGCACTACAGTAGCATTTAACTTAGAAAAAAAGGAAATTACACTGAAATAATGAATCTATTTAAGCAGAAATGAAAAGAAATAATCACAAGAGTGAAATATCTTCAAGCAGCATGGAAACTTGTTTAACACACCACAAGAGAGGATCAAATTAAATGTATCACCCGCATTAAAAAAATAAGAGGATCAAAAAAAATAATAAAGTGTTAGAAAAAAGGGAGAGAAAATATAATGCTACTAAATAAATCTCTGCTGCATCCACACCTGGAAAGCTGAGGACAGTTCTGGTTGCCCCACCTCAAAAAGGCTATTTAGGGATTGGTAGAAGTACAAAGAAGGGCAACAAAAATGATTAGGGGTGTGAAACTGCTTCCATGGGAGAAGAGATTAAAGACACAGGGGCAGTTCTTCTTAGAAAAGAGGTGACTAAGAGGAGATAAAAGTACAGGTCTAAAAATTACATCTGGTGTAGAGAAAATGATCAAGGAAGTGTTATTTAGCCCATCATATAACCCAAACACACCAGAGGCCACCCAATGAAATTAATGGGCAGCGGATTTAAAACAGCAAAAGGAAGTATGTCTTCATACAATACAGTCCCTATGGAACTCCTTGCCAGGGGATGTTGTTAAAGACCAAAAGTATAACTGGGTTCAAAAAAGAATTAAATAAATTCATGGAGAATAGCTCCAACCACCACTATTAACGAAGTGGTCAGTGATGCAAACCTATGCTTTGGGTATCACTAACTATCTGACTGCCAGACACTGGGACAAGATGACATGAGATGGATCACTGGATAAATTGCCCTGTTCTGTTCACTCCCTCCAAGCAACTGGCACCAGCCACTGTCAGCAGACAGGATACTGGGCTAGGTGGACTATTGATCTGACCCAGTATGACCATTCTTATGTGCTCATGAACACAGTATACTTGTGACATTACACCAGAAAATGGTGTTGTGTCATCTGAAATACTATGTCCTATTTTAGTAAATGTAATTCTAGGAATGATTTAGCAGAGATAGAAATGGTCCAAAGAAGAGCAGCTGAGAGCTACATACAACAAGACATTCCAAAGACTAGGATTGCTTAGCTGGAAAATAAGAGTTGGCAGGGGCTAGATTTAGAGATTCTAAATTACAAAAATGTGAAAGGGAAAAAACGACTGATTTTTCCTTTAAACCCTGTCCAAAAACTTAAGGCTATGGGGACACCACATATGAAAATCTCTCTTTCCACTGTTCTGCAACAGGCTGAGACAAACTTAACAAAGGGAGGCCCAGCATTCATAACAGATACTATAGGCCAGCCCACCAATGTCCCACCAGCTCCCAGCTCAATAGGCTGCAGGGAGCCATGGTCTCATGCAGTGGGTATGGACAGGATCATCAATAAACTGCCACAAGAGCTCACAAGAAGTCAGTGTGTTTTTAAAATAACCTGCTCCTCAAAGCAACGTTCATTTGGAACAGATGCTGAAAACGTGTCAGTGCAACAAGCGTGAACGGATGATAGTTTTGCTTCCAGCAATGGCAAGCCAGAGGATTAGGGTTCTTTCACTGTCCCAAGTGAACACACCAGCTAGACTGACAGATCAAATGAGGCGATTCTATATTTGCATTTCTTTTGCCTTATAGGCACCGTTCTAAAGTGCTGTTTTCTCTCTGAGGCCAGCATCACTTACCATGTCCATTATCAAATGACCACAAATGAAACACCTGTCAGCTGACTGCTGGAAACCAGAATACTGCAAGGAAGAAAAAAAAATTGCTTAACATTTTACAAGGCTGGGTAACGCACAACAAAACTTATTTTTGTTTTGTCTGAACAACGGTTATTGTGTAGGCTATCATTCGAATGTGCCAAAGTTACAGGGTCTGATTTTCAAAATGTCGAGTGTATCGAAATTCTCCTAACATTAGACTGACAATTTAAGTTTAAACTGAATTTAACATATGTCAGTTGACAGTACCAGATGTGCACATGCAAATTAAGGATACACTGGTAATGGATGTGCGCTTACTTGGCGATGTGCGCACACATATCAGGTATTTATTATGCATGTACATCTCATATTTGTATTTGCAAATTAGGTATATACAGATAGATACTGACCTAACTTGAAAAATCTGGCCCACAATCTCACTAGGCCCATAAATATAAACTTGCCAAATTCTACTTTCAGTTACACTGATGTAAATGTAACATGAATGTTAATGAAGTCAGTGGCACTGTGCCATCTTAATACTAGTATAATTCAAAATATAATTTGGCCCAGAGGATTCTTTTTGTTAAGAACTAAACAAATGGACCTGACTGTTAAGTACATTAATGCTACTTTAACATTACTCACACCAAATGTCACTGGCATCCTCTACGACTGCCCTACATAGTATGACTGGTAGAAAGCATCAGACTCACGAAGTATTTTAATGCATTTAGTTAGACTGTACATGTCTCAACGCTTGGATTATTAACATCTATTGCTTTTAAGTACACCGGTGGGGGAGAATTGACTCCTCCCCAACAGCAATCGCTGAGGTCGATCAATTAGAGGGCTCTGGAAGGAGGTGGGGGAGAGCAGAATGAACTTGTTCACTGACAATTTACTAACAACCAATTACCAACAAACTAACTCACTCACAAAACAAAAACCACCTTTCTAAAGGTCTTAAAGACCCACAGAATAACTTATTTTTCCCTGGTCTTCTCCCCCTTACATGTTGTTTTTCCAGTGTGTCCAAGAACTAGCCATCTCTGTGTCTGGAGTCAAGACCGTTTCTGTATTCTAGGTTATTGCTGCACTCGGTAGATGCACCTACATATGGTACAGACCATATTCCATAAACGACCAGAGGAATGTTTCTAGTGAAATAGTATTCACCTAGTTCAGCCCAGTACAGGCAGTCCCCGACTTACGCGGATCCGACTTATGTCGGATCCGCACTTACGAACGGGGCTTTCTCGCCCCGGAGGTCGAGGTAGCGGATTGCTACCTGCGAGCTCCGGGGCGAGAAAGCCCCGTTCGTAAGCTGCTCCGGTGCCCCTGGTCTGCTGGAGACCATCTCCAGCAGACCAGGGGCACCGGGCGGGTTCCCGCGCTTCTGAGGCTTTGCCAGAGCAAAGCCTCAGAAGCGCGGGAACCGCTGCTGCTGCCGCTTGAGACCCGGTGCCTGTGGTCTGCTGGGGACCGTCCCCAGCAGACCACAGGCACCGGGACCCAAGCGGCAGCAGCGGGCGGGTTCCCGGGCTTCTGAGGCTTTGCTCTGGCACCGGGTTTCAAGCGGCAGCAGCGGCGGTTTCCCGCGCTTCTGAGGCTTTGCTCTGGCAAAGCCTCAGAAGCGCGGGACCCCGCCCGCTGCTGCCGCTTGGGTCCCGGTGCCTGTGGTCTGCTGGGGACGGTCCCCAGCAGACCACAGGCACCGGGACTGAAGCCGCAGCCACGGGGGGGGGGGGGGGGGGGAGAGGAGTCCCGCGCCTCTGAGATTTTGCCAGAGCAAAGCCTCAGAGGCGCGGCACCCCGCTGCCGCTCTGCTCCCCGTGTCCCTGGTTTGCTGGGGGAAGGGGGGGTGCGGATAGTGTGCCCCCCCCCAGCAGACCAGGCTTTTGTTTTGGACCCTGGAGCAGAGCAGCTGGGGCGCTGCGGATTGGTCCTGCAGCACCCGCTCTGGGCACTACTGGACCAACCCGGCAGCATCCCAGCTGCTCTGCCCCAGGTCCTGATTCAGCTGCTGCTGGTCAGTTTCAGCAGTGGCTGAATCAGGACGCCTGGGGCAGAGCAGCTGGGGTGCTGCTGGGTTGGTCCAGTAGCGCCGAGGGGTGCTACTGGACCAACCCAGCAGCACCCCAGTTGCTCTGCCCCAGGCGTCCCCAAGTCAGCCGCTGCTGAAACTGACCAGGGGCTGACTACAGGAAGCCCGAGGCAGAGTTACTCTGCCCCAGGCTTCCTGGAATCAGCGCTCATCAGTTTCAGCAGCAGCTGACTTGGGGAAGCTTGGGGTTCTTAAGTTGAATCTGTATGTAAGTCAGAACTGGCGGTCAGTTTCAGCAGCGGCTGAATCTGGACGCCAGTTCCGACTTACATACAGATTCAACTTAAGAACAAACCTACAGTCCCTATCTTGTATGTAACCCGGGGACTGTCTGTACTCAAAGTAAGGGTCTGGTCCCAAAGCCCATTGACATCAATGGACTTTGTCAATGGGCTCTAAGTGTGTCACTTCCACAGCTGTGTGAAAGAGCAGCAGAAGCCTTAATTGTGTTTCAAGGTGTTGTTATGCAATGCACCTAAATCAGACAGATATTTAATAAATATTTGTAAGCATTGCTCCACTTCCTTTGACCACAGCACATCAGGGTGTCTCCTCTCTCTCAGAAATGCCCAGTCAGAGAAAGTTGAGAGAAAAAAATCTTTTCCCTCCCTTATTTTTCCTCTAACCATCTGCTTATCATGCCCTCATCCCCACCATATCTAAACACACAACCCAGCTCTTTTTCCAGGGACTGCTGCTTGTTGACAGTCTTTTGCTGAAACATCAGTTGGATGGTTCTGTGAGCGGCTTCCTTTACAGTCTTCAATGGGAGAAGCACTAGGCAGCAATGCACTCACCAGGAAATCTTCTTCACAGAACACCTTTCCATTAACAAAATAAAAGGCTTTTCCTCTCAGTTTTCGACCTAGGAAGCAACAAGAAGAGAGAAAATACAGGTCAGTAGATAGATGGGGGAAAATATCATCAAAAGCTGATACCAGAGAGGCATTTGGGATAGGGAGAGCCTTTGTGTTCTGTGTTGGTGCAAAACCTCGCACAATGGGGCACTAGTTCTTGACTAGAGCTCCTACATGCTACAGTCAAAACAGCAGCAATTATATCATTATTAATATTCAACAGAGCTGAATTTTAAAACCATTCTAAACCCAGAATGCCACTAACCAAGATTTCTTTTTAACAACAACAGTCCTGTGAGCTTTGGTCTCTAATCACCAGGTTGCAAGGAGGGTGGTTTTCCAACAAGGAGAGTTTCACATTCCACGCGGCTGGATGGTAATCAAAACCTCAACATCCTTTTACTGAATAAAACTTACCTAAGAAATGATCTCAGCACAACATACGGCATAAAGCCACAAAACGCCATCTCTCACCCGTTGCCAAGGCTGCCCACGCTAAGGATGTAAATATTGATCAAAACAGTTAACCAGTGAAACAATTACAATTATCTGGTTTAACTGGTTAACTGTTGGTGGGCGTAGGGCAGCCAGGACAGGGATCTTACTGTTGCTGCCAGGTCCGCTGCAGTGTGGCCGGGTCCAGAGCCACTGGGACCATGGTGTAGCCAGCGCCAGGGCCTCTGCATTGCAGGTGGTGCTGGGAGCTGGGTCCAAAGCCACTGCAATGTGGCACGTCCAAGTCCGAGTCTGCTGCAACGCAGCCTGGTCTGGGGCTGCAGCTGGGAGCTGCAGCCTGGTGGAAGGCGAGTCCAGGAGCCGGGCCCGTGGTCAGGAGCCATGGCTGGGATCTGGGGCCTGTGGTCACAGTGACATGGTCAGGCCCTGGGCTGCTGGGTCAGGATCTGCAGGCGAGGCTGCAATCTGGGGCTACTGCAGCACGGCTGGGGTCCTGCCTGCCATTCTGACCTGGTTGGGGTTCTTGCCCAGGCAGCTCTATGAGGCTGGCAGTCTGGTCAACTGGTTACCAGGTAAACATTCTGGTGAGCCTAATGGTCACCAGGTAACCAGTTAACCGTCTACATCCCTAGTCCACATATCTACCCTAGTGACACCATCATAGGACGGAAGCACAGCAGCCATACCATCAAAGGCTCGTTCACCTGCACATCGACTAATGTGATATGTGCCAGCAATGCCCCTCTGCCATTTACACTGGACAAACCAGACTGTCTAGGGACGTAAAAGTTTAACCAGTTAACCCATAAACTTACACTTATTGGCTATCAACAGCTGTTAAACTCTTCATAGGGCTGCCGGCAGCCCCATGGGAGTCGGGAGCCTTGGTAGCCTCACGGGGCTAGGAGCATCATCAGCCTCACAGGGCCAGGACCCCTGGCAGCCCTGCAACCACTTGACTACACTATGACATCCCTATTCCTGATTAGAACCTACATGGCCAGAGTCTGATTTCAGGCACAAACATGAAACGTAGGTAAGGAAAAGGAAGTATAATGCTAGGAGCAGGACAGAACATCCCATTTGATACACTGCATGTGGAAATTATTGTCTAAGAAAGCAAAGACTGTCAGATTATTGTACGTTGCTTTGCTTACAGTGAAAGTTCCTACGGACAGGATTCATGGTCTCCTCTAGATTCTGTTCAGCATGAAACACAATGTTGGCATTCACCAAATAACAATGCCACTCACTATAAAACACAAAATTAAGAAAGGAGAAAAATGAATAAAACAACTTTATTGTGTAATCTATCATATGGCATGTGCACCAGAGGGCGCTTTCAGACAGGCCAGAAAATATCATGCACTACTAGATGGAAAAAATCAAATGTTTGTACAGAATACAAGGTGAAAGCATGGCCTTATTGAAGTTTGTGGGAGCTTTGCCAATGACTTCAGTTGGGTCAGGATTTCACCCTTTGTCTGTAGCGCTCGATCTGGAAGAGCGCAAAAAATATTCCAGACATATTGCATGAAAAATCAGCTACTGTTTGCATAAGCAGCAGCCAATTTTATAAAAAGTACAGATAGGTAACAAGTGCACTTAAGGGACTAGCTATGATACAAGAACCACATGTACTAGACAGGATTGTCTGTCACACTAAAGGACAACTGAGTTACTATAGCTTTTTATTGCCAAGTGGGATAGGAAAGCACAGCTTGTTAACCATATTAGGAAACAATGTTCCAGACTAGGTCTTAGCCTTGGCCAAAACCACTGTTCAGCAAGGTCAGAAGTTTCAGACAGCCTGGACAGGAAAACAGACATGTGTTTCAAAAACCCACTGGGTAATAGCCTGACAAACTTCAGTGTTTCATTGGGGCAGGGAGGAAAGTGCCTATAACACGCACTTCTGTGAGCAGACAGGGGTTTGCACTCTGGGCCCAAGTAGAATTTATGAACGCAGCTCACTTTGACAAGTTGATTCTCCAGATAAACTACAGGTTGAACTTCTTTAATCCAGAACTCTCTTGTCCAGACACTTCTCATGGATATGGTCAAGTTTCCCATGGCCCCATAAAGTTTGTTTACAGCCACCAATCCTGGCTCTCAGTGTTCCGTACTGCTCCTTAGCTCTAATTTCTCTCTAAGTGTCCTCTAACAGCCCAGTAAGCAGTGGAAGTGTTGGTAATGCTGCTAGATAATACTGACCTCCTGTAATCCAGCAAATTATCTCAGTCAGAACCAGTCAGGGTTTGAGGGTTCCAGACTAGAGAATTTCAACCTGTAGCATGGAGCATACAAACAGATGCACTATTGCAGGCTTCAAGGCCAGTGAAAGTTGCAATATATATAGCATGAAAACAATGACATGTCAAACTATTGCTAGGATTCCTTAACAAGCAGTCTTCATTGTCAGGAGGCCCACCCCAGTAATAATCCAAACTAGTTCCTGGTATTGAATTCTCCCTGTATACAGCAGACACAGACATGCTCACAGTACAGCACATTTGCACAAGATAGAAGAATCCCCACTATAGGTTCAGGCTGCCTTGCAGAGGTGCACGGCAGGGTAAAAGAGCTGGTGGTGGAGGGATCTCCCTGGCTCCCTAGCCTATGCCTGAAGTGGCCATAATGCTGCTGGTGGAGAAAGGAGAGACCAACATTCCACTGGAGCTGCACAGGGGAAGGGAGGGGAAGAAGCTGTTTAAGAGATAAGGTTCTGGCCCTCTGCCCTCCCCAAGGATGTGAAAGGTTAACTAGTCAGCCTCACCCTTAACACATGAGGCCTACTGGTTATGGTTAATCAGTGGAGGCTGAGTAGCCCTCTGCCTGCCGCTCCTGTGCCATGTGTCCAGGGGCGGGGATGTCCATACGCCGCACACCCAGGAGTCAGCAGCACCCATGCCACGTAGCTTCAGGAGCAATTTAACAAGAGGCCAAAACACAGTCTTTACTCACAAAACATTGCCTAAAGTCAACAAAAATTTTCCCGGAGTGTAGGGCAGATCTTTAAAAAAAAAAAAAATTGAAACATTCAAGGTTTTTTTTTTTTTTACAGTTACAAGCTAGCACGCATAACGGCATAGCAAAATGTGCAGATGTCTACATGATTGTCTTGTTATACGTGCTGTATCTCCATAAGGACAGCTTGCGGAGGAGGAGGGGGAGACAGAGAGAGAGAAAAGACAGGAAGGCTATGCTTGATGTTGGATGAAGGCCCTGACCCATGTGCTAACAACACCCCTTGCTACAGAGGGACACAGGTTGGATTACTGCCACAGTCATTCTTTGACAAATGACAACAGACATTTCACAGGCACCAAACACTGTGTATTTTTAACCCCTGACACTAGCAGTCAAGATTTATTAATGCAAACCCCAATGGGGTGGCCACAGTTAATGTTGTGTGTCAGTGTTTTCTTTATAAGCTCATTTAGCAGCACGGTAAGCCCCTTTGGAAGGCATACACAATTTGGCTGTCAACATTTTAAGTGGATAGATGCACAAGAGGTGCTACTCCCCAGAACACACTAAAGGAAAACATTTTTTTCTTTTTTTTTTTTTGCTTTTGGGGAAGGGACAGAGGTGACTTTTAGAAAAAATTCACATTACATTTCTGCCAGATGTTTAAAGAAAGAGTGTTGGGGTAAGGCGAGCAAAGAGTTAAAAGGGAAAGAGTGATCACATTTAAAGAGCAGGCACAGAACCTCCACGCAGACACACAAATCAGGGAACTGCATGTAAAGACAGGGTAGGCTATTTACTGACTTCTACCACTCAACATCAAAAGAGCCAAAGCGCCTTGCAAACATTAACAGATTTAGCCTCCAACATCCTTGTGAGGCAAGACAGTATCCCTATTTAACAGATGCACAGAGACAGACTTCCCCAGCATCACAAAGGAAATCTACAGGAAAGCTAGGGATTGAAATCTCTCAGGTCCCAGGGCCAGTGCCTTAAATCACAAGGCTCCTTGTTATTTGTTGTGGGGATACAAGCATAAGACTTTGCATAATAGATGCATGTGTATTTTTTCCAGGTGCCAACAGAAACCATAGATATCCCAGAAGCCAACAACAAGTCTTATAGATAGAACTCATATGCCCACATTTGAAAATGACTCTTACTTCTTAGAAAACTTTTGTTTTATTTTACTGGGTCAATGTGTTGGGGTCCATAAGTCACCAGAACACTATGCAAACCTCAAATAAGGCAAAGCCTTTCAAAAAGTTATATTCTTGGATCCTCCTCAGTGTTACCTCTAATTTTTTTTCCATCATAGTGTGGAATAAATTTTATATTGTGCACTGAGGCATGTGCAGATGTGTACCATCAATAGAAACACATGCTGCCAGTTGCTGCCAGCCATGGGTGCTCTACTAATCAGCTGGGCTGTCTTTGAATCTCTCCTGGGCAGCCTCCCAAATACACAGCTTGCAGACATCGGTCCTCCTCATTCACCTCAGCACTAGGGTCTTCTGGAGCACAAGCCCCCCTGAAGTCATTTCAACAACTGGTAGGATCAGAAGCTTATACAACAGAACCTCAGAGTTAAGTACACAATCAGGCAGCAACAGAGATTTTTTTTAAAACAGCAAATACAGCACAGTACCGTGTTAAACATAAACTACTAAAATACAAAGGGAAAGTTACAAAAAGGTTTGACAAGATAAGACAACTATTTCTGTGCTTGTTTCGTTTAACTGAAGATGGTGAAAAGCGGCATTTTTCTTCTGCATAGTAAAGTTTCAAAGCTATATTGAGTCAATGTTCATCTGTAAGCTTCTGAAAGAGCAGACATGATATATTTGTTTGGAATTATGAACACTTCAGAGTTATAAGCAACCTCTATTCCCGAGGTGTTTGTAATTCGGAGGTGCTACTTTGTACTTTACTAGTGGTTCTAGAACCTCTCCAAACTACCATACCCCTTTCAAGAGACTGATTTTGTCTTGAATAACCCAAGTCTCACCATACTTAAAAACTGCTTGCTTACAAAATCAGACACGAAAATAAAAAAGTGTCACAGCACACTAAAACTGAAACATTGCTGGCTTTCTCTTTACTGTATAAATTATAAATCACAACTCTCCTCCCCTGGTTGAGAAACACTGATACAGTATATAAAGCTGTGTAAACAAGTCATTGCCTGTCTGAAATCTAGTTTGTACTGACTTCATCAGTACTTTTCATGTATCCTGTTGTAAAACTAGGCAAATATCTAGTTTGAAAACTGCTGTAATGCATCTTAAAAGTGACATCAGATCAAGAGGTCAGAAAGCTGTATGTCATTTTTCATTCCAACTTTTTATTTTAAAAATCCACATCTCAAATATTGTTGAGATTACATTGATACTGTTGCTGGAACGATGCCCTGGCTTGCCCGCTAGAATGTTTCATTCACGGGTTGTCACTTTGAGAATGAAATACTACAATGATCTGTGGCTTGAGCTGCTAGCTCCTGGCACTAATTTCACCGTCCCATCACTTGGTTATCAGCGAAATGCAGTAGAGCATTAAAATATTTCCACATCTCTACCATCCCATCTCTGACACACTTATTACAAGATTTTTCACACATTAGGAACTTTGCTCCTCATACCTCTATATAGCCTACACAGGACTGATGGATATCTAATCCATTTAGCTATGGGACCTATCATATGGCTGTCCCCATGGTATTTAAGAACTGTGTTAATACTACTTATAACTGTCAGAGGTATCTTTATGCTCCAACAAGCTACTCTTTGTTCTGCAATTGGTAGTAACCAGAATGTCAGGTTGAACTTCCAGAATGCTAATGCTTTCTGGCTTCTATAGTTTCACATTACGGATCCGACACTTACATTACTTACATACTCTGAATCTACTACTGCTCTCACAGAGGTCAGAGATTTCCACTGAACTGTGTAGAAGCTGGATTGAACCCTGAGGCTACTGCTATACTGTGCTCTCTTGTGCAAGAAAATATGCAAATGAGGTGAAGTGAATATCACCACGCCTCATTTGCATACTTAATGAGCCGCCATTTTGTGCAAGAGGCTTTGGCGAAAAAAGGAGCCGTCTATATGGCTCCTTTTTGCGCAAAAACCCCCTCTTCCTCAAGAGCCGTTCTGTCTGCAAAAAAGCGGCAGAATGGCTCTTGCACAAAAATCCTTTGCGCAAAATGGCAGCTCATTAAGTATGCAAATGAGGTGTGGCGATATTCACCACTATGCCTCATTTGCATATTTTCTTACACAAGGGAGTGCAGTATAGACATAGCCCCAGAGTTTAAATTTGTCCAAAGGTTTTTTTTTTTTTAATTGGTTTCTCCTGATCACAAGTCCCTGTTCAAAGGTAAAAAGTTATTGTTTGCCACAAAGTTTTCATCTCAATGTGTGTAATTAAAAGTTTATTCACTTTAGCACAGCCTTACTGTTATAAAATGAACCTTCTGCTGTAATTACAGCTTGCAGATTTTTTTAAAAAGCAAAAGATTTAAGTTCATAGAGAGTATCACCTCCTAATAACCCACATGGTGGGTAGTCTGGAAAATGCCAGCATTCTAAGGATTAAAGAGTCAGGAGCAATGCTCCTTGCTCAGCCTGGGAGCCAGGAAGCAAAGCTGCATGTTCCTATTTAAGTTTTACTGAGGGAAATGAAGCGCAGATTGTCTGCCTAACTCTGTTCCCTTCCTGGTACTCAGGCAGCGCAAGTACAGATTCACTTCCAACTGGGATTCCCTCAGGTCCCACACCACATTCCCTGAAACCCCTTGTGTAGGATGCTTCAGAGGCAGGGAAGCACAATGAATGCCAGCTCTTTTAATCCTCACCCTGCCTGGGAGACACCTCACCATTGTGGAGCGTGTTCCCAGTGGAAGCCATGTTCAAAGGATCCCACTTGCGGGCCGTGTGCTGAGTAGCCCTGGTACAGGGTAAAATAACACCAAAGACAAGATTTCATGGGACAGACCAAATTGTGTGGTCCATGATGCTTCGCCTCCCCCTCCCCCCATGGCTGTGAATATGGTAGGGCCCTAAACATAGGGGAAGAAAGCGAAACCTGGTAACAGTCTTTAAATATGTTAATGGCTGCTTAAAAAAAAAGGACTGATCGATTCTTCTCTATGTCCACTGACTGTAGGTCAAGGTGTAATGAACTTAATCTGCAGCAAGGGAGATTTAGGTTAGATATTAGAACATACTTTCTAACTATAAAGGGATGTTAAGCTCTGGAATAGCCTTCCTAGGAAGGTTGTAGAATCCCCGTTCCTGGAGGTTTTTAAGAACAGGCTGGGCAAACACCACTCAAGGATGGGTCTAGGTTTACCTGGTCTTGCCTCAACACATTGGGCTGGACTTGATGACTACTCAGGTCCCGGACAGCCCTATATTTCTATGATAGTTGGCTCCTGCTGGCTCCTAGCCTCTGCTGTGCTCACTGGAGGTTAGATACTAGGGAGGTGAAAATGCATTTACTTATTTAATCATGCAGCCCTAATACAGAGGCAGCAGCATAGGGGGTGGGGCCAGGTGGCTCCGCAGGAGCCAGCTTAAAAGCTCTCACAGAGGCAGCAGCACATGGGAGGACATGGCATGTAACTGTACATGACAATCGATGAGTCCAGGCTCCCCAGTTACCTGTCAGCAGTTACACTTTCACATCCCTCCTGCATGCATGAGAGAAACTTACCCAGAATATTCAGCTACAATCAATTCTTAATTAGGGTTACATGAAAGGTTCTTATAGAAACCTGAATCTACCCCGAGTCAGGGTGAGTTCAGGGTTCCATGACCTTTGCAGGCATCTCGGCCCAGGTTAAGGAAAGTTAGATACAGGTTTGCTTAAGCTGAGGGGGCAGTTTCTTCTCAAAAATACCTCTCCTTATGTCCCAAGGCTCTTTTAAAGACATACATACCAGTAACACTTTACATGTACATTGCAAGGACTCCTTCCTCTCATTTAAATTATTTAGCTACAGAAAGCACACTGTAAAAAAAAAAAAAAAATCACAAAACTTTGTCGTCTACTCAGAAAACATTTGGGTCAGCAAAAAAATGAAGTGGGAGAAAGGAGTGTGATGTCTGAGCTCAAACATGCATCTCAGGGGAACTGAAAGACAGGCACTCTTTAATTACAACCACAGGTGTGAGCCGCAAAAGCAGGAAACCACTACCGGCCATGTCACCGGTAAATAAAGTTTCTCCTACGCTGCTGATGACAGATCTCTGAAATAAGTTCCATAGCTCTGCTTGATGCATGTATTTATTTATGACAGCCCTATACAACATATATACATACCCCAATAGCACTGCTATTTACAGATAAAGCAAACTCACGCTGGGAACCGGGTTAAACTCCTGAAACCCCGCTCGATCCTCGATCTCTCTCTCACTTTCCTCCAGTAGAGAGATGTGCTATTCTCCTCCACACCAAAGACCCTGTGGAACCATGTCTGTAATTCCATACTTAAGGCTGTTCACACAGTTTCTATTATCTGCCTACATGCAGAGGGCTCTAACTTTCTTGAGGAGCTGAGGAGGAAAAAGATCCTTTTTCATTAAACATTCTCATTTGTGAAACAGAGCCAGCAAAGAATCGCTTTGAGGAAGTTTGAGGTTAATTGGGAAAGGAGTTTGTGAGAAGTTTCAAAAGGGCAATTTTTTTCCTTTTTTGAGAAAAGTCTTACCTTTCACAACAAAAAGCCACCACTCAGTACTATCTTTCAAAAATGGCTTGTACTAAAATACTATAGCTTCATTTGCCCTCAATGGAAGTACAATATGCTATTTTTACTAAGGTTGAGTGGAAACACCAAATTATTAGAAATTAATTTTTTGAAATTCCTGAGGGCGTGTGTGGAAGTCTCAGTGAATACTGGAACCACAGCTAGAAAATGTATAAATATTCTCAAACTTTTGAAGGAAATTTCTACCTAATGAACCCTGTATCAGAGATTGGTTTATAGACATATCTTATTTAAACATGCACATTAGAAGAATATAATTTTTTAAAATAAAAAGTTAGACATAAGAAAACCTGGAGGAATATTCATTTAAAGGTTCCAGTCTCAGCTTTCATCTTCCCCTAAACATCTCTCTATGTATTTTAGAGAATTTGTGCATCTGTCTGTCCATAAGACTGTGAGTACATTTGTTTAAGAATTCCTCCTAAAGAGTAAGAGCTACTACCACCAAATGTGGTATGTAACTTCCACTTGTCATAAGTTAAAGCAAGGTAAGGGATTGTTTGTGCAAGGAAAATGGGATGCGACTGAAATGGGATTGGTTTCCATAACATGGAAAGGGAGGAGGCTGATAGGAGGGATAATAATACTGCAAAGTGACCACTGCAAAGTGACCACTGAGAGCAGGCAAGCGCAGGGAGCAGCTATACTGCAGAGTGACCATAGGAGAGTGGCCTCAGCAGGAAGAGTGTGGCCAGCTGGGACCAGGGCCTCCACGTTGCCAGCTACCGGCCCCAGGTAAGTGCCCCAAACCCCACTCACTCCCTGCCCTCGGCCACAGCACTGGATTGGGATGGGGAGGAGCCCCACCAGCTAGCAGCCCCACTGTACTGCCAGAGTCACAAACTGGGGCCAGGCAGCAGAACACTGCCTCCTCCCCGCCCACCAAGAAGCTGAAGGCTGGGACCAGGCAACACAGCCCAGCCACCGAGGAGTACCTCTAGGGCCAGACACTGCAGCCAGTGGCCAGGGCTGGGCACTAGTGTCCCCTCCCCCCACAAAAAAGTTGGGAGACGGCAGCTGCAGCGCCATCCTCGCTGGCACCATCGCCACCGTGGGCGGCTCTGGTCAGTCCACCCAGACCTCTCAGCCTGAGCCCCCCACATGTCCCAGCCCCCCGCCTTGATTCCCTGTGCCCCTACCCCCTGCCCTGAGCCCCTCCACACTAGGGATGTAAACATTAGTTTACAAACGTAACAGTGCAATGGCTAAAAATCATAGTGGTCACAGGGCGGCAGGCTCTGCGCTGTAAAGCTGGAATGGCAGCCCCAGCCAGCCCCACTCCTGGGGAGGCTTCCCAGCTGCAGCAAAGCTACCTCCCTCAGAGCAGAACTGGCAAGGGCTGCTGCCAGCCCTGCTCCCAGGGAGGGTTCGCTGCAAGCTCTCAGGGAGCCAGCATGTAACCTGCAGCCAGGGGGTGGAGGAGGGTGGAGAGGAAACACCAGACCAGGCCCACCATGGACTGGGGCTGCTCTGGTGGGCCGTGCAGGACTCCAGCCCCTATTGGTCAACCCTAAGAGTGAGACTTACCAGTTAACCATTAATATCCCTACCCCCTGCTCTGACTCCTGCACACCCCCCACCACCAGCCCCCTGCCCTGAAAGGCCCAAGCAACACTGGGTAGGTCTTCTAGTATCTTACATTTAAACTTCAACTGCTGACCACTATTTCTCCATTCATACATGTACCAGCCACATAATATACATTTCAGAGAACTGTGCACACTGCCCTCTAAGCTTCCAACCATTGCTTATGGGGGTGAGGGCTGGGGGGGGGGGCTTGGGCCCAGTGGGGCTGGTAGTGGGCTACTCCTGGGTACCAGTTTAACCATTACTCAGTAAGCATCACCCATTAAGGGTAACTGGGTACCTATTTACATTCCTACAGGCCAGTGATTCTCACCTACTTCTAGACACCTGTCCCCCTTTCACAAACATTATGTTCACGCTAGATTTTTTTAAGATAAACATGAAGGGTCAAATTCTGCCATCAGACACTAATCTTGCTCATTTCCAATGGAAGATCAGATCTCTGGCCTCCATTTTTGGATTTTCTGCTTTCCATCTGCTACTTGATCTCCTCTCCATCCCATCACTCCCCATCAATTCTCTACTTTTTTACTTCCTTCCACACCTACAATTTCCATCAGTCATTCCTTGCTCTTCCTTTTCACTTTTTTTGCCTTTGTATTTCCTCTGAGAACCTCAGAGCTCCACGAGTTCAAATTTCAAAAGAATATGTTCTAAAAAGTGTCTGCAATGATAGTGCAGTACTGGAGTAAGAAGCATTTGTGGTCCTATAAACCTACGACCAAACTTCTGTCATATCAGGATTTAAAAAGCACTAAACTGATGCATTAGTTTAGAGAAACATTATTTGGTTAACCCCAATACACACACAGAAAATCATATGGAAATATTTTTCAAGTCCCTTATTACCTGGACATACCTTCTTTATTACTCTGAGTGCACACACAACACAAATTATAAGTGTATAGATATTTTTCATATCAAATGTGCTATGCAGCACAGCTGCTGCATAGCAAGCTGAATGGTTAAAGTTTAATAAACTGATGACTGAAGGTCTGGTCTACAGACTAAAAACCAACAAGCTAGCAGACATCATGGGCATGCAGGAAGTGGCTATATTTTTGACATACCTCCACAGGTTTAATGTAAGGCAGATATGTATACGGACAACAAAAACAAATTGCCTGCCTAAAGGTTTATGGGCTTTATCCATTAAAAATGATTCTGTTTGCATGCTTGTCTTGTAATAAACAATTAATAGAATGAGTGCCAAAGTAATTAATCATTTTAAATCTGTTTTATCTCCAAGTCAAATTTTCCATACTATACCAGTGTCTCAGATAACAGTTGCTGATGTTTTCCCTGCCAACTGAACCCATGTCTGGGAAACCAAAGCAGCACTTGGACAGAAATCCAGCAAGAAACAAAATTAGAGGTCATTGCTAAAATGAAACTAGTGAGACAGCAAATATAGTTAACTGGAATTTTGGCTGACAACTGCATTTTATCTTTAGTAGTAAATCTATTTAATTTATTTTAGTGCAGAGATTCTCCATTCTATCCCTGCACAATTTAAGGACTGATACCATGGACGATATTGACATCTCAATGACATTTTTTACTGGATGTTGTCCAAGATGAACTTCACTTGACCTGCCACAATCAAACTTCTTTCTGTTCAGAGAGAGGCCAGCATTTCTGCATACGCTGTTCAAACACATGGTTTGCAGCTAGAAAGACAATATAGTCCCGTCAAACATTTATTTTACTGGCACTGGAAAATTTCTTACAATCTACCACAGCGTTTCAATAGTATAGTGCAGAGTGAGCATGCAGGAAGGCATACATTATCCCTTGCTTGATGACAGATCTATACTACTTTAATCTGAATTGTGGTCAAGAGACATAATTACTTTAATCTGCACCATTACAGGCTAGGGACCAAAACAGAAGAGAAAAAAGGTCCTTATAGGTATATTTCACCAATAATTGCAAGGCAAGACAGGACAAAGCAAATCATCTGGAAAAAAAAAATCAATTAGAGTGAAATCCACAGAGACTTGTCTCACAAACAGAACATGTGCAAATCCAGAATCCCAGGCATATCAACAAAACATACAGCTCGTAAGAAAAATGCAACACCTTATTACTCCAATATTTAAACTAGGGATGTGACAGTGTATATGTAAATGGTTAACCAATGAGCTCATTGGTTAACCTTCACAGTTACACACAAAGTCTCTGCCCCACCCCCCTCACTGCCTCTGTATTAGAGGCAGCAAGGTAGGAGCACAAGGGAGATGTCTCCCCCCTCCCCCCCCCGACGCCACTGCTTCTGATACAGAAGCAACAGCGTGAGATGGGGGGGGGAGGGAGGGAGGGGAGACAGGCAAGAATCGGTGCTCATGGGGAGCCGGCTTTTAAGTCATAACAGCTCCTGAAGAGCCACTTTTTATTGGTTCTAAAATAATTCAGAGTAATGCAGACAAAAATACCAACTAACAGAAACACCAAAACATTAAAAAAACAGAGCTAATACTTTTGAATTAAAATCAGTGTTAAAACAGGAAAGAGCACGGAACTATGTTAGTGTCAGTGTATAATGTTTGAACTGTGTTTCCTTTTCTCTGTTACCAACAATTCAGCCAGGGAAATAGTTACTTTGACCTACAAAGCATGACCATTTCTGTTTATTTGCTGATGACTAACATGAAAGGAAAGACTCAAACACAACCCCAAAGATATAATAAAGATTCTTCCCAAAAATAAAACAAAAACACACACACAGTCTGCTGCCACACCTATGGAAAGCAAGAAGGGCAAATTAAAATGATTAATGGACACAAATTAGATATTTGAAATGGTAACATATAGAAACTTGTTGGGGAACATTTTAACTTGCCTGGAGACTCACTAATGCTGTGGTGTCCAAACAGTTCTGAATCAGTAGCCACATGAGTGGCTACTGCTATAGTGAACTAGCCACACTCAACCAGCCAAATAGCCACACGACTCATGGCTAGCATGTTGGACAGCATGGCACTAATGGATCTAAAAATGGCTATCCTCTTACAAAGCAATTTCAAGAACCAGCTAGAGAGAGTCTGCGGAACTGGCCTTTATATGCAAATTTGACACATTCACCCAAGGACTGAACAAAGATATGTCTTGGATGGGCTGTTATATTCAACACCCAAACAACATCAAAAGCTAAGTATTGGGCACTTATAGCCCACACAATTAGCCTCGTTTAGCATTGACACTTTGACAGGATTTTCCCCTTCCCTTTTAAACATGTATTTGTACACCTGGACCCCTTGCTCCATATTGGTCATCTGAAGAAGTGGGTTATGCCCACAAAAGCTCATGATACCGTCTACATTTTTTGTTGGTCTCTAAGATGCTATAAGACCATTTGTTGTTTTTTATTTTTTTTTCCAGATGCTATAATTGGACACAATCAGGCTAAGTCAGGAATGCCTGTCTATTACACTTTCTAGTATAAGCAAATGGATTTCTAGAGGTCTGTTACATTCCTTATTTTTGACACTGGTCAGAACGTGTTTCCTGTACTGTCTCATAATAAAAAAATAAAGGTTTCTACCCACTTCCTGAAGCAAATGAACAGCTACTGACTGCATGACATGTTAAAATGCAGGCTTTGGAATTATGGGTCTGATGCTGTATTCTCCTCACATGTTGAAATCTATTTTACTGAGTGCTCCCACTGGTCACTTCCATATGAATTTTTTTGCACTGATTCCTGTCCAGATTAAGTTTTTGGCTACAGCCTTGGCAGGGAAAAGCAGTCTTTCCCTTGCTGGAATGGCATAGATAAATCCATCTCTATGGTCTATTCTGAAATGCAAATAATTTTATCTTGCACTGAAATGTGTTAAAAAAAGGTGGTCTGTGATTTAGGATCAGCAGTTGAAGCAATCAGTCATTTTTACAGTCTAGAAGGAAAAAAGCAAGCCCACCCTGCCGGTACATTTGGAAAATGGCTTAATCCCGATTCCAGTTTCCACTGGGCAAGAACAGATGTAAATATACATTGCAGCAATTATAGTTAAGCCTTCAGAGCTGATCTCCATATAAACAGAATACAAATAACTCTAAAATGACAGTGTAATGTTCACATTTATTGAGCAACAGTTGTACAGAGATAATTTTGAAAGCTCAGGAAAGCCAGACTTCGTTATTGAATTATTTTTCATAGGAGCCCAGGATGGCCTGGAAGTATGGGTTCCACTGGTAAAAGCCATGCCAAGGGGCTATGAAGGAGTAAATGCACAGGATTCCAAATGAGCTGAGAAGAGGGGGTGAAAGAGGAAGAAGTTGCCTTCTGAATGTTCTAAAAATCGATGTCCTCTGTAAGCGGCCCCTTCTCTTTCTGGAGTCATATTTTTATTTTAGGACAGGGGAGCAGTGTATATAAATGAACACTTAAATGAAGGATGCAGTAAGCGTTTAACAGCTGGGTGACAAGCAGAGTTTAAGTTTGAACTAGTATATTTTTTTTGAAATGTATACAGCTCTCTAAAATTTACTCTCAATTTAAGGCTACAGATAAGAAACATCTCCCGTAGCCTTGATAAGCTTACAATTCTAAATGCAACAGAAAAAAGAAATCCTTATCTTGGAAAATAAAACTCCAGCTATGCAAAGGCACCATGTGATCGTACTGTTACAAAATGCACTACAAGGAGCTACATTTCTAAATTCATACTAGCAAGGATGTATAATGGACAGAGCATGGCCTTTAGAACAGGGCTACTCAAATTTGGAAGCCCCAGAAGCCACAGTGATACTCACAGCACATGCTGAGGACCGCAACTTAAGTGTGGTTGCAGATATATGCAAATATTTATGTAAATAGCTTTTCACACTGGTGGACATGAATACAAAGATTAAGACAACACTACACAACACACAGGCGGATATTAATAAAATGCTATATTTACACAATTTCCATCCATATGACATCACTTTTAATGAGCAATGGCAGGCCAGACATATAAGTACTAAAACTTATATCAACTGGGGTTGCCAGGTGTCCGGTACTGACCCAGATAGTATTTTCACCTCCTGTCCGGGAACCCTACACATACTCAGCAACTGGGCCCAGACCCCGGCCTCTTTGCTTACCTGGTTCCACAAGGGCACTGTCTTCTGGCTCGGATGAGGAAAACAAGATGGCCACTGGCAAAAAGCCTCAAAGACTTTTCTTAAAAGGACCATGCTGGGTGTTGTTTTTTGTTTGTTTGTTTGTTTGTTTGTTTTTTGTGCTAAACAACTTTAGTTTCCCCCCTTCCCCCACCCCAACACTATTTTTCTCCCAGTGCTTTTTTTGGTGGTGGGGAGGGGGGGGGGGGGGGGGGGGGAGACTTTCAGTATTTTTGGTTAAATCATCTGGCAACTCTAATATCAACAGAAGACTACTATATGCACTACTTTTTTGTTTTGGCTCCCACCTACAGGCCATGCAGTCACTACATTTTTCTTTCGAAAGAAGATATGCTAATTCGGCGCAAATTTGCATATCTTCTTCCAATCACTTTTTTGAAAGGTTTTTTCGAAAAAGCAAGCACTCTAGATGCAGTTTAAAAAAACCGTTTTTTGGAAGAACCCTTCTTCCTCAAAAAAGGAGGTTTACAACGTTCTTTCCAAAAAGGATTTTTTTTCCAAAAGAATCACGTCTAGACCACTTGCTTTTTTGAAAAAACCTTTTTTGAAAAAGCAATCCGAAGATATGCAAATTCGCGCCAATTTGCATATCTTTTCGAAAGAAAAACAGTCTAGACGTGCCCTTAGTCTTTCTGGGGCTGTTTCTCCATTGGTGAAATGGAGCAAACACAACTACTTGCCTCACTGATGCATTGCAAAGCTTAATTCATCAGTCATTATAAAATACTTTGAGAGCCTCAGATGGAACGTCTTATAGAAGTACAAAGCCATTACTTTTATTATTCACAGGAAAAAATTATTAGCATCATAAATTTGCAGATTATTATGGAGATTATTAAAATAAAGCACACTGAGGCTCCCTACCTCCACTCAAAAAACTTACAGTCTAAAACAAAAAACCATGGAACACGAGACTAGACAAAGGAAGCAGGGATTAAAAAAGATCAGTAATTTGTGTTACATACTACAGAATGAGTTGTTAGGTAAAAGCCATCTTCCAGTCCTGCGCAGTCTACAGCAGGAGGCAAGGCAAGAGACATGGGTTTTGAGGATAGATTTGCAAGATGACAGACATCAAAGATGTTTGGCACACAGGAAAGAGAAAAGAGTGAAAGAAGAGGTATGAACTTGCATGTGGGAGGACGGGGGGCAGAGAGTAGAGGGCAATATTTATGAATAAATGCCAGCAGTTCCACTATTTCTTCATTGTAGCCCATTTATCAGCGAATGGCAAGGTCAGCAATTTCAATGTTTAATCCATCCTGGAAACCAACATGTACCCCGTCACAAAAGGCCCCTTAGGATTGTTCTCTGGTGTGCTGATCATGCCACTGACACTCACCTTCTTGCTCTCTAGGGCTTCCCTGTCCTGCTGGACCAGATCCTCTGATCTCTCCCAGACAAGGCACAGAGTTGGGGTTACCAATCCATGAAGAGCAATTCAGACACCGACCCACTTCAGCTCTGGGACAATGTAATTTTAGGATACAGCACCCAGGAAACTAACCCCTAAAGCAGCGGTTCCCAATCTTTTCCAGGTGGGGACTCATTTTGACAATTCAGAAAGACTTGGTGACCCAAGGCAATTCAAAAACGGGGGGAGGAGGGAGGGCACAGCCACCTGGGGAGACACTTGGTGACCCTTTTGAAATGTAATGCTGACCCATATTTGGGTCCCGACCCATAGGCTGGGAAACCCTGCCCTAAAGAGACCAAAATCCCAAATAAATCCATCTTTCTCTGGGTAAAAGTTTTACACCAGGAAAGCTCCTGAGCCTTCTTTATCAATGGAAGAGGGATATGTAAACTGATAGTTTTCCCGGTTACTTACTCTGAGCCTGACAGTAAATACAAGTATTTTCACAAAGTACAAACAGTAGGATTTAAGTGGTTCCAAGTGAAAACAGACAGATCAAAGTAAACTACTAAATTAAAATGAAAAGAAAATGTATAGCTAGTTCCAGTTCACTAAAAACTATTGGAAGCAGATTCTTATCCTAAAGAGCTGTTCTTGTTCCTGACATAGTCTTCAAGTCAAAGATGATCTTTTATTCTAACTTGGTTCCCAGCCTTGTTTGGAGTGTGCCACATCAGCCAAAGACAAACGGTTGATAGCTTTCCGTTGCTTAAATAGACTTTTCTCCAGGGCAGGAATCTTTTGTTCTACATCCTCCCTTCCACGGAAAAATACAAGGGTCAAAATGGAATCCCAATACCAAATGGTGAGGTCACATGTCTTACTAGCCCAGTAGCATTTGGACTTATAGGAAAAACAAGGCTCTTTACAAGTCATTAGGTTGATGGCTTCAATATCTGAGATATAAGTGAGAGGATTATTCTGGGAGGGGTGGGTGAGATTCTGTGGCCTGCACTGTGCAGGGGGTCAGACAAGATGATCATAATGGTCTCTTCTGACCTTAAAGTCTATGAGTCTATGAGGTTGATCACCAAGGTGTTATGGCTTCCAAAGCACAAGGGATGGCTCTCCTCAGCACACTGAAAACTATAAACAGTTTCATACTTCATATTTCTAACTTTATCATGCTTGTGTGTAGCTGCATCAAAACAGGATACACAGATTCAGCAGATTATGACATTGATAGATTACACGAGGTAATTTGTCTACAGCATCTTTGAGTTATGCATATTTATAATTTATATTCATAAGCCAATTTTCATAAAACATTGGTGGGGGGAGGGAGGAGAATCATCACAGGTAGTTTTATAGAAGTGTAGCATGTATCCTGCCATCTGTGTAACATAACAAGATGTAGCACGGTCACAGGTGAAAATGGTAAAATCAAGGGAGGGACATAAAATCTTGACCGAGACAAAGTGAAGTTAGAAGGTGAAGTAGCTCTAAATCTAAAAAGGCGTATCTTACTTTACAAGGCTATTCATAACTTAACTTCGGACCAATTCTGCTACCCCTTCACATGCAGAACTCACATATCCTGGTCCTCAAACTAAAGCAGTGATGGGCAAAAGGGCCTCCGCGGGTCGGATTCGCGCCAAGGCACAGTGGGTTCCTAGTGGGAAGGGGGAGGGGAGAGAAAAGGGGCTCCCCCACTCCCGGACCAATCAGGATCTGTGGGTGGGGCAGCCCGTAAGCATCCTGGCCCTGCCCCTTTCGGTTTAGGCCCCACCCCTTCTGGGCAGCCCAGGAGCACTTTAAAAATTTCTGAAGTGGCCCCTGGCCAATAATTATTGCTCACCCCTGCTGTAAAATCTTCTGGGCAGGGAGTTTCCCTCACAGACACCTAGGCTTTGTCTAAACTAGGAGATTATTTCGCATTTACTAAATTCAACTTCTGGGCACCCAGTTTTACAAATCCGAAGTTTCAGGTCCTCACCACAGGGAAGTATTGAATGTAGTCAGAGGCAGGCTACACTAACGTGGAGACACTACTTCGGATTCAGAGCTCCAGGAAGCACTCTGGGGAGCTACAAGAGGCCTTCCAGAGGCCAATTAGTTAGAATTAGTGGCACTAGAGTGTCCAAACTAAGATTATTTTGGACTTGCAAGCTTGGGAATAGCATTATTCCTCATGAAAACAGGACTACCGAGTTCGAATTCTACAGCCCCTTATTGTGGAACAACAGCGTTGGTGGTGTGTACGCATCGCTTACAAAAATTAACCTTCAGGGGCTTATTTTGGACTAAGGTGCTAAGTGTAGACCAGGCCCTAGATTTTAAGGCTAGATGGGATCATAAGATCATCTAGTCTGACACGTACAAGACAGGCCATGGAATTTCATCCAGTGGTTCCTGTGTCTAGCATTCTAGGTTTATGAAATTCCATGTACACCCATGTTGCTTTAGAAGTTAAATAATAAATAAGATACAGCTGCATTAGTAGAGAACAGGCACTTAAAAATACCCAAAGGGCCCTCTCTTGCTTTTTACATAGTAGAAAACAAGCATAATCCAAAACCACCTCATCTAAATGATGTCCCAGAAGTAATATAAAAAATTAAAAGAGCAGCAACAGAATCCATCAGGTACATGCAATCTGTCATGTAAATAAAATAACCATATGTTTAGGTATGTGAATGACTAGTCGACATGCTAGTTAACTAGTCGCTTCCCACCTCTCCCCTTGCTGCCTCTATCAGAAAGATGCAGCAATGGAGGGGAAGGAAGGGGTGCTTCAAAGTGGCAGCGCCACATGGAGCTCGGGGCCAGATCCTGGGCTCCACGTAGCATTTCAAAGCGGCAGCGCAGCATGGAGCCCAGGGTCAGCTGGGGACTCCCCTGGTGACATCAGGTGCCATGCAGCCTGCTTGAGTCTCCTGCTGGCCCCATTCTCCTCGCAGTGCTTTCGCCTTTGACTTCAAAGGCAGAGACACCCTTATCAAATATCTGATGCAAATTGCCCGACTATTCGATTAGCTAATTAAGCAAAATTTTACATCCCTACATGTTTTGAAAAAAATCTGAAAACTCATTTGCTGTAAAGCTCCATTCCCGCACGTGCAATGCTTCCCCTTACCACACAGGCAAACACACACTTACTACATGCTCCACAGGTGAAGCAGCCATCGTGGTAGAGATTTCCCATGGCTTGGCAAGCCTGGCTTGCTCCGTACACACCTTTGCTGCACTTCACACATGTTCCTGAAAATGAAATAAGAACAAAGAGAAATCAGAAATAGACAGTCATAACATGACAAGTGCACACAAAGGAAAGAGATGGCTTAGCTGCAGAGACTCTTTTCCTGGAAAGGACACGCTGGCTCATTAAATATATTCATATTGACCAACAAAAAGCAGAAGGTAGATACAGTTGTCACAGCGAGGGAAGCTAGGCAATTTCAGTATTATGCATATGTATATTTTGCAATATTGCAAACTACTGTGCACTTCACAATCGAGATGAAAGCAACTAGTCAACTACCCGATAAGCATATGCTTATCGGACAGCCAACTGGACTAGTGACTCGACTAGTCGTTTTCTCCCCTACATGCTGCCTCTATCTGGGAGAGGCTACGAGGGTGGGAGGAGCAGGAGCTAATGCTGGGGGGAGCCGACTTAAAAGCTGGTTCCTCCCAGTTCTGTCTCTGGGGGTGGGGAAAGGAAGGAGTAGGGGCGCAGTAGGGAACTGGTGGAGTTTCCTCCTTTGAAATGTACCAAGAGCCCCTTTTGTACATTTCAAAAGCAGGAAGCACGGAGCCAGCGGGGGACTGCTTGAGTCCCCTTCTGGCCCCGTTCTCCCCGCAGCACTTCCACCTTTGAAATGTAGCAAGAGCCAACAGGGCTCTTGCTACATTTCAAAGGTGGAGGCGCCCTTACCCACTAATTGAATAGTCGATGCAAATTGCATCGACTATTCGATTAGTTGATTAATCTACACTTAACATTCCTACTTCACAAATCTGATGACAGCATCAACCTTTAACGTCAGTGTAAATAATGCAAAAGACTCTCAAGACTCAGTTCCCTCTCCACACTCATCCTTCCCCAGTAACCTCATACAGACTGTAAAAAAAAAAAAACAAACACTGGGGAAAATTTGAGTTGTTCAAGGTAAGGATGTTAAAATGCAGTTAATTGACTAGTCCATAGTCACTTTCACATTCCTCCTTTGAAACGTACCAGAGCCTCTGCTGGGGCTTTTGTAAATTTCAAAGGAGGAATGCCGCATGCAACCCAGGACGAGCGGGAAGTCCTTCTGACTCCAGGCTGCACACGGGTGCCTGCTCTGAAATGCACAAGAGTCCCCAGTGGATCCTGGGTTCAAGGGAAATGCCGAGGGGGATTCTCCAGCTGACGCCAGGCTCCATGGTTGCTCCTTTGAAACACAGAGGCAGTTTTAAAGGGGCAGCAGCTGCTCCTTTGAAACGCCACCTTGGGGTTTCAAAGTGGCAGCACCGCAGAGCTGTGCAGCACTGCCACTTTGAAGTACCCCTTCTCCCCCCTTTGCTGCCTCTCTCTCATAAAGGCAGCGGGGGGCAGGAGGGGAGAATATCGACTAGTCAAAAGACTATCTGATAAGCAAATGCTTATCGGATAGTCGACTAGTCTTTAACATCCCTAGTTCAAGGACAAATAGATTCTACTCTCTCAGTGTAGAATCTCTCTCTTGATTGTTACAATGGCTAAAGGACACTAGGATTTTCTTTTAATTGATCAATTTAAATCTTCAGCTATTTCAGCCTATTACCTCTTCAGATGAACACAAAAACCATGAAATTTTCCACTAACCCGGCCTCTGGACGGAACATTAAATCTACATCTTTTTCCTTTCCCAGACACCTTCTGAAAGGGAAGTCTGTGTGACTACTCTATATAAAATGTATGCTGGGCCAGGTTTCCCCACCATCACCCCCTCATATGAAAAAAAATTCCATCTGGTGGAGCAGATGTTTGCTGGCAACAGCAATGAAGAAAGCTAGTATGGACTTGATTCTCAGAATAGCCTGCAGAATGAAGAGCAGCTAGGGCATGCACATACTGATTTAGCCTTAGGAGCTAAAACTCTACCGACATCTCTTGGCTCTGAATACGGGGATCATAATTACAAAGGCTAGCCTGAGCTGGCCTACAGATCCACCCACACACTGTGTGCTATGACAGAGGAAATGTAAAAATGAAACTAAATGCGTTGACTGGGAAGCAAAGTTTAAAGGACTAGCAGTGGTCCCCAACATGGTGCCCACAGACGCCATGGCACCTGCTGGGGCATTTATGTGCGCCCGCCGAGGGACCAGGGCCGGCCCAAGCCATTCTTGCGCCCTGGGCCCCAGGCATGCGGCACATGTGCGGCCCTGCCCCTGGGCACGCGCAGGGCCGGATTAAGGTGGGGGCTAGCCAAGCAGCTGCCCGGGGCGCCAACCTATGGGGGGGCGCCTGATGGCAGCTGTAAGAGGCGCTGAGCGCCCGGCTGCCCAGCGCTCCTTAGAGCTGCCATCAGGCGCCGGGGCTGCATGGCACCCCTTAGATCTGCCATCAGCGCCACGCGCCCGATTGCAGCTGTAAGGTGCACAGCGCGCCGGGGCCACGCATGCACCATGTGCCCAGGGACGGAGCCGCGCATGCATCGCACACCCTCTGCCCAGGGCGCAGGAATGGCTCGAGCCGGCCCTTGCCACGCAGCGTATGTGTGGCCCCGCCTCTGGGCGCCCAGCAGCCCCAGAAGGTTGGGGACCACTGGACTAGCCTACGTCCTTTTCGTACTCACTCAAGCAGAATAGCGGAGAGTAACCCTCACACCCTGCTGCTCAGCCAAGCAAGACTAACACAGGTATCCAGATGGACTCTGTTGCAAAGTAGCAGCTCAACTCTCCAAACACTCCCCACTGCAAACAAGGGGTCAAGGAGCACACAGAGCTTTCTCTCTACTCCCTTTCACTGGCAAAAAGTAGCTGGCCAGCCCAAGTGGAGTTGTAAACTGCAGCGACTTACTCCCCTCTATCTTGTTTGCTTCTTGAAGGGGAGAGGGTATCTCTGAACAGGATACCTCCCTAAGGCAGCTTGGTTTGTGCATTGCCCTTTGGTCAGGCTAGTGCCTAGCAAGGATGCTAAATTCAGATTAATCAACTAATCGAATAGTGAATGTAATTTCATCGACTATTCGATTAGTCGATAAGGGAGCCTCCACCTTTGAACTGCAGCAACAGCCCCACTGGTTCTTGCTACATTTCAAAGGCTGAAGCCCCATGGGGGACCAGGGTTAGTGGTGGACTCAAGCAGTTCCCTGCTCCCTGCAGTGCTTTACTTTCGAAATGTACAGCAGCCCTCCTGGGACTCTAGTACATTTCAAAAGGAGGGAGCCTGGGGCCAGCAGAAGACTGAGTCCTCAGCTCACCCTAAGCGCTTCTGCTTTTGAGCACTGCCAGTTCCCCGCTGTGTCCCTTCCCCTTCTCCCCATGGCGACGGTACCAGGGGGGAGGGGAGAACTGGCTTTTAAACCAGCTCCACCCAGCACTGGATCCTGGCTCCCCCTTTGCTGCCTCTCTCTGATAGAGGCAGCAAGGGAAGAAAGCAACTAGTCAAACCACGAGTCGACTATATGATAAGCATTTGCTAGTCACAACTAGTCACTTACATCCCCAGTGCCTAGAGGACAATGTAGCTCCATGCAAGTAATTTGTATATGCATTTACTTAGCTGTTTACTCAAAAAATCATTGTGCTTTATTATTATTGTTCAGTATATAGCAGTCTGGGTGTTGCAAGATGCCATGCAGGCAAATAACAAAAGGACAGGGCCTTCTACCATGGAGCCCACTATTTAAAGGTACCCATGCATGAACATCCATGAGGCTATAAAAGCATGGAGTTTCAGGAATCAGGCCTTGAATTGACACAGTACAGTAAAAGATGGCAATGGGGGGGGGGGGGAAGTAGGGGAGAAGAGGTGTGTAGGAGGAAGAGGAGGGCTACATTAGGGAACGATCACAAGAAGTCTTGAGGTTATGTTAGCCCCATTTTAAGAATGAATATATTTCAATTTGGGGGCAGTGCCTACTGATGGCTGGACTTGGCCTTGTATCTTCCTTGAGACATAAGCAGATACTGCCTCACAAGCAATAAAAAAACAACCTATAATTGGTCTGCTTAGCCCTCTCCCTGCAGTTATGTTTAATGTATGCCTGCCCTGCTTGATTTCCAAAGAAATCTTTTTTGATAGTGAAATGAGATTACAATTAAAATGAACATGGCAATAATAGGACCAGGAATTCTGCAACTGAATGGGAACTGTCTGCATTATAAATTATTGTTACTTTCTTACGTTCAAAAACAGCAAAAGCATAAAAGGGCTGGGGTGATGCATGGCAAATGACATATTTTGAGGGGAGGGACAATCACCCTTATCCATTTCCTTCATGGATCTGAGTGGGAATATTCCTCGTTGCTCTAGTACTGTGTAGAATCCATGATGAAAGGCATGCCGGAAAACTGCTGTCTGACTGACAGAGAAGGAGACGTTATTGTTTCAAGATAAATGCCAAGTGGAGCTAGCTTGACTGTACTAAACATTCTCACATGACCACGACAGACCAGCTTTAATGAAAAATCAGGCTCAAATGAGCTGAAAAATTCACAGGCAACATTTTTAGCAGGGCCGGCTGATTACAGTGTTGTAATCCATGTTTACTTCACTGTACCAAGAGAGATGGGGTACAGACCTGGGGTTGATTTCTGCTTCTACACTGACCTCAAGATGGTCATGGGCATGTCAATTCATTCCCGTAAATCTGTTTCTCCTTCCAACCTCTCTGATCTATTCAGACTGTCAAACTGTCTGGAGCAGATACTGTCTCTTTCTTTGCATGGACACAGTACCTAACACAGGGAGATCCTGGCTCCATTTGGAGTTTATAGACACTGCTAACTGAACAACTGATTGCATATTGGATTTGAGAATCCAAGATAATGTGCAGTTACTGAAAGGTCTGGTCCATTTTAGGAGCAAAACAAACCTATTTGCAACAGTGTCCAAAAGGCATTGTCAACAATGGCTCTGGCAGAACCATGCTGGCTCTGGATTTTTGGCAAATGTTCTCCTTCCTGCTAACACTGGCAGCAAGTTTTCATCATTCAGTGATAAAAATGCCAGAGATCTCTCTACGGCTACACTTGCACTGTTGCTTCCTATTAATCTTCCTACTGCACACATAGTATCCCTGAGTATGGAAAGCACATTACAAATGTATTAAGCTAGAACTCTGAAAATTGTTTCAAACACAATTCCAAGCCCTAGTGGGGATAAGATACAAAGAGCAGAATGGAAAGAATCCCATCATAAGACTGAGAATAGAAAGCTATTTCACTTGTCCAAGTGTGGTCTGAACAAACACACCAGGCTTGTTATGGATCCATACCAACATGCCAGTCACTTCACAAAACTTGCCAGATCTTCTCAGAGCACAGCTATTTTATACACTTATTAAAGCATGAAATATCTGAAAGCAAAATAAGAACGACAGACAGAATGGAAGATAAGATAAGCTTTGCAGGCATTTGGGACATTAAGAAAGGAAAATCTGAGCTTTCAAATGCATCTATAACAAATTAAAGTATGGTACAACCCAACCTTTTGTCCTACCATCTGACATGCATAGCTCAAGGCTGATTTGTAAGATTCCCTGTTGCCTAGATCCTGTGATGCTGAAAAGCAGGAAAACCGCTGATTTTGCAGTTTTAAGATCCTTCCACAACAGTTACAGTTTTTTCTTAAGTATCTATGTATTTATTTTATTTTAAAAATGCCTAACTGTTTTCCTTTTACATACAAATGTAACTTTTGTTCCATAAAGTCTCCAGAACATAATTTCTTCCCCTACAGAAAGTTCTCCCAGAGTTATGAAACTCAATATGAATTAACAACAACTACAATTCAGAAAAGGAAGTTATATGTAGTTCATCCTGAAATGTACTAAAATAGTTTTAGCCAAATTATGCCACGCCCTGATAATTAAACAGCAGAGATGGCTCTGTCTTAAGTGCTTAACATTTAATACACTGTGCAGGTGGAATAAAACACACCTTCCCTGCTGCATCATGTAACAGGTAGATCCGTGTGACAGTGACAGAGGTCCAATGGAATACTGGCACACAAGTGTAACACAGCACCTATTTAGTCTTCCGCAAGGCTGTCTCTTAGCCATAGGATAGCAGCACAAGAAACACAACCCTCACCACCATCCAGTTTCATTTCACAGATGTGTTGAATGTCCCACCTACACAGGACTATTTAAATGCTACTACTATCATAGTCAATGACAACCTATCACACTACAGTCCGTAAGGTTCTTTTAAAAACAAAAAGAAAATATTGGGCCAAATTAAGCCTTGGTATAATACAGGTCAGTGATATTACTTCAGGGTTGGGTGTTTATTTCTATCCATTTTACTGTGCTAAGGTGGCGGTAGCAATGCTGTATATTAGAAAGTTTCTCTCTCATTTTAACCTGACCCCTTCCACATAAAAAACTACAGAATTAATTATGATTTTTACCTTACACTATTTACTCTCTTGAACCCTCTCAGCTCACCCCCTACTGCCATGATGAACCTGCTCTTCTCTTAGGACAAAGCATCAGCAACATGTGTGCTGAGCTACTGCAAACCACACGTTAATTGCCAGCGGAGAGCAGTGTGCACAAAGTTCAACTCCATTTCAGAACCATAGTTAGACTCTGCTCCAAACAAGACTTAACTCCAGGCTTTTTCAATGCTGCTGAGCATGCTTTCTCCTGGCCTACACCACCAGTATAACTGTCATCACCATCATTTCAGCTACACTTTACTGACACTCACCAGTGGCAAGAGGGGCATTTCCTCCTACAGATTAGTAGGATAAATCTTATTCCGCAACGTCAAGCATAAGGCTGAATACTGTGTCTATGTTTACATTTTTAAAACGGGTGCCTTACTAGGATGCCTGTATGCTACATTTAGATGCTCAGATCTCTACAGTATTTGTGCAAGCATCAACCTGCGCATCTAAATGGTGGTTGAGGATGTTCTGCTAAGTTATCCACAGAGTATTATCCACAGAGTATTAAAATGTACTCTGAGGCAGTGGTTTTCAAACTTTTTTTCTCATGACCCTGTAAGGGAGGGGTGGAAAGGACGATGCCCACGACCCAACATAATTTGACTAGAGTGGGGATTCTGGGGTGGGGCTGAGGATGAGAGCTTTGGAGTGTAGGGAGGGGACTCTGGCTTTGGGAGGGGTCAGGGCTGCGGGGCTTACCTCGAGTGGCATCCCAGTCAGCAGTGCAGAAGGGGTGCAAAGGCAGGTGTCCTGCCTCTCCTGGCACTGCAAACCATGCAGTGCCTCAGAAGCAGCCAGCAGCAGGTTCGCAACCAATGGGAGCGTAGAGCTAGTGCTTGGGGTACAGGCAGTGCACAGCACCTTGTGCGCTCTCCTCCCCCACCTACAAGCCAAGCCTGTTGCTGGTCACTTCTGGGGTGCAGCACAGTCTGCAGTGCCAAGACAAGGAGGAAGCCTGTGTTAGCAGCCCCATAGATCACCTGCAGCAACGAGACCCAGTGCCTGACATTCTACAACCCAGTACCGGATCGCGACCAGTAGTTTGAAAACCGCTGCTCTAAGATATCCCTTTCATCCACACTACAACAAGCCTGAATCACACAGGTGAAGCACTAGCAAGTTCACACTCAAGTGCTCTGGTAGGGCGGTAGCCATGCTTGGAAAGAGAAGGGTCATAGAACTGCTGACTTCAGTTTAGTTTCTGCTTCTAGGGCAGCTTGCCTCTGAACAACAAAGAAGCCACTGTTCCATTTGGCATCATGTGGAAAGTAACTGCCCCAAGTAACATCTGAGACTTTGAACAACAGGGCCTTTGGAGCACAGCTGGGACTGAAAACAAGCCTTGCAAACTGTCTCTCAACTCTTACATTTGATTTCTTCATTCTAATGCATCAGAAACGCTGCTGCCGGAAACAGCCCAGGCTCACATGTCCAGCAAGCCAGAAGAGGTCCCAAGAGGTGTCAGCAGCAGCATATGATCATCTGATATTATCTGAAATGTCAGTCCTACCCACTAAGTTCAACAACTGGGTTTCTGTCTGCTGCAAACTTCAAAGTCTAAATGACATTTTCTCCTCCAAATGTTGCTACTTCACTTCTAGTTCTTTCTAATCTCTAACTTGCTCTGGGTTCAGCAAAACGATGCTGAAGAGTAGCATCGTGTAGGACTGATTGGGGCATTACACTTCCATCCACCGTAGGCTGTTGAAAAACTGTCTGATTTTCAGGTTAAGTGACCTTTTGGGACACAGCGTCCAAATCAAAATATTGCATGACCACATTTACAGATGTGCCCCTCCGCACTTCCTCAGCCAGAAGCCTAAGACACAGAGGGGAGAACATGAAGGTGTGAAACTTGGGCTTAGATGACAGGCAACATTCTCCAACACAGCCTCTGATAAGGAGGAAACAGCTTGGGCATGACTCATAGTAGTCTTGGATGACACGAGACCAAAGTGATATAATAAAAGTTAAAAATTACTTAGAGAAGTTAGATGTCTGCAAGTTACCAGGGCCTGATGAAATGGATCCTAAAATACTCAAGGAGCTGACAGAAGAGGTATCTAAGCCTTTAGATATCATCTTTGAAAAATCATGAAAGTTGGGAGAGATCCCAGAAGACTGGAAAAGGACAAATATAGTGCCCATCTATAAAAAGGGACATAAGAACAACCCAGAAAACTACAGACCAGTCAGTTTTAACTTCTGTGCCAAGGAAGATAATGGAGCAGGTAATTAAGGAATTCATCTGCAAACCTCTGGAAAAAAATAGGGTGATAGGTAATAGCCAGCATGGATTTGTAAAGAACAAATCATGTCAAACCAATCTGATAGCTTTCTTTGACAGGACAAAGAAGTCTTGTGGATAAGGGAGAAGCAGTGGACATGGTATACCTAGACTTTAGTAAGGCATCTGATACAGTTTCGCATGACTGTCTTATCAATAAACTAGGGAAATACAACTTATATGGGACTACTATAAGGTGGATGGATAACTGGCTGGATAATAACTACTCTCTGAGAACGGTTAACGGGTCAGACTCGTGCTGGGAGGGCATAACAAGTGGGGTTCCGCAGGCATCTGTTTTGGGACCGGTTCTGTTCATATCTTCATCAACGATTTAGACGATGGCATAGAGCAGGCATGTCCAAAGTCCGGCCCGGGGGCCAATTGCGGCCCGTGTTCCGGTTTAATACGGCCCCCCAGGTAATTTGGCAATATCTATCTTTTATGGCCCCCAACGAATCCATATGTATGAGATGAATACATTGTAAAATCTCAGTTAATGTCAGTTGGTCTAAATCAGTTATAAATATATTTGGACACAACATGTATACTTGGTGTTATGTTCCTGTTCATATTTTTTGAACTTAAAAGTTGACAGACAACCTTTATTACCAATAATATGTAATGTACTTTACAATGTTCCTGACATATATTTCAGCTTCCTGGATTTTTTTTTCATCTGGCCTTCAGATATGAAAGGCAGAGTGATTTAACACCTGTTTAGATTTGTCATCCATGTGACAAAATGAAAAGTATGCCATTTGCAATAAACTTTGCATAAAATAGTTAATTTGCATTTAATTTTAATGGTTCAAAGAATGTCAGGCAAAATGGTCGGCCCTCAGCATGTTCACTTCATCAAATCTGGCCCTCTTTGAAAAAAGTTTGGACACCCCTGGCATAGAGAGTACGCTTATTAAGTTTGCAGATGATACCAAGTTGCAACTGCTTTGGAGAATAGGGTCATAATTCAAAATGATCTGGACAAACTGGAGAAATGGCCTGATGTAATTAGGATGACATTTAATAAGGACTAATGTAAAGTACTTCACTTAGGAAGGAACAATCCGTTTCACACATACAGAATGGGAAGTGATTTCCTAGGAGGGAGTACTGAAGAAAGGGATCTAGGAGTCATAGTGGACCACAAGCTAAATATGAGACAACAGTATCACACTGTTGCAAAAAAAGCAAACATGACTCTTTGATGCTGTTGTGAGCTAGACCCAAGAACTCATTCTTCCACTCTACTCTGCACTGATTAGGCCTCAGATGGAGTATTGCGTCCAGTTCTGGGCACCACATTTCAAGAAAGGTGTGGAGAAACTGGAGAAGGTACAGAGAAGAGCAACAAAAATGATTAAAGGTCTACAGCAGTGTTTCTCAACCTTTTTTAAACTAAAGTACTCCTTTTTTAAACACAAAATTTGTAGAATACCTCCCTTTTTTAAAAAAAATTATAAGTACCCCTAGTACCTACAGTTTTCAGACATACACTTTTTTTTTTTTTTTTTTGGCCATTGCAACACATTTGTTTAAAAAACGTAATCGTAGCCAGGTGGGAGGTGAAATTTTTGCATGTAAAAAGTACAAAAATAAGAAAGCGCATAAAACTTAAAACAAAAATTCAGTTCTCTCCAAATTTCAGTTGTGTTGATGTACCCCCCAGACTTCTCTCAAGTACCCCTCAGGGTACTTGTACAACTGGTTGAGAAACACTGGTCTAGAGAACATGAGCTATGAGGGAAGGCTGAAGGAATTGGGCTTGTTCAGTTTAGAAGAGACAAGACTGAGAAGGGACATGACAACAGTTTTCAGGTATCTAAAAGGATGCTACAGGGAGGAGGAGGAGGTTCTTCTTGGCCTCTGATGATAGGACAAGAAGCAATGGAAAGAAAAGTCAAGTTGTTTCCATGGAAATGCCTCCAATACATTTTCTATGTGTTTTCTCCCACGTGCATGCACCCAGGAGCGACAGGTTTCATGCTCTTGTTCTCTGCATCCAAGTCCCACAAGTGTACTAATTCATGCTCTGCAACTAAGAATGCTGGAAGAGTTAGTGCCCGATTCCTCTCTTCCTGCCCCCTTCGCCCAGTACTGCACATGAAAGTTCTTCCAGCTTTAGAACTTTTCCAGAATCAGGCATGCATCTAGTAGGCAGAAATGAACACATTTCCAAAGGGAAAGTTGCCCTTATCTCCAGCCCACAACATGGGCCTTTAAAACAAAGCATCAGAAAACCCTTCTGTTTTTACGTGAGGTTCCCATTGCAGCAGCCCTTAAATTATCTTTTCGGCATCAGTAACATTCTGTTAAAATCTGCAGTCAATACCAGCTGTCAGATTGTAACGAGTGCTGGAGCAAGTTCACTGCACAACTCCCCTTGCTCTGACAACTCAGTATACCCATCTGTATGTGCCAAGAGTCCAAGTCTCCGCTTGGGATGAATGATTCATCTTGCATTCTAATTTGGTGAAAGAGAAAACCCTCAAACTCAACTACAAGATTCACTCTGTCTGCTACAAAGCTTCTCAGCGTACAATTTCAAACTAGGATACCTGGGACTCTGATAAAATACCAACAGCATATCAGCTCCATCCTGAAAAGCTCCATCCATCACAGGATTTAGACCTGGGATCTCAAACTCCTAGCTCATGGGCCAGTGAGTGATTGCACAATCTAGCCTGTGACTCCCGATGAGCTGGGGGCAGGGAGAACTGTCTGTTACCAGACCCCAAGTCCCGCCCCTTCCCACCATTACCCCGCCCTTTCCCCTCATGGCACCTCGCCCCTGAGCAAGCAGCTTTGGGGATCACTAAGGGAAGGGGGATATCAGGTGCCACATGGCAACAGTGGTTCCTCCCCCCCTGTATTCTCCAGACAGAGGCAGGAGCCGCAGTGGAAACAGTGTAATGGGCAAGTGAACTCGCTCCACTGTGCTCTGCTTCCCCACAGCTCCTGTCAACGTGAGGAGTGCAGGGGAGCACAACCACTGCCACTGCACAACAACAGGCCTTCCCCTGGTGATCCCCAAAGCCGTGTGCTCAGAGGACGGGGTGCCATGGGGCAGAGGACGGGGCAATGGCGAGAAGGGGCAGAGCTTGGTGGACTGTAAAGGACAGTCACCCCAGGAGTCCTGGGCCGGACTGTGCAATCGCTCTAGCCAGGACTGGTCCACAGGCTGGGAATTTAAGACATCTGATTTAGACCTTAAAGTAAGAATACATTAAACAAAACCCCAGAGTTTGGTTTAAAATGCTACTGACAACCACTGTCTTTAAAAACTAAAAGCCAAAATTTCCACCTACGAATGCAAGAGGTACACTCATTACATGTATGCACACCTGTTTCACCTACAAAAATCCAAGTCTTTACATGTAAACTGGGTAACTACACATACAAATGGACAGTCAGCATAATCATGGAACCATTAGATTTTCATTCAGAAGTCTGAATTCTCCTGCACAGTGGGCACATACATATTTCTGCAGTCCTCCTGCTGTGCTTATACCTGAAATGTTGGCCTTAACTTTAGCTGCTGAGAGCAGATGAAGAAAATATTAAGCACCCAAATCCCACAGAAATTCTATTGGATTCAGGCACCTAACTCCCTCAGGCTTTCTTGATAGTGGCAGTCTAAAAAAAACGCTGATAAAATCAGTATTGATTTCCAGATCTCTTTCATGTGGCTCTTTGTTTCTACTCAAATGGAGAGATTCATCTATGCTTTTCTCTCCCAATCTATAAGTTGGATAATAGCCTTTGATTGTAACAGTCAACATAGCTCCTGAGATTCCTTGTGCCTCTTAAGATACTGCATAATTCATAGCAGTGAAATTAACATTTCAGAAAATACTCTTAAAAACAATCAAAAAGCCAACTCCAGAGATCCAAGCAAGTCTCGTTTTTCTGACAGCTTATATTATACACTATTAAAAAATCCTAACTTCTTTGGTTCGTTCCTTCCTTTGTCGTACCATATATGGTTTGAAAATCCAGAAGTATTTTGTATGGTATGTATGGTAATCTGGTAATCTTGTGTTGGCAGACAACTAGACAGTCTTTTACTCCTCAAAGGAATTAATTTACATTGGATTTAGTCTTTAAAAAAAAAAAGCTTCCGTTTACCAAAGCTGGTTTTCACACTGTATCTTATCTTCTACTGCATCTCCCTTGCTAGGAGCAGAACTCTTTATTACACATATCCACTCCTAACAGCAGTAGAATAAACAATATCATTTTTAAAAATCTCATCTGTGCTTGTAATAGAATGCTGCTGTGTTTGGTAATCTGAAATGCTAAGAAACAATCACTTAGGTTAGAAACACAAGCACATTTCAGTTCCTGGCCCCGAGGCCATAGAAGAGGTGTTGCATTTGAGTTCATAATAATGCAAGGGGACATTTCAAACAAAAAAACCCTGAAAACCTATTGCTGTTCTTTTTTTTTAAAATCAGTTTAATAAAAATAATTGTGTCTTGAGGAACTGGCTTAGTGAAAAAACAGATTTGTAATACCTAGAATCCTTAGCCTGTTGTTTGCAATGTAGCTGTAGCCATGCTGATAGCAGGATATTAGAGAGACAAGGTAGAGAAAATAGTACATCTTTTATTGCACCAGCTTCTGTTGGTGAGTCTCAGAGGGGTAGCCTTGTTAGTCTGTAACTTAAAAAAAATGAAAAAAGAGTGGTCCTGTAGCACCTACAGACTACAAAAAGAGTATCACTAGGGGGCTACACCCCCTGCTCGCTACACTCACCAACCCACCTCTCTCTGGGGGTAGATATCTAGCTGGGGGCAGGAGCAGGCTGGAGGTGCAGGATCTCAGTGGAAGAAGTTAGTGAGGGGGGCTAGGGATGCAGGGTTTCAGCAGGGTGGTGAGTGAAGGGCCTAGGGGTGCGGGGTCTTGGCCAAGCGTGTGTGTGATGGGGGTCTGGGGAGGGCGCGAGGCTCCCTGATCTCCCCCCCTCCCGAGGGAGGAGGAAGCAGGGAGGTTGAGGGCAGAGGGGGTGGCGGGAGGCAGAGTGCCATGACATTACTCTGTCTTCCCACAGGAAAAACATTTTTTAGAGAGAGAGACAAATGAGCTTTCATGGGCACCATCCACTTCTTCAGATGAGAAGTGGGTTGTGCCCACGAAAGCTCATCATACTATATACAGTGTGTGTGTGTGTGTGTGTGTGTGTGTATATACACACACACACACACACTTTTGTTTGTTTCTAAGGTGCTATAGGACACTCATTTTTTAAGTTTTTCTGTTGGTGAGTGTCAAGTTTGAGGATGTGTGCTTCAAAAGTTTGTCTCTTTCATCAATAAAACAATACTCTCATATCCACCTAGTCTAACTCTGTGCTTATCCTTGAATAACAAATAGTTTACTGAATGCATAAAAGTGAAAATAAAAAAAGCAAGCCATAGTTAAGAAGAGCTCTGTACTACATCAATTCTTTCAAAATATTCCAGGAAGTGACCACTAAACTTCCCTCCATAGATCTGGGACTCAAAAGCTGCTGCAAATTCTACCTCTTCCCTTAGCATTTTTGCTCCCTTACATGTTATTCTCAGTTGGTTGCATTGCCCATCCCTGTGTATAGCTTCCTGCTAGGAGTAGGTCACTGGATCCTGGGAACTAAGAAGCCTCCATCTCTTCCCCTACAATCCTAATAAAAACAATTTGATGACTCACCATCTGACCTTGCATGTTACCAAAATACCATTACATTGCTGCATACTTCCTGAAAGTTAAAAGGCACATTCCTTGCATTACTGCCAATTTAAAGGTGGCAAAAATCTAACCATCCGTATATCCGTCTGCTCTGGCATGCACTTACTTCCTTTACACACATTAAAATACAGTATAATCTAGCTCCTCTGTTCACCCATTCAAACCACTGTGAATCCAAAACACATCCTCTACTGACGAGACTCTCACAACCCAGTCAGTGGAATATTCTATATTCAGAGGAGTATTTAAAACACTATTCCCAAAAAGCACAAAGACACTGCCACGCAAAATGAGAATGTCAATAAGCATTTTACTCTATGTGCCCTTTCACAGAACTAAATTTGATTACAACTATGGTCTCTATTCTAGAATAACGATGTAAAATCCCATTTAAAATATGATGTTTAACTGGTTAACCGATCTGCTGTGTTGCACCCTGCGCAGGAGCCACTGAAACAAGTCACTCCGTGGCACAGTGGGCCCAACCAAGCTGGAGCAGCCACAGGTAGGGCAGCGCTCTGGTTGGGGTGGGTTCCAGTTAACTTGTTACCCATTTATATCCCTATTCTGGAGTATTATTTTCCATAAGTTCCTACCTAACCACTGGGAAAAACAATCTCTCTGTCCTTTGTATACCAACTTTGGCAGCTACCTAGCTTGCACAATATTTATTATGAAGTTCATGGTAAGGTTGGCAAAAACAGAATGCTCAAGTGTCACTAGTGTATTGACTGCTTGCGCTGGTGCCAACAATAGTGGCCTTCATGGAGCAGCAGAAGTAAGCTGGAAGCGTAAAGGCCTTCCCCTAGTTTGTACCTGCAAGTCTGCACAAGGATCAAGCAGCACAGAGGGGGAAAAAGGCAGGAGAGTTCAATCTACTGCTGTGTTTGGGGTGTTCAACCCATGTTATCTATGGGCATGCCTACACTACAATCTTAAACCACCTTAGTAATTATTGTGGTTTTTCATATCCACATGACCCTCCTCCTGTTGGTGAAGCTAATCCTCACTAGAAGTGTTCTAATTTGTTATGTACACCAATACGGAGGTAATGTGTTCCCCTACACATTGGTGCACATAAAATTCATTCTGCATATGGACGATCGTGGGGGAGGGGGGATTGGAGTATGGGAGGGGGCTCAGGGTTGAAGAGGATGAGGGCTCTGGTTGGGGATGCAAGCTCTGGTGTGCTGGAGGGGGCTCAAGCCTGGGGCAGAGAGCTGGGGTGCAGAGATAAAGGCTGTGGCTGGGCATGCAGGTTCTGTGCTGGGGCAGGGGATGAGGGGTTTTGGGTACAGGCTGCTCCAGGAGAGGGGGCTTCCCCAGCAGCTCCATGCCAGGTGAGATATGCGCCTCTCTTCTGGCTGTGGCAGCTCCGGTGAGGCTAGGCCGGGCTTGGGGAGGTGTGACTCTCTCCCAGCTATGGCAGATCTGTGCTGCTGGGGCGGTGGGGGGGGGAGGGGCAGAACTCTGAGATGGTACGAGCCTCTCCCCAGGCCATGGGAGCTCCCTGCTGGGGCTGGAGGAGTGTGCCTCCCCTCTGGCTCCAGCAGGGAGCTCCCACAATGAGGAGAGAGGCACCTCTCCACCAGCCATGGCAGCTCCACGCATGCACGGCAGCCCTGAGCCCCTGCATGGGGCTTATTAGGCAGCTGTGCAGCCACATGGCCATGCAGCTTAGAGGGAACTATGACCTGGACCACTTGCTCTGACTTCAGAGATGCAGTGTGGGGGGCTGAGAGCTAGGCTCACTGCTTTTGGTAGAGCTTCCTGCTCCAAGCCTAGGTGCCTCTTCAGACTCCCAGCTCCCTACTCCAAGTGCAGCTGTCATCCAGGCTCTGGGCTTCTAGCCCCGATGACAGTCAGGCTCAGTGGTGGGAGGAAGGACGCAAGAGCCTGGGAAGCAGCAGGGCTGTGGGAAGCCAGGAGCCCCCCCACCACTCCAGGGCAACAGACTGAGCAGTGATCCCAGCAGTTTTCCCTGTAAGCTGAGCACTTGGGCAGCAGCCCAGGAGATTCCAATGCCACCCAGCTGATTAGCAGAGCACCCAAATCTCCCACAGCCAGCAGCATGTATTTCTATTGGTGGAAGACATTTGCACATGCCTTGTTGCACTTAACAAAATGTATTCCACACATGGATGGAAACAAATTGGAGGAAACATTGGATCCCAGTGCAGGATCCACAGCAGGGAGCCATGAGCCTCTCTCATCAATTCAATGGCTCCATTAGGGAGCCATGAAATTGACAATTAGGACTGCTACAGATGATCTCAAGAATGCAGTGTCTACACAGACACTGTCGCCCTAATACCACCAACATAAGCCCTACGTCTCTCTTGGAGGAAGAGTTGTTACGAAGGTGTAGTAAGCCACCAGCGAGGGCAAGGCTAGGTCAATTTAAGCCGTAGATCAATATAACTCTGTAAGTGCAGTGTGCAGACCAGGCCTAAAACAGGGAAGAATAAGTCATAGAACGCATGATCCTGCTTCTACTTAAGTTAATTGCAAAATTCTCACTAAATTCAATGGAAACAGGATGAGACTCACTGTCTCCAAGAACTGCTATTTCTAAGATCTGGTAACCAGACTAAACAGCCACCATCTCATGAAGCTATGATATAGCTGTGAGAGAGAGCGAGAAAATATATTATTGAACTCATCAACAGATCATTGCCACCTATGATATCAAATGGACTGAAATCAACAGAATATTTTAAATTCTTACTCTGGCACACTCTTAGGTTAAGTTCTCCTCTCTTAACTACATGGCATAAGTATACTTTGGAGCATATGGATCTGAGCTATAACTTTAAAATGTAGTCTATTTACAGCCTGATTTTTGGATGTGCTCATTCAAGTTGTTAAATATCTGCAGCCTTAGCTTTATCCAACTTTTTGATTGATTACAACACTAAGTTTTAATTAAAGCTGAATCACATACTATTTTTAGTAAAGGAGGTAATCTTCAAAAGGTGTTAAATTGCAATCAAAAATGAATTAAGGTATTTCAAAAGTCAGAACCCTTCCACCTCACCCGACTCCCATCATCCTCTCCTGAAGTTGCTACGGAAGCTTTGTTTTAAAAACAAGTGATTCTGAAAAATATTTCAGTCAAAATAAAATTTCTAGCCTGTACAGTGAATGACACGTAAGTACAAAAATAAACCACTAAAGGAGAGCAAAAAAAAAAAGCGCACCCCTCCGAGTCTCTGAAGGAGTGAACCCTACAGTAATTAATACTGCTAGAGGCATTATGACAATTTACAGATTGTAACTGTAGAAATCTATACTCACCAAAGTAGTCAGCCTTAGGACGAGCATCCATCTCTTGCTCCAGACGCTGGGTAAGTGCTTCTAATTTTAATTCAGCTGCAGACGGCCCTTGTTCCTGTTGTGGAAGGAGGGTCTGACAGGGTAATTTTATTTTTGTAGAACTGGAATTCTCCTGGTGTCCAGGATCATGCTGCAGACTGCTTATGTTCTCTTTAAATGGAGAACTTGGAGCATCAGAAACCATTGACCTGTGCGAAGCTACACTGATAGCATTCTGCTCAGGACTTATCCCAGAGCCAGGACAATTAAGCCAGTGATTTTGTCCATGAACGATGAAATGGCTAGGAGACTTGGGGTAAGCCGTTTCTTGCTGATAATCTACACTTGGAGGCAATGGAGTAGGAGATGAAGAAGTGAAAGAGCTAGAATTGTCATGGTACCGTAATGGGTGGTCATGACTGGTGACCTCACTCTCAGGGTTTGAGCTAAATTGATTAGACTGACCTGAAAACCCTTGAGCAGGCAATGTTGATGGGGTTGAGAAGGAGGAAGATCTCGGCTGCTGAAGTCCCCCTGGTGTCTCATCCTCAAACCCTGGACAAGTGGAGAAGGGGGTCAGCGTAAGTGCAAAAGAGGAAGATCTCTGACTGGCTGGGTTTTGGTCATAGCCTCGACTGAGCCTATTGCTTTCATTCCCATTTTCCTGGCTTCCATACCCACTTTCTGAAGACCTGCAGGAGTTCAGTGACTGCTGATGCTGGTAAGGGTGAGGATCAGCGTGGGTTTTTGTAGGACTCCTTGGTAACTGATCACTATGATTATAATTTGACCGTGAACTCCCCATGCTGGATTTTGGGATGGAAAACTTACCAGCATCTCCTCCCCAAGATGAGATGCCAGTCCGGTTCTCCTCAGTATAATGCTGCCCATGGGGAAGAGACGGAGGAAAAGATGACCCTGCAGCACTGGGATTCATATGGGCTTCTCTGTGGAGCCCATGTCCTTCAGAGACCTCTGAATCCCCCAGATTCTCACTACAGCCATATTCTTTGCCAGCTGTTTTGCCACCTTGGTATAACTTTGTTCGCTGCCCCTCAGGAACAGCTTGCGGATGGTGTGGAAAAGCAAGCTGGTGAGCTGCACACACTGATGCTGTGGCCAGAGGAGGTTTGGCAATATTTTCTCCTGAATGCAACTTACTGGCTCCTGCAGCTAGTTTTTGCACAGGAAGGTTTGGAAGTTGCTGCTGGGCACTGAAACTGGTCCCACCATTGAGAGAGCCAGAGCCAGCCAACATCAGCTCTTCTTCTTGCTGCTGCTGTTGTTGCTGGAGATGGATTTTAGCCATTTTGGTGGCAAAAACTCTCCTAGTTTCCTCAAATTCCGGGTTGTTACCAGCAGCTTTGTCCACCCGAAAGAGCCCATCCTTGGAGGCTTCGTACAAATTGAGATCTTCTATGAACTTACTCGCCTCCAGGCCTAGATCATCATATTTATCCATTTTTATAAATTCACTAGCGTCCCCCTTCCACTGGGTGCAATTTAATGTTGAAAGCTGGAAGCCATCCAGGCTTCTAGCACCCGTCAGGGCTGAATTCACGTTACTTAGCAATCCTCTGCTTTATGTGCTCAGCTCAAAAAAAAAAAAAAAAAAGGTTATAGGAGTTCCCACGCTTTGTAAAAACAATCCATTTTCTGGAGTTCTCGAAAAAACGGAGGCAAACAGACCTCAGCTTGGCTCTCCCGGCTCAGCAGCAATAGTGGCTTCCTACCCTAAGGAAGAAACAAACAAAAATGCAGCTTCGATTTTTATTGCCAATCTGGGCGGTGGGGGGGGGGGGATCCCCTCCAAGAAGCCAGCGGGGAGAGGGCTGCTGGCCCAGAGGCGAGGCGGTCTCCCGTTCACCCCGCCATGCGGGCTCAATTCAGCCTGAGCTAGCAGGAGGCAGGCTCGGGGAGAGAGTTTGCAAGCGCCTCGTGGGCGCACACACGGCTCAGCCCTTCCCTCCCGCCTCAGGGCAGCCGGGGCGGGGAGGCCCAGGCACGGGGGGGGGGCCCGTCCCGACTCACGGGGAGCAGAGCCAGCCCCCGCCCAGGGACCGCGGGGAGGGGCCCGGCAGCGCGCAGAGGGGGGGTTGCCGGGAGCCCCACGCACCTCCTGGGGACTCCCACGTGGCCTCCGGGAACAGGCGGAGGCGGCAGCGGCTCCTCCCCGGGCCGGGCTGGGGCTCCCCGGCGGCGGCTGCTCTGCGGGACTCGCTGCCGCTTCGCCCTGCCCCGCCCGCGTCGCGGCCTCGCCCCCTTCCCGCCGCCGCGGGGCGGAGCCGGGCGCGCTCGGGCTGGGGAGGGGGCGGCGGGGCAGCTGCTGGGCCGGGCCTGGGGGAGCCGGTCCCAGCGCTTGGCAAAGGGGCAACGCGGGGAGCGGCTCCCGGGCACCTGCCCCCCTTGGCCTCCCCCCCCAGCCCCGGGACGTGCGCTCCGTTCGCTGCTCGGCCGCGCGGTGAAAGCGGAGCCTGGAGAGCGGCTTGGTAACTGGGGCTTCCCTGGCTCGACGAGTCCTTGTTGCTGCTGGCCCGTGTTCAGGCCAGTCTGCTTTCAAGTCCTTGTGCGCGAAACACGTGTCAGGAGGGGCTGGGTTACCAGCCCTGCTGGGGAATGTTTTGATCAAATAAAAATAGACCCCGCTGGCTGGAGGAGAAGCCTAGAGTGGCCCGATCCTGCAAAACACACACACACACACACACCCCCACGCTGTTCCAGGACATTTCCATGCGCATTGGATCCGCTGAGGACCTGTGGTGCAGCTGGGGAGGAAAAGACAAGACCAGCTGTTCAACTGCCAGCAACTGCGTGTTAGCCTGCAAACCTGGCTGGCAATTGCTGATGCTTTCAGAAGGAAGTGGCACACCGTTTTTGGCACAGCTATGCAGTTCTTCAGTAACCTAACTACAACGCACCGCCCTGATGACACAACTCCACTGAAGTGCGTGGGGCTCCAGGCAGGCTTAAGGGCTTGCCGATTAGGAGCTCACTGCAGGATCAGAGCCTTAGGCCAGGAACTAGCAACCAGTGTTTGTAACTTTATTCACACGGGAAATTCCACTGACTTCTCAGATGAGTCATTTTTTTTTCACCTGCATAAAGTGTTTGCTTTGTCAGGGTCATAGTCATCATTCCAGGCAGGGTTCTGCCTGCACAGATCCAAAGATTGCAGAAGTGGTAAATAATGAAGAGCGTGAAAACAAACAATATGCTAATGTGGCTAAATGTAAATGTGTACAGCCAGGAACACTGAACTTAGGGGAGGGCCATGCCTCATAATAGGGAACTTTATCCTGGGAACCAGTATCTCTGAAAAAGAGTGTAGTGGATAATCGGTTGAATATGAGCTCCCAGTGTGATGCTGTGGCCAAAAGAGTAATGTGAACCTAGGATGCATGACCAGAGGAATCTGAAGTAGGCGCAGTGAGGTTATTTTACCTCTGATTTTGGCACCACTGCAGATGCTGCTAGAATATTGTGTCCAATTTTGGTGTCCTCAAATCAAGAAGGCTGAGAGGGTTCAGTCCCCAAATCAAGAAGGCCTGAGAACAAATAAAGGATTGCAAAGCATTCTTATAGACTTAATATATTTAGCTTATCTTTATCACAGCTTATAAGTACCTGCACTGGAAACAGCAGAGGTGAAAGTATAACAGTGTGCCCTGGTGCAACTCAAGCCAGCTGGCAAACTGGGCTCCAGGAGGTGGGGTGGGCTCCCTGCCTGGCTCCTGGGGGTCTCCTGAAAGCTGCAGCACTAAATAGTTAACTTGTTAAGTTACAGGAGTTGGCGAAAGGCATGTCTCCTGCCCCCACACTAGTAGGGGACTGCTCTATCCCTGTCCCCCTCCCCCAGGGTGCTATTTAGGGAGGACAAGAAGGAGTGAAGGCCCCTCCCTCAAGATAGGTACCAAGATGCTGCTGCTATTCCCCTTCTGTCAGCATTTGTCCCTGTACTACTCTCTCCCCTGGTGGACGGAAGGGGAGGGGACAGAGAAGGAGGGAGTGACCCATGCTATGTGAAGTGCTTTTGCTCTCTGGCAATGATGGAGAGAAATAGCAAGTGGCATCTTGTACAAATCTGGAGGAGGCAGGAGACTTCAGGCCCCCAGCTCTCCCTAAATAGCATTCTTGCTCTCCTGCACTCCTTCCACACACACAGCCCCCTGCTCTGAGCTCCTCCTTACACTCCTAACCCTGACTCCTGTACCCCTCCACGCACACACTCTTCCTTGAGCCTCTCCTCATACCCACAGCCCTGAGTCCTGCACCCCCAACACACCTCAACACTCTGCTGAGTCCCTCCTCACACCCGGTCCATCCCTGACTTCTGTACCCCTCACACATATTCTGCTCTCTGCCTTGAGCCCCCATCACTCCAAGCCCCTGCCCTGACTCCTGCACCCCCCATATTCCCATCCCCAGTCCTGAGCCCCCCTCACCCACCACAACCCTGTCTTGAGTCTTCACACGCCACCCCACACTTACATTTCTTACACATCCTGTTGTATCACAACACCCCTCCACTCTCTGCCCTGACCCCCCCAGGAGGGTGTGCAATACAACCCTACCAGTAAGAAATTTAAGTTAGTTTCACCTCTGAATGTGATACAATGTCTGGAAATTGAAGCAAAATAAATTAAGACTGGAAATAAGGCATACATTTTTAACCCTGAGGGTGATTAAGCATTGGCTAAAGGGTTGTGGTAGATTCTTCACGGGCAATCAAGCTTGGATGTTTTTCCACATTATATTCTCTAGTTCAAATAGGAATTATTTTCGGGGAGTTCCATGACCCATGTTATGCAGACCAGATGAAGACAGCAGTCCCATCAGGTCCCGGGGAATCTAGGAAATGTGGGAAGACCCCCTTATTTACATTGGTTGGTTAGCTGGGGTTTTTTTTTTTTTTTTTTGGTTTCTTATTAACCTTGACTGCTTCAGGAAACAATCCTGACTGCAAACTGTTTGCAAAACTACAAGATAAAGCAAATCATAAAACAAAGGGAGGAATATTCCACAATGTATCTTGTTCACACTAATAGCGAAACAACCTTCAGGGAGGTGGTCAAATCATTTCCTTCTCTGTAAAATGAGTGGAGTGGGAGAAAAGAGACAAAAATCTCTATTTTTGCTTGTTGGTTTATTTTATTTTTCACACATCCATCCTCTTTCCTTTCGCAGGGTAATTGTTGTACTCAAGCCAAACTCATGTGACTTAGTTTATGATTAATCAGTCAGAAGCCTTGAAGGGGGAAATTCCTATTGAACCATTGAAGGAAAAGGAAAAAAAATCCTCAAACACCTGCTTTCCTCCAGGTATTTGATTAGCAAGAAAATAACTGTGCAGGACTATTTGCAAGACTGTACTTGAGAACTAGAGAGGCAGATTGCAACCTCCAGATATCTGTGTCACTGAAAAATAAATTGCTGGGTCCACAACATGATGGGGCTGGCCAACTTTGCCCCTGTTCCTCCCACCCCTCCCCACAAAAAAAAGAATCACATTCAAAAGTTATGTTCATTTCCCAACATTATTGTTGTATGTTGCCACTTTTCTAATAATATTCTATGACCATTATTATTTGTTTTATGCTAATACTCCAGCTGAGATCAGGCCCTAGTGTGAAAGATGCTGTGCGAACACATAGGCTACGTCTAGACTGGCATGATTTTCCAGAAATGCTTTTAACAGAAAAGTTTTCCGTTAAAAACATTTTCGGAAAAGAGTGTCTAGATTGGCATGAACACTTTTCCGCAAAAGCACTTTTTGCAGAAAAGCGTCCGTGCCAATCTAGACGCGCTTTTCCGCAAAAAAGCCCCAATTGCCATTTTCGCGATCGGGGCTTTTTTGCGGACAACAAATCTGAGCTGTCTACACTGGCCCTTTTGCCTGAATGGGAGCAGCATAGTATTTCCGCAAGAAGCACTGATTTCAGACAGTAGGAAGTCAGTGCTTTTGCAGAAATTCAAGCGGCCACTGTAGACAGCTGGCAAGTTTTTCCAGAAAAGCGGCTGATTTTCCGGAAAAACTGGCGAGTCTACACACAGCCATAGTGAGAAACAGTCTCTGCCCTGAAGAGCATATAGTCTACACCAGGGCTACTCAACTCTGGAAGCCCCAGGGGTCACAATGATACTCACAGCACATACCGAGGGCCACAACTTAAGTGTGGTTGTATATACATGCAAATATATGCAAATAGCTTCTTTCACACTGACAGGCATGAATACAAAGCACTTCCCACAATGCCCCAGCGCTCCCGGCACCTCCTCCTTGGGGACCGAAACCTTGTACCCGTCTGTTCCACTTACATCTTTCAATGCTCACCCTGCCTGGGAAACCCCTCACCATTGTGAAGCATGTTCCCAGTGGAGGCCATGTTCAAAGGATCCCACTGGCGGGCCACGGGTTGAGCCCTGCATAAACCTGAGCCCTGTGTAAACCCAAACCCTGCGTAAACCCAAGCTGCAAACATATGGGCTATGGGCCTCGTGCGTCCCGTGTCCCACGTATTGAGTAGCCCTGGTCTACACAGAAAGGACAGACAAAGGAAGAAGAATTATCCCCACGTTACAGATGGGGAACTGAAACAAGTGAGAGGAAGGCTCCCATTGGTCAGGACTCCATCTGCACAGAGCTATTTGCAGGATGTGGGAAGGGGTTTGAAGCCATTTAGGGTTATAGAAGGACATTAGTGCCTAGGGCAACTGAACAAATAGCACCTTAGTCCTACTCCAGCAGCTTAACCACAAGTAAGCTCTGTAGTGTAGCCATAGCCTTAGGATGTAGAAATCCTTGTGGAGGTCTGGCTCCCTATTCAACAGTGCAGCAATAAAACCTGGGAGCAAATTCTGGCCCTAGCAAATTCAATGGCTATGTCTACACTCGCGGCTTCTGGCATGAGAAATATGCAAATGAGGCTAAGCACGGAATATCGCCGAGCCTCATTTGCATACCTAATGAGCCACCATTTTTGCTGAAGAGGCTGTTGTGCCAGAAGGAGCGTCTACACTGCCCTTTCATGCGCAAGAAAAACCCTCTTGCGCAATGCCGTTATTCCTGAAAATAATCGGCATAGTGGCATTGCATAAGAGGGTTTTTCTTGTACAAGAAGGGGCAGTGTAGACAGCTCCTTCTGGCACAAGAGTCTCTTCTGCAAAAATGGTGGCTCATTAGGTATGCAAATGAGGCTCGGCGATATTCCATGCTTAGCCTCATTTGCATATTTCTTGCACAAGAAGCCGCGAGTGTAGACCTAGACAATGGGGGTAATACTGCTGTAACAGGACATGATAGTTTGGCCCCAGTAATTAAAAACCTTTCTTATGGTATTTTTCTTGGACTGTACAGTGTGCAATGCCAAAAAGGCTTATGTTGAGTAAAGGCAGGCCCAAAACTGGAGCAGGATGGGTGAGGTATTTATGATTATGAGAGTGAAAAGGATTCAGCCCCTTCTTTTTACACAGTCCTATAATATAAGCACAAAAGATACTTGATTAAAATGTATGGTAGGTACATTTAAATATAATAGAAAGAAATACACACATTGTATAATCAGCCTGTAGCGTTAACTTCCATGGGAGAAGGTGATCACAGAGTCAAACACAGTCATTGGATTTAAAAAGGGACTGGATAATTTATGCAAAATGCAGGACAATGTAGCACTTTAAAGACTAACAAGATGGTTTATTAGATGATGAGCTTTCGTGGGCCAGACCCACTTCCTCAGATCAAATAGTGGAAGATCTGAGGAAGTGGGTCTGGCCCACGAAAGCTCATCATCTAATAAACCATCTTGTTAGTCTTTAAAGTGCTACATTGTCCTGCATTTTGCTTCAGCTACCCCAGACTAACACGGCTACATTTCTATCACTGGATAATTTATGACCAGGAAGAATATAGTCACAACTTGCTAAAACAGAATGAATCAACTCTCACACTTTAGGACACAAAGGAATGAAGAAGGAGTACACTGTACAATTATTCAAGCACATTGCAGGTTGGACCTCCCTCGTCTGGCACTGTCGGGACCTCACCTGTCCTGAATGAGGGAATTTGCTGGATCAGGGAGGTCCGCTGCCAATGGCCTCCCACAACACTGCAACTCCTTCTGGCTGGCTCTGCTCTGGCCCCACTGTCACTTGCCTCCAGCCTGCTGCTGCGAGGCGGCTGGGGCTCTCTGGGGATGTAGCTCCCCAGCTGTCTCAGTCCCCCATCTGGGCTTTCTGTGGACGGGGATCACTGGCTGCTGGTGGCCTTGCTGCTGTTGCACCCCTTTAGGGCTTCCCAGGGATGGGGCTCTGCAGCTGCCCTATGGCTGCCATGCCCAGCTGGAGCACCCTGGGTTTGGGCTTGCTGGTCCCACTGCTGCCACGCCTGGCCAGGACTCCCCAGGGCCAGGGCTCACCTGTTCCGATGGTGGGACTCCCCCACTTCTGGACTCCTGACCAGTTGCACTCCTGAGTGTCAGGGCTCTCTGGTATAGCAACATCTGTGGTTCGGCCGGATTTAGGAGGTTCAACCTGTAGTATCCTTGGGTATGTCTACACTGCAGCACTAATTCGAACTAACTTAATTCAAATGAGTGAATTCGAACTAAGCTAATTTGAATTAGCGCATCTAGACCTAAAAACTAGTTCGAATTAGCATTTTGCTAATTCGAACTAGCATGTCCACATTGAGTGGACCCTGAACCAAGGTTAAGGATGGCCAGAAGCAGTGCCGGCAGGGCATCAGATTAGGACTTAGAGCGTGGAGCTGCTGTCTCAGGCTAGCCGAGGGCTGTGCTTAAAGGGTCCCAACCTCCACCCCGGACAGACAGTTCTCAGGGGTGCCCCGCTCACTTGTCTAACTTGATGAGGGACAGCAAAGCAGTCCTGGCTTGGAGTGCCCTGAATGCCCACACTCGGCACATCACAGCACTCGCCCATCAGCCCGGCTGCACTTGCCACAGGCTGCCATCCGAGGGGGGGGGGGCAATCGGGGGGCTGCAGGAGAGGAGCCTGCAGAGCCACCCCAGTCCTCCCCATCAGGGGCTCATACCCCATTCCTTCCTCACCTCCTTCCACTTACCCCTCCCTAGCCCCCCTTCCTGATGTACAAAATAAAGGACACGTGTTCAAAAATAGAAACTCTCTTTATTTAACAAAACTCAGGGAGACTGGGAAAAGGAGGTGAGAGAGGGGAAAAGAGAGGGTGGGAGAGGGGAGGGCAACTAAAATGATCAGGGGTTTGGAACAGGTCCCATATGAAGAGACACTAAAGAGACTGGGACTTCTCAGCTTAGAAAAGAGGAGACTGAGGGTATGTCTACACTACAACGTTAATTCGAACTAACTTAGTTCGAATTAGTTAATTCGAACTAAGCTAATTCGAACTAATGGATCCAGACTAAAAAACTAGTTTGAATTAGCGTTTTGCTAATTCGAACTAGCATGTCCACATTAAGTGGACCCTGAACCGGGGTTAAGGATGGCCGGAAGCAGTGCCGGCAGGGCATCAGAGGAGGACTTAGAGCGTGGAGATGCTGTCTCAGGCTAGCCGAGGGCTGTGCTTAAAGGGTCCCGACCCCCACCCCTGACAGACAGTTCTCAGGGGTGCCCCGCTTGCAAAGCAGTCCTGGCTTGGATTGCCCGGAGTACCCACACTGGGCACGTCACAGCACTCAGCCATCAGACCGGCTGCACTTGCCGCAGGCTGCCATCTGGGGAGAGGGGGCAATTGGGGGGCTGCAGGAGAGCTTCCACCCCCAGAAGCCCGCAGAGCCAGCCCAGTCCTCCCCATCGGGGGCTCGTACCCCATTCCTCCCTCACCTCCTTCCACTTACCCCTCCCTAGCCCCTCTTCTTGATGTACAAAATAAAGATAACGTGTCTTCCAAAATGGAATCTGTCTTTATTGAACAAAACTGGGGGAGACTGGGAAAAGGAGGTGGGAGCGGGGAAGAGAGAGGGTGGGAGAGGGGAGGGCAACTACAATGATCAGGGGTTGGGAACAGGTCCCATATGAAGAGAGGCTAAAGAGACTGGGACTTTTCAGCTTAGAAAAGAGGAGATGGAGGGGGGACAGGATAGAGGTCTCTAAAAGCAGGAGTTGGGTGGAGAGGGTGCATACAGAAAAGTTCTTCAATAGTTCCCATAAAGAAGGACTAGAGGACACCAAAGGAAAGGAATGGGTAGCGGTCTTCAAACTAGTAACAGAAAGTTGTTCTTCACAAAGCAGAGTCAACCTGTGGAACTCCTTGCTGCAGGAGGCTGTGAAGGCTAGAACTAGAACAGAGTTTAAAGGGAAGTGAGATCAAGTCATGGAGGTTGGGTCCATTGAGTGCTATTAGCCAGGGGGTAGGAGTGGTGTCCCTGCCCAAGGTTTGTGGAAGGCTGGAGAGGGATGGCACGAGACAAATGGCTTGGTCACTGTCTTTGGTCCATCCTCTCCGGGGTAGCTGGTGTTGGCCGCTGTCGGCAGACAGGCTACTGGGCTAGATGGACCTTTGGTCTGACCCAGTACGGCCATTGTAAGCTCAGGACTCAGGGTCGGGGGTCTCAGTGGACCCCCTTGATTTTCATGCACACCTGCTCCTGGGTGGCCAGGCTGGCAGCTCTCCTGCCCTAGACGGCCACTTTCCTGTGCCTAGTGTGGAGATCGTGGATGAGATCCACGATGTCCGCACTAGACCAGGCGGGTGCCTGCCTCTTGCGGCCCCGGGCAGGCTCCTGGGAGCCACCAGCCTGGTCCCGAGAAGAGGCGGAGGGCTGGGTGGCAGCGGGTGGCCCCATATTTTTAATGTCATGAGGATACTGAAATATATACCAATCCCGCACTGCCTGTGGTGCAAAATGAACCCACCTGTGAAAAACAAAGGTGCTCGGTCTCAGCTGAGCCCTGCCAGTCTTGAAAGTATTTGGTTGTGTAGTTGTGATGGGATCCCCAAGGTACAACCTGGAACTGGGATACCACTATGCTCCTTAACTCTCCAGCCTGGACTGCCTCTCACAATGCCTGCTCTGTTATCACTCAGTACAATGGTACATAGAGTCCACACCCCACTAAATTGCATGAATGTCCTGAGCCACTCACAAATCACACAAAAAAAGAGGACCAGCAAATCTCCTAAGCCCCTAGCCTTGCATCCCAGAGCTGTACCATCTTGCCTTGTTCAGAAGCCTGACCAGTGTCCATCCCTCCCTCAATGTGGAGCACACACACACTAGTCTTTGTAACCTGAGCTGAGATTTCCCGAGCACTTCACATAAAACACACCGTGTTAGGTAAAATATAACACAGATTTATTAACTTCAGACAGTTAGATTTGAAGCAATTATAAGTGGTAGGCACAAAAGGTACGAGAGAGTTTCCAAGAAAATAAAAGGTAAATGCACAGTCTAAATCCTAGACCTTATTAGACTAGGCAGTATTTGGATCAAATAGTTTTTCTGACCCCACTGGATGTTGCAGGTATGTTACAGTCCTTAATACACACAGGCTTCCCCTTTAAACCTGGGACCAGTCTCCTGAGTTTAGATCTTTGTCTTCCCAGCATTTTTGTGGCTCCCACTGTAGGTGGGGAAAGAGAAAGGTGCACTCATGATGCCACTGTCTCTTATTTTATACTGAGTCCATGTCCTCCCTGGAAAGAAACTAGCCCAGGCTTTCCTGGTGGGCCTTGCTGAGACAGTCCTGAGCAATTCCTGTAACATGGTGCTTCTCTTACAGAAGCATAATTATTTTGTTTACAACTCTCTGTTGTTTAATGGTCATTTAACATCTGCTTTGTAGTCACTGGAGAACTAGCAATGGATGACTCCCATATTTACTACAGTCAGCAAACTCTTATAACTTCATACACGCTAATGATGTACATATTTGGACAGAACAATGGGTTTCAGCACTCAGCAGATCATGACTTTTCCAATGCTATGACTTGCTGTGTATGAAATATCGCGACCATGGTGAATATGGGGGTTACAAGGTATTACTTTGAGGTACGATGGGTCACAGCCATGCTATCTGATGAAAAATGCCAGATTAGTGCTATGCAATTTCTGAGCTCTCTGTAGAACTTCATAAACATTTTACCAAGGATTTTGTTGAAATCCTGTTTCAGATTGATGAGCTGAGGCCAGATGCCGGGGAGTGTGCAAATGTTCATTCCCTTTATTAATCACCAAGCAGACTTTTAAAACTGGCAAATGCCCAAAAACATCAGAAACTAAGATCTCCACCCTTTTTTAGCAGTTACAAAAACACTGCTTACCCAACTGTGACTATTTTGCCAGATCTGAGCAAATGTTACTGCAACTTTCAGACTGAAGTGTTTTAAAACAGTGGTTAAAAAATCCCTTGAAAAGATGTTTTCTTTAAAATGTAAATGCCAAAGACCCTTAGCGAAAGTGACGGTGGGCAGTGCCAATATAAGGTAGGCTTATGTTGGCCTTAGATGCTTTGTACCTTTGAAAGACAGTTTGAACATAAACTGCTCATAAGGAAGCCACCTGTTATTTCCTAAGAAAGGTACTGTGCAAAGGTGGGAATATGGGGCCCAATTCATCCTTAATGTAACTCCACAGAAATCGATGGGGTAACACCCAGGATTAATTTGATCCCCTGAGTGTGTTGCCACCATACTGTAAGCAAATATGTACCATCAATTTTTTGAAATATGCACTTTGTAAACTGCTGTGTCTAACAATTGACTATTTTAAGGCTGTAAACAGGTAACTGGTTACCCAGTAAGCATCATCCTTACTAGGTGATACTTACCAGTAACGGGTTAACTGGCACCCAGCCTGGCTGAAGCAGCCACCCAAGGGGTGCTTCAGCTTGGCCAGGCCAGATCCGGTCCTCAGCATGGTACAGCAGGCCCAGGCAGGCTGGAGCAGCCCCCTTCCCGTGGTGCACCAAGGTGGTCCAGTTAACTTTTTTAATGGGATTTTACATTCCTGATATATTTCAGAAAATGTGTCTGACTCTCTCTTTGCTCAGGAATCCTCCTAAATGATAAGTGCTAGGACCACCAAATTCAGAATGCAGCTTCCTTTTATCATAAATTAAACCAAGGTAAGGGTTTCCTGTGCTGGGAAACTGGGATGTGTTAGGAATGGGGCTGCCTCTCATAAAAGCAAAGAGAAAAGAGAATCACCAGGCAGGAGAAAGGGGCTGCCTGGGGTGCACCTTCACCCGCCAGCCCTGAGCCTCTCACCCACCAAGAACTCTTTAGGAAGTGCAGGGCGAAGGAGGCTGAAGCTCCTCCCTCCCCTCCCCCAGATTTGTACAGGGACGCTGCTGCTTCTTCCCCTTTGTCAGGGAGTAGGGGGAAAGTGCAGAGTTTGCTGCGTTCCTCACTCTGGTTGGGGAGCACAGGGAGTAGACAGCACATTGCTGTCACTCCCTGAAAAGAAGAGGAAAGGAGCGAGCAAGCAGACCTGGTACAAATCTTGGGGAATCTTTAGGTCCCTGTTCCTCCTCTCCCCCCCCCACACACACTTCTGTACCCAGAACTCCTCACCCACTAACCCTCACTCCTGCACCTCCTCATACCCTCAGCTTCCAGCCGTAAGCCTCTCCTTACAGACCTGAGTAATGCCGGGTAAAAGTACTAGTAACACAAAGCTGGGATTTTTGTATACAGTATGGGAAAATATTCCAAATATCCAATTATATAAATCTTATTCTCCCTTTAGGGGTTTATTGTCATTCTTATTAATGTTGGGGTTGAGGAAGCCAAGGTTTACTTTTGCATAGATCTCCCTTCCATTTTATGCACGCCCCCAGAGTCCAGGAGGGGGAATCTAGGCTTCAGGCCCTGTGAACCTCACAGCTTCTGCCTAATGTGGTAGAAGTAGAAACTTGAAGGAGGATCTCACCTACAGTTGCTGCCCCTGAGGTGCAAAAAAAAGGGCCACAAGGGATGGTCCTAGAGCCAGTGCTCTGAACGGTGGTGTGATTATGGTGGGTGAATTAGTTGGTGAGGGAGATAAAAATGTGCTTTTGAAAGCCTGCCCCATTATGCTAAGGTTGGGCGTGTGTGTGTGTCAGTTAAAAGGTTTTCATCTGGCTCCATCTCTAATCCTCATCAACTCCCCTAAGAGCTACATGATGACTTGAACAAACTCACCCATCCAGGAGTGTCAAATTCTGGGTTTCCCTGTACCTTATATGGGCATGAACAGGACTGCAGTGTCACCCTCCTCAAGGGGGCAGGCAGCAGGAAGCCTGGGGGTGAGCTGAACCTTGGTTCTACCCTTCTCCCCCACAGAATCCGTGTGGCAGGGAGGGGGTGCTGGAACACATGCTGCTATTGGCCAACTGTAAATTTCTGTCCTCTGCCCACCCATCCCCCCGGAGTCAAGGAAGGAGCAGGAATGGAATTCGGTCTCTGGTTTACAATGCCTTGTGGAGCGGTGCCTGAAGTGAGGAATCTGGCCTCCTCCCAGCTCAGATCTCGTTATTTCATCCGGTGAGGATATTATAGACAGAATACTTTGTGATACTGAAACCATTTGCACGGAAACAAACTGGGATTGCTTGCAACAGAATATGACGTCAGTGCAAGGCCAAGGAGGAGGAGCCAGACGGTGAGGATCATAGAAATGGACAGTTACTTGGGACCCCATGAGGACAGCTAGATCATGCCCCTACTCTAAGGCCAGATGAGCCCCTTTATTCAACGGTAGGTGCTCCCAATACTAAGAGCAATGCAGATGCATCCAAGGATATTTATTCCCTGTTCTTTTTAGCCAGATCTGAACTAGTGTAACCTACACACCTACTGGGTGTGGTTCGCTGTCCCATCTAGTGGCACTTTAACCTCTTAGGCTATATCCACACTGCACAGTTATTTCGGAATAAACTATTCCAGAAAAGTGATTCCAAAATAGTTTATTTCGAAATAGAACATCTATACTAGGGAAGCCTCAAAATTAGTCTGAGGCAGGCTTCCCTAATGTAGACGTGCTGCTTTCATTTAGAGCCCCTGGAGGAATAACTTAGAATGGCCTGATAAGGGGCTATTTTGAAATAGCAAAAGTGGAGCATCTACACCCACTTTATTTCAAAATAACTAATTCAGAATTGGCGTTATTCTTGATACTGTACAATGAGGTTTACAGAAGTCAGAATAAGCTGTCCGTTATTTTGAAATTATTTTGAAATAACAGAATTGCTGTGTAGACGCTCGCAGTTATTTCGGAATAACAGCTGTTATTCCAAAATAACTTTGCTGTGTAGATACACCCTTACAGAGTGAGAATGAATTTGCTCAACACAACCTTAGCTGAAAGCCAGCTGGCTTTTAGCTCCAGATGGAGAGGCTCATGGATGAAGCTCCAGAAGTCCTAGGTTCGGTTCCACCAGTCGGTATTGCACTAGTGCACAAGGCCTCCTTTTAAACATTTTTTACCTAAGTATCTGGGACAACTTAGGCTCTTAAATTTAAGGACCTGATCTGGCAAACACTGAAACAAAGGCATAAGTGCAGTCTTTTGCATAGTGTGTCAGTCAGTCAAGTAATCAGGCTGTGCTTCAATTCAAAAGGACTGCTTGTGTGAATAAATCTAAGTCAATATCAAAAGGCTGTTGGTTAGATTTTTAAATTAGAGAAGGGGTCTTGTTGTTACAGTGTTTCCTGTGAGTGCAAAGCTTACTTCCTAGAAGAAAACGGGCATTAACAATGCAGCTGGAAGCTGAGTTACTCTATGCTTTGACCACAGTGGGCCACTCAGAGTTTCCATAGTGTGGAGGTGGAGGCAGTGGTTTCTCTGAGGAGACTTAGCAGAGTAGACTCAGAGAGCAGTGTTTGTTGTGCTTCCTTTATTTCACGTAAAGTTGTGGATGATCTAAAACCCAATTGAAAGGCCTCCTTCTAGCAGGACAGTGCTTGTTCCTAGGGGAAGAAGAGAGCAAACAGCACCTGCAGTGTGAACAGAAATCATTTGGTTGGAACTTTTCACCTCTGCTGTGTCACTTTTTAGTTCACTGCCTGGAGAGGCTCACCCTAGGCTTTGTTTTTGCTAAGCCTTTCCCCCGCCTGTGAGGAGGTCCCAGAACCTGGGCTCCAGCCCAAGCTATGCAGCAGTTTTACAGCCCCAGACTAAGTCAGCTGGCCTGGGCCAGCAGCACATGGATATGTAGATCTATGCGTCTAGTCCAGCTTTGAATAACTCCAGTCATGGTAATGCCACCGCCTCTTTCACAACGTGTGGGATCTCAGGAAAACTGGAAGCAAAAGAAAATGCTAAGGGGCCATTTTGGATGGAAGAGTTCTCTCTTAGGACTGGCTTTTTGCCCAAAGTATTCTCACTGACAACATTTATGAAACTGTTGAATGGTCCAGCTATTTCTGCCCTCTCCTCCTCCCACCCTACTTAGGGGGAAGGTTTCGTACGTCTCTTCACATGATGAAATTAATGAAACCCCTGGTTCAGAAACAGATGCAAGACTCTGTTCCCTTCTCTGAGGCCCTCCCAGAACAACCCTTTTCACAGGTTTGAGGCTTTTTCATCTCAAGTCCCCTCCTCTTTTGTTGTGGTGACCAACTTGCCCAAGGAAGATAGGAGGTTTCTCCCCTCAAATCCCATTAACCCTGCTTTTGAACTGACCAGAAAGTTCGCTGCCATACAACATTTACTCCTCTCTGACAACTCCCGTCTGGCTGAGAATTGAACCCAGATTTCCTCTGTGCTAGTGAATTCCGCTAGCCCCCAGGGTGGGCCTGGGAGAGAGTATTTAAACCAAATAGAAACTGTTGCAAGGGATATTTTTTGTGGAATTTCACAGGCCTACATAGCTTTGCAAAGTCAGTTCTTTATGGACTGCAGCACTGTGTTCTGGAATATGATTTTCTAATTGTGTTTGGTGATTTGGGGATGAGCACAGATGTGGGAGTAAGCTAACCTGTCACACATTTTTCACCATGTGATCCTGCCCTCCCTCAATAAAATGCTACCATAGTGATCATGAACAGAGTATAGAAGAGAATAGCTGCTAGGAGGTAAATAACTGTTTGCTTTATCATATGCTTCGTGTCCCTGACTTCAAACATATTTGGGAATTTTAATTTGGCACAGATCTTAAAATGACATGTACTCAAAACGAACAATAATAGCAAGTTCAGTGTCTTTTGGGGACTGAAAGTTTTACTTTTTGGATTTAAGATAGAGAGCCAAATTAGATCATGATGAGCGAGCATTAAAGCAATTAGTTACACCTTCTAAATTGGTTCAATGTATGTATGTTCCTGAAAACTACTGGAAAGCAATTCACGGCAAAAGGAAAAAAGCATCAAAATTAATAGGAAATGTAAATACAACAAGGAGTCCTGTGGCACCTTAAAGATTAACAGATTTATTTGGGCATAAGCTTTCCTGGGCAAAGACCCACTTGGTCAGATGTAAATACAACAGGCAGGAAAGAACATAGGGCTAAATCTTGCTTGCCTGACTTATGTGAGCAGTTCTTGTGACTTAAATGCAGCCCATAGTGTAAAGCTATGGGATAAATAGTGTTCAGAAACAAAACTACACGTCACTCACAGAGTTTCTTTTCCTTTCTTCACCAAAGCATCTAAAATTAAGCAAACAAATGCAAGCTCCTTCCCAGAACATCAGTAGTCAGTTACCTTCAAGGATGAATTACCGTTGTTTTCTGACACACTGCTACATCAGGCTCTTTAGATCCACTTCTTAGTGGGACAGAAATAATACAGTAGAGAAATAGTTACTTTCAGCTTTCGACAAACAGATGGACTCTAACCCACACTTCACACAAACGATTGCTATTTCTGTTTGGTTGGATTTTAAAGCATTGGAGTGATAATATTCACCCAGAAACTTTGTGAAAATTCTACTTAAAAGTGATTTTACATCTGGAGGTTGATTTATAACTGGGTCTGTAAGAGCTCTCCACCTCTGAGGAAGCAGCCATCTGACTGTATGTACTTCTCTGATACTGCTGACCTTTATCCAGCTATGTAAGACAAATTTCCTTCCTATTCCAAAGTATACTATCAGCTGTGTGAAGAACAAGCTTGCTTAGAAAACATGGAAGACATCAAGACCCCAAAACTCATATATGTAAAGCTATAAGGTCTTTATTTATGCAATATAAGCACAAACACATGCTTTAATTGTAAGCTCCTTGGAGAAGGGACATTGTCCTTATTCTCTCTGTGAGATTTGGTGCTGGGTCACTACTTTGCTCCTTCTGAACAAATCCTTAACATCAAATCAGCATTTCCTTCCCTTTGTACTTGGGAAGGGATATAATTATTTTTACTTGCCATATATTGTATCTCTCTCTGTTGTAGAGATTTGTAAATAGAGTCCAGTCCCTGATAAACAAGACACACAAAGTTGGAACTCAAGCTGCATGGAAGCTTTTGTGTTTACAGTAGGAATGTAAGCGGTTGACCAGAATGCTCTTCTTCATCTTCCCTTACTCCTCATGAAATGCGGGTTACAGGAGTCAGAGTAAGAAGTCCACTAGCTCGACATTATTTTGAAACCAACGCTTGTAGTGTAGACACGCACTATGTTATTTCAGAATAATGTCAGTTATTCCAAAATAATGCTGCTGTGTAGACGTACCTAGAGAGAATTTTAGGTCAGAAAAAAAGTTATTACCCGAACTGGAATTTTGTCAGGATGCCCTTACTCTTGTAAGCAGTATTCTAGAGTTTTTAATTGTCGCAAAGGCTGAAATGTTCATTTATAGATGATAGGTACAATTTTCCAAGTCATTTCTACAGAAGTGGCTAAGGCATTTAGGAGCTAAGGCAATTTTGAAAATGGGATAGAGGCTCCTAAATCACTTAAGTGACTGTGAAAGTTCTATCTACTAGCTCTCCAAGTACAACACTGCCTAGTATGATATTAGGAGCATAGTTTCACTACTGACTCAGAGGAAAGAGTGCCACCTATTGAGTCACCAGCAATAATTACTACAGCTGTCTGGATCTCCATCTAGGTATGGACTTGCTGATCCAATATTTCTTGTGAGCTCAGTAGAGAGCATAGGCCAAGAGGACATAATTAAAAACACTTCAAAAACATTCTCTCTCTCCTTCCCGCTTACTGCATCAAAAGAGCAAGAAATGTTTCCCCATCACCATAGCAACAGCCTGCAACTTGAAATCATTTCCTCACTACAAAGAATCAAACCACTATCACTTAAAGTGCAGTGAAAATCTACACAGGCACCAGAGGAAAAAATAGTACTCCAAAACAGAGAAGGCTTTAGAGGGTATGGGGAAATGCTACATTTCAACCCTCAATGAACAAATGTGACCCTTTCCTAATAAGGAATCTGAGGAATTTGCCTGGTTTCCTGAAGGACATCTGAGCCCCCTTTCATAGCAGCAGCAGCAGCTGCCAGCCAGGGAAACTGAAAGGAGTACCTCAGTATAGCATGTTCCCCTTTCTCTTAAATAAAAAGAGTGTGGATGCACCAGTCATAGGGAACACACACACACACACACACCTTTTCAAACTCTCTCTCACACACACACCTCTTTTCAAACTCAGTAACAAATATATAACTGGAAAATAACTCTAGTAACTACAACATCCACAAGCAAAATACATAACCCTCACTTGTCTTTCACATATTACAGTAATATCACTAGTTCTTAGAGAGCACAGCAATGTGGATAATACAGAAGATACAACTAGGTGGAGCTCCCCATTGAATGGGTTGGCAAATTATCACCCCACCCCCATTGAAATAGGGCTATGGGGATCATTGGCTGCATAAAGAGAGGAGCAGGGAGATTATTTTATCTTTGTACACAGCATTGGTGAGACTGAGACTGAACTGCTGCATCAAGATCTCATGTTCATAATATTTTAAAAAGGATGGTGAGAAACTGGTGACAGTGCAAAAAAGAGCCATAAACATTGATTTACAGCTGGAGAAAATGTCTTCCAGGGAGAGAGAGCCTTAAAGAGCCGTGTTACATAGAACTGCAGGTGCAAATAACAGATAGATATGCAGCTATGAAAGAGCTTCCCCAAAATACCTAAGGAATTCTGGAGCACAATTCCAATTGACTTGGATGCTTTTCAAAATCTCCCATTATTTGATTTCTGTACATCAACAAGTCTAATTATTAGTGTCTATATCCACAATTCACTACAGCTGCAAAGAGTTTTGGTAATTAGCTGTGGCCACAATTGTTTGGGCCTGCAAAACACAGCCCACTGAACCAGGCCATTCCAGAAAATGTCCCACAAAATCAAAACTTGTCAGGAATAAAAGCCACAAGAATAAGAAAAAGAAAATAAGAAATAAGCAGCCCTTACCTAGTACCCTTGCACCAAGGGCCATATAGCACTAGTGCTCTGAAATACCGAGGCACTACATTTTAGTGGGAAAACAATAAACTAAATCTAATAATAAACTAAAGTAACAATTAAAATGTATTTCCAGGCTCAAATCAAGAGATGCAGGTTGCAGAAGTGAATATGTCCATCCGGTCTAGAGACAATAAGGACACTCAGATCATCCTCTCTCTCTCCATCCCTATTGGGGAGGGGCATAAATACATACCATGCATGGAGACTATCTAGGACCCTGTGACTTTGTAAAGGGGCCTCAAGTGGGTGTGTAACCTATGCTAACTTTAAGGCTGCTTCACACTAGCCAGGTGATGTAACCTTGCCTGCGTCTGAATGAAAATCAAGCTCTCAAAGTCTTAGAAGCATTATGTTTCCTCTAGAAACAGGCATGAGGCTGTTCTGAAGAGGAGGGGAGGGATGCTTGCCCTGCCTTTTCCCCTGACTCTTCCAGCCGCCAGAGCAGCCGCCTCTTTGTGTACGGGACCAAGCAAGTGGAGAAGGGAGGGAAAGAGCCTTGGAAAGCAGCCGCTCTCCATGCCTTTACAGATGAGCAAGAGGCGTGATGGCAGGAAAGAAAGAGCAAGGCACAGTCGGAGAGTCTGCTGGGCTGTTTTAAAGGGCACTGCCAAGGCTGTGAGGCCTCACATTAGACCTACCTTACATAAGTTCCAAGAACGCACTGAAATGTTTAGAGCTGCCCTCCCCCACACCTCCCCAGGGCTTCTGCATTCCTCTGGGAGGCCTGACACTTTCTTCCGCTTTTGCCCCTTTAGCCCCCTGAGACACTAGAGCAGGGTGGGGAACCTTTTTTTGGGTCAGGGGACAGTGACCCCAGAAAAATTAGTTAGGTGACATACACAAGTGAGAAGCAAAACGAAACAAACATCTCACTGATGTGCCCTCGACTGAGGAGAAATTCACTCCCCACTTTCCCCTCACGCACTAGAGCCTAGCGGGGCCCCAGCCCAGTAGATCTTGTGTGCTCCAGCCCCAAGCTGGGGCTATGGGGGTGGAGGGAGGGCAGGAGGGCCAATGTAGGCTCCCCAGTACGGGGAGGAGGGGGAGCTGAGCCTTGGGGGTTGGATCCAGGCAAGCTGGGGGCCACATCTGGCCCGTGGGCCTGAGATTTCCTACTGCTGCAATAGAGCATCAGGTTCTTGAGGGATACATTTTATGCTACGGCTTGTCTGCACTAGGGTTTTAGCAACTAACGGAGCTGCACCAGTGCAAACCCTCAAGAGCTGTTGTGCTGCACTGGTGCGACTGGGACTTGCACTGGGGCACATACACTAGTCAGACAGTTCATAGGGCTTCACTGGAGCCCTGTCTGAAAGCTTCCATCTGGGGAACTGAGCTTTGGCCTGCAAACCCCACAGGTCCTTAGGAATGCACCAGAGTCACGTATCACCCCTGCACTGACTTCAGGGCTCTCTCCCCACTTTCAGCAACAGCTGTCTTCGAACTCCCCATTGAAAAGCGGGGTGAGGCACCACAGCATGCAAGGGGCACACACGAGGCAATGCCTGGAAGAGGCTGAGAGGACAAATCTGCACATAGCATTTATGGGGATTCCTCTCCTCCCCCACCCCGCCAAACTCAGGTCTTATCACCATCAGGTCCTTGATCATTTTGAGCTGGTTTTGTAGCAAAATTCAGTTAGAGAGAAAACATTCTGCGAACGTGCAGCTGAAACCATCCCAGCTGGCGGGGAGAGGGGGGATGTGCACTTTGAAACACAAATCTCATCACGCTCAAGGAAAAGCTTCGTACCCCCCATCACTGGCAAAGCTTCACACCCTTGCCCTTTAGAGGTGTAATGGCCCCACAGAGGTGGCTCTCTGGCTCACACAGCACTATGTAAATAAATCTCTCAGCACCATTCATGTATCATGTATCTCCATGACAGACGTGTACAGTGAGGCCCAGTGAGAGTGTCTTGGGCACGCCAGCAAATCAGTGGAGACAGGGCAAGTGGCAGAGGGAGCCCAGCCACTACTGGGAACAGCTGCTTAATGGTGACATGGGGCAAATTCTCTTGTGTTAAGGACACCAGGCCCTGGTGCTGTGCGCTTTCAAGTGGGAGGCTCAGGAAGAGCCAAGCAACAGGCTTCTTCAGCTTTCCTGCCTTTCCTCAGCAGAGACATGGGAGTTCTCTTGCTGATTGGTGTACTCACCATCAGTGGCCTGTGGCCTCGTTCTGATCTCACACCCCTGTAAGTCTCAAAGTCTGTTCTTGGTGACTGCAGGGCTGTGTCTAGATTGGCCAGTTTTTCCGGAAAATCAGCTGCTTTTCCGGAAAAACTTGCCAGCTGTCTACACTGGCCGCTTGAATTTCCGCAAAAGCACTGATGATCTCATGTAAGATTGTCAGTGTTCTTGTGGAAATACTATGCTGCTCCCGTTCGGGCAAAAGTCCTTTTGCGCAAAACTTTTGTGCAAAAGGGCCAGTGTAGACAGCCCAGATTTGTTTTCTGCAAAAAAGCCCCGATCACGAAAATGGCGATCGGGGCTTTTTTGCACAAAAGCGCGTCTAGATTGGCCACGGACGCTTTTCCGCAAAAAGTGCTTTTGCGGAAAAGGGTCCGTGCCAATCTAGATGCTCTGTTCCAAAAATGCTTTTAACGGAAACTTTTCCGTTAAAAACATTGCCGGAAAATCATGCCAATCTAGACGCAGCCAAGATGTACAGGCAGTCCCCGACTTACGTCGGATCCCCACTTACGAACGGGGCTTTCTCGGCCCGAAGCTCGCAGGCAGCGATCCGCCGCCACAACCTCCGGGGCGAGAAAAGCTGCTCCCAGTGCCCCTGGTCTGCTGGAGACCGTCTCCAGCAGACCAGGGGCACCGGGAGCGAAGCCACAGCAGTGGCGGGTTCCCGTGCTTCTGAGGCTTTGCCAGAGCAGACCAGGCTTTTGTTGTGGACCCTGGGGCAGAGCAGCTGGGGCGCTGCCGGTTGGTCCCGCAGCGCCGCTCTGGGCACTACTGGACCAACCCGGCAGCACCCCAGCTGCTCTGCCCCAGGCATCCTGATTCAGCCGCTGCTGGTCAGTTTCAGCAGCGGCTGAATCAGGACGCCTGGGGCAGAGCAGCTGAGGTGCTGCTGGGTTGGTCCAGTAGCGCCGAGGAGCGGCGCTACTGGAGCAACCCAGCAGCACCCCAGCTGCTCTGCCCCAGGCGTCCCCAAATCAGCCGTTTCTGAAACTGACCAGCGCTGACTACAGGAAGCCCGAGGCACAGTTGATCTGCCCCGGGCTTCCTGGAATCAGCGGCTGATCAGTTTCAGCAGCAGCTGACTTGGGGAAGCTTGGGGTTCTTAAGTTGAATCTGTATGTAAGTCAGAACTGGCGGTCAGTTTCAGCAGCGGCTGAATCTGGATGCCAGTTCCGACTTACATACAGATTCAACTTAAGAACAAACCTACAGTCCCTATCTTGTACGTAACCCAGGGACTGCCTGTACTCTGTTGGCATCAGTTGCAATTTTCTTGATTTACCCCAATGTGAAAGAATAGAGAATGGGGCTCAAGCTCGATATTTTCTCTTTTCTGTTAAAAAGATCCTGGTTTTAAGGAGACTAAATTTGGGAAATTTGCCAACTCCTCCCCCCCGCCCTTCCATTAATACATATAAATACAGTGTTGTGAGCTGCTTAAACACTGCTCCCGGTTCTTTGTATTCCAAGTTTGAAAGAACCCTGCAAGTCATGTGATATCCTGTCATTAATCAATGATCTAATTCAACATAGTGGGCTTACACAGGACATAACAGATGTGGCTAACACACCCATCATCCTTTCACTGTATGTTCTAGATGGCTCTTGCTGACCAACAGATGGTTTTTTAAATGCTCATTCATGTGGGAAAGTTGCAAAATAAACATTTATGTTGCACCCTTGATATTTGATATGTCCACATGGAACTCCAGGGATGACACATACTCAAGAAAAATATTTATTTCTAAAAAGCTTTCTAACTTTTAACAGTACTTGTTGGCTGCACAACACCAGGAATATAACGATAAGTTCCTGAACAGTACATCTTGCAGCAATTAGTACGATACTCTAATGCTACTGCTGGATATTTTAAGCTAATCACCTTTTCTTTGTCACCAAAAAATTAATTTCCTGTCGAAGACTTGTTCTTTTAGCCTTACCCTGAAAACAAGCCCCCGTATGCCCAATGCCAGTAATGTGTCATGTGCTTTATTATGTTGCTCTCTCTCTTCTGGCCTCATTATTTGTGTTGGGTGTTGATAGTTGTAGATTCTGGCTTTGCATTGTTTATAGTTGTCATGTTCATACAGTATTTTATACAAGAAACAGAAAACCATCAAGAATGACATTTCTAACTTAGATCGTCTCATCTCAAGACAAACATCCACACCGACTGACACCTTGCAAGACTTTTGTTCCACCAGACAAGAAATCTACTATACACACTTCTATTCCCTACAACAAAGAAAAGACAATAAATTTTCTAACCTGCTCCATACCACTGGCTACAACAGCAACTGCCTCAACCCACCGGATAATATTGTTAACCTCTCCAGCTACAAACTCAATCCAGCAGAAGAGTCTGTCTTGTCCCGGGGTCTCTCTTTCTGCCCCACGTCCCCCACAAACTGGATACAATTTTGTGGTGACCTTGAGGCTTTTTTTCGCCGCCTCCGTCTCCGAGAATATTTCCAAACCACCACTGAACATCAATCTGACCTACCAGATCCCCCCTACCAACACCAAAGGAAAAATAATTCTATATGGACTCCCCCTGACGGTCGGAATTACAATCTGGATTTCTATATACACAGCTTCCGCAACAACGCACAGACTGACATTATTCGCAAACGACAACAAGCGACACACAATCTTAGCCGCGCTGAACACCATGCCATCCAGAGTCTCAAAAACAACCTGGACATTGTAATCAAACCAGCTGACAAAGGGGGTGCTGTGGTCATTATGAATAAGGCCGACTATAACCAGGAGGCAACCAGACAACTCTCGAACACCACATTTTACAAACCTCTCCCCTCTGATCCCACCTTGGACTACCAAAAGAAACTACACTGTCTCCTTAAAAGCCTCCCCACAGCTACTCGGGAACAAATCCTCACAGAATCACCTTCTGACCCCCGACCAGGATTGTTCTATCTACTTCCCAAGATCCATAAACCTGGGCACCCCGGACGTCCCATCATCTCTGGTATTGGCACGCTCACTACTGGTCTATCCAGCTATGTAGACACTCTTCTCAAACCCTTCGTAACCAATACCCCCAGCTATCTCCGAGACACTACTGACTTCCTAAGGAAACTACAAAACATCGATAACCTCCCCAATAATACCATCCTTGCCACCATGGATGTAGAAGCTCTATATACCAACATCCCACATGAAGACGGATTACAAGCAATTAGAAACACTATCCCAGAGGACACTACTGCCAACCTGATAGCAGACCTATGTAACTTTGTTCTCACCCACAATTATTTCCGGTTTGAGAACAACTTATACCTCCAGATCAGCGGCACAGCCATGGGTACACGCATGGCCCCACAGTATGCTAACATCTTTATGGCTGACCTAGAACAACGTTTCCTCAACTCCCGTCCCCTTTCACCCCTCCTCTACCTACGGTACATCGATGACATCTTTATGATCTGGACACATGGCCAAGAAACACTGGAGATATTCCACAGAGATTTCAACAACCTACACCCCACCATCAACCTCAGCCTGGACCATTCTACACGAGAGATCCACTTCCTGGACACCACCGTACAAATCAACAATGGAAAATTAGACACCACTCTCTACAGAAAACCCACTGACTCATACAGTTACCTACATGCATCCAGCTCCCATCCAGAACACACCACACGATCCATCGTCTATAGCCAAGCCCTTCGATACAACCGCATCTGCTCTAACCCCACTGACAGAGACCAGAAGCTTCAGGATCTCTACCAAGCATTTATAAATCTCAACTACCCACCCAGAGAAATAAAAAAGCAAATTGAAAGAGCGAGACGAATACCTAGAAACCATCTACTTCAAGACAGACCCAAGAAAACCAACAATAGAACACCACTTGTCATCACCTACAACCCCCAACTTAAACCTGTCCAACACATTATCAATAAACTACAGCCTATATTGGAACAGGATACCATACTCAAAGAGGCTCTGGGAGACAGACCCATAGTCTCCTATAGACAACCACCTAACATCAAGATGATTCTTACCAACCACCACAGGACATACCACACTAATACCAACCCTGGTACCTTCCCTTGCAACAAACCCCGTTGCCAGCTTTGTCCACATATTCATTCTGCTGATACCATTATTGGACCTAACCAAGTGAGCTATAAGATCAAGAACACATATTCCTGCGCATCCAGAAATATAATCTATGCTATCATGTGCCGAAAGTGTCCGTCTGCTATGTACATTGGACAAACATCTCAGACACTTCGCCAAAGGATTAATGCCCACAAAACAGATATCAGACAAGATCACAAAGAGAAAACAGTTTCTTGCCACTTTAACCAGAAAGGACACTCTCTAAATGACTTAGCCACCTGCATTCTGCTACAAAGACCTTTTACATCTGCACTTGAAAGGGAATCCTCTGAACTGTCATTCATGTTAAAATTCGACACTTACCAACAGGGACTTAACAAGTCTTTGAACTTTCTCACCCATTACCAAGACAGTTTCCCCAATTATCACCTGTAATACCATTAACTCACAAACATCCCACTCTCCCTACCTTTAATATCAGCAATTCACAGACACTTACCTTCCTTCCTCCCCCTTCCCACCCCCCCGCATCCCCCTTCTGTTCTGCAATGTGATTTGTCCTTTTCATATTTGTTCATTTTTTTAAATTCTATCCTTTGGTATATATGGTTGTGACTACTTTCTTCCACTATTTGATCTGAGGAAGTGGGTCTGGCCCACGAAAGCTCATCATCTAATAAACCATCTTGTTAGTCTTTAAAGTGCTACATTGTCCTGCATTTTGCTTCAACTACCCCAGACTAACACGGCTACATTTCTATCACTCATGTTCATACATGTAACTTCGGCTTCTGTTGGCATGACACAATTAGGAGAGATCAGCTGCAGTTGTAGGCTCTGATTCCTCATTGCTCTGAACCGTGTGCAGTCATTTGCATCAGTGAAATGTAGGTACAGAGCACTACTAAATCAAAATGGAAGCGTCTTCCCCCCATTATGGACTGGTATAAATGACTATACCAGATACAGAGAAATGGAGATTCAAGGTCTTAGGTCTGGATTTGATAATCCTCCTGCAACAAAGCTCAGGAATGTTTGGATCCAGTGGCTTGGTTGGAGACGGTTTCTAATAATTAATAGAATGCAAAGTCTGATTGCGAGTACATGTGTAGATTTACAAGTTAGCAAAATGTCTGACTTGCCCTGCATAATGGGGACTTGTGCACATATACATCTAGTATGGCATCATATACAATATTGGTACATGGTTGCATGTGTGTAAGTGCCAGCCTGCAATTGTACTGAAAAGCAAGCCTTTACCATTAACTAACAAACAAACAAACAAACAAAGCCTTTACAATTCTTTACAATGAGAAAGGCAGAGTATGAATTTGCGTGAACACAGCTAGAAAGAACTGATTAAGTTGATAACAGTGAAGCTTTTTCCATTCATTTGCTGTTGTGATAAGTGAGAGATACTGCTGCCTGTGGTCTGCAGATCAGTAGAACATACAAAGGAGTCTCATGTCTGTCCATTATCGCAGGCTATTTTTTGATGAGGTCATTATGACTCTATGGCAGACAAACGATATTCCATTGAAAACAAATACAAAAATTCAATGTCAGCATTTCACTCTGTCTAGTATTCAGCTGCAAATTCTAAGGTTGTGGAAGACCTGGGTTTGTCTTTAAAACATGAGTCATATCATCTATTCACAACACTGTTGTGTGTCTTTCCATAAGTCACTTATGCTTACACTGTCAAAAACATCCATTAAATGGTGCTGAACTTGAGATAGCCACAGTCTGCATTTCAGAATCCCTGAAGAAACTCAATTACAGAGGGAGCAAAAAGGACCTCTGCATACTGAGGCTATCCAAAATGGAGGCACCAAAAAATCAGCAGACACTAGAAAATGTCAGCCTTCATCTCTGCATTTGATTCCACATCTGTAAGATGTGGATAAATATTGTTAACTCACTTCCCAGGGGAACTGCAAGATGAGAGTTTTGCATCCTTTGGGATTCTTTGCGCAGAGAGGCTAGGGAAGTGCTCTATTACAGTGTTTCTCAACCAGTGGTACCAGTACCCTTAGGGATACTCGAGAGAAGTCTGGGGGGTACATCAACAACTGAAATTTGGAGAAAACTGAATTTTTGTTTTAAGTTTTACAGTGTTATTATTTTTGTACTTTTTACACCCAAAAATTTCATCACCCACCCAGCTATGATTATGTTGTTTAAACAAATGGGTTGCAATGCTAGAAAGAAAACGTGTGTGTCTGAAAACTGTAGGTACTGGGGGAACATACTTTTTTTTTTTAAGTGGGTACTTTATTAAAAAAAGTTTGAGAAACACTGCTCTATTAGACAATACTAGAAAGTCAATTTCTTAAAAAAAAAATCTAAAAGGAATAACATCACTACAGCGTTCTGATAATGAATCTAACTCTCACATTTGACTCTTAACAGGCAAAACTCTCTTTTTTGGTCTGCAGTGTGGATCATAACTGATCTTTTGCTCTCTTTACACATGTCGTTCCAGTTCTGCTCTCACTGCTGCACACAGAAGAACATACTTTTGTAATTCCTCTGAATTTGATCAACCATGACCAGGGGCTGGCTCCGAATGTTTCTTCTGAGGGTGCAAATCCAGTAGTCCGACCAAAAAAAACCAAAACCAAAACCAAAACAAAAAACAAAAAATGTGGTAGTAGGTTCATGGGTACTTCTGTGAACAGCGATGATCAGACCCCAAACTAACACAGGGCCAGTAAGCTAATGAGAGGGTGCATGTATCTTCTGTAGGTTCTCATTTTGTTTCAATACCATCACGAGCCAACATTTCTGCTACAGTACAGGCCTTTGATATAAAATTAGGTATGGCCAATAGTAGGAAGCACCGAAGAAAGCAGGAGAAAAAGCACCTATCCTGAAAATCTGTGCATAAAGCTCAAAACAGCTTAAAATAACACGTAGGGTGTTGATTCCCTTCTATAGATTACCCTAAAATAGACATATAAAATGACACATGGTTTTTCACAGAGTCTAACCAACCAGAAACATCTCCTGTGTAAGATACAATGAAGCTTTCACTAAAGCACTATACATTGCAAATCTCTCTAGGAATGAACTGCTACTTAACATTCTTTCCAGTTCATAATCATTGTAAAAGGTTTAGACAAAGACCACAGCCTTATGGGAGGCTCTGCACTGAAAAGAGCAGACACAAAGACTTGCACTTTATGAGCGTCATAATAGGCAGAATTCCTCCAGTGGGAAGGAGAAAAAAGTTCTTTATAAGGCAAATAAAAAACGGTGCTAGCCAGGTGTTTTGGTTCTGAGGCAATGTTAAAAAAGCTAATAAATAAGAGTGAAATGCTTTAGCTTTTCAATCAGATCTCTTTCTGGATTAATCTGAGAGACCTGGAAAAATAAGCACATTCTCAAGAGTGTTCTAGCATAGATTTTTGTTTGAAGTGTGGCTGAGGCATGTTTACAGAATCGAGTAAGCTCACAATCAAGGTCTGTAACAGATTTCTCTAATATGTTTTTAAACCATGTTGCCTTATCCTCATTCTAAAACAAAGTATTTGACTCCCCCGATCATACTAGCCATACAACCATGTTTAATAAATATGCTTAAATATTATTTAATCTATCTGTGGGTTTTATACAGCCGTCTGTTACTGCAGTATCTGAGCACCTTCCACATAAAATCAACAGCAAAGGCCTACTGGACTTCGTGAAATCTCTGACTCTTCTCCCTTTTTGGTGGTAAAACTTTTCTTGGGTAGAAGTGAGAGGGAGGGGGATTTTGGATATAAGGGGAGTGTAATTGTTTAACTTTTTTGCAACTCAAAAGTTAATTCTTTAGAAACACAGAACCTGCCTGATAGGATCAGGCTGTGGTCCATCTAGTTCTATATCAGCTGCCAAGGACCAACAGCAGATACGTCAGAGGAAAGCACAAGAAACATTTTTATAAATAGTTTACTTACAGGGGAAATTTCTTCCTGACACTTTTGTCGGAAGCTGTTTTTATACCTTTCATCACCAGGGACTAGGGCTGGGTATACTTAACCATGCCTCAGTACAGGTGAATGGACTACTAGATGACTTCTTGAGGTCCCCTCCAAGCCTACGTTTCTCTGACTGCATCGTTTTCAAACTTTTGTTTTCAATCCATAGTACAGTTACTTCAAATTTATTATCCGTATAAACGTCCAGGTTTTTTTTAGTCCACTGAATTAGTGGCCTCGGCGATATCTTGGGGCAATGAGTGCCATGGTCTAATTTTATGCAATGTTTTTATCAGTGTTGAAATTTGCTGTGTTCTAATGTCACTGAATGGCCACTTGTTCTTGTACGGGTTTCTTATTAAGCAGCAGAATACTGAAATGTTTCCTGGAAGTGTCACTTTTCTATTTGGTTGTTATAGACTGCATGTATCTCTCATGGGGTACAGCTAATCTCCCAATGACCATGCTTTATTTCGTTCATCACTTGCATGGAATAATGATAGTCATATACACTTAAAGAGATATGGTATTCCTAATCGTGTGCCATTCACATGATCCACCCCAAGGGTGCCATTTCAGGAGGGTAGAGGGAGCAGCAGCTGTGCGCTCCAGGACGAGGCTTATTTTTCATCCTGTTCCCCAGACTATCAGGGAGTGAGGGGAAAGTATTTGCATTCCATGCATTCCTCTCACACCTCGCTCTAGGAGATTTGGGTTAGGAAATGCTAATAAATAAATACCACAAAGGAGTTAATTTAGACCAGTAAAATACCGCTTGGCAGACTGTTGTCATCAATATCAGCCTAGTCTAGGCATATTAATATAGAAACAACATTGTGATTCACAACAGCCATAAGACAAATAAAATGGTAGTGGTTAGAAGCATGTCAACTTTATGAAACGTTTCAACAACTGTTATAGGCCAAACACAAAACTCCTCAGCTGACAGCTGTACCACCTTTCAAATACATGCTCAATAAGGAATTAAGCTATGTTAAGCTTTTCACATCTTCATCTCTTCCCTACTTATTTTTTCAGAACTTTATCCTACCATCTTTCTAGATCCCACTAGGAACCAAGGTGTGACTCACTATAAACGTGCAGCAGTGACTTCTAACATACTCTTTCATAATTGGCAATACTGATTTTTTTTAAGATAAGGAACACATTTTCCCTCTATTATACGTGTATGCATTACAATGTGAAATATACAGTTTACTACTTTATCCTGAAAGCACTCCTGTGCTAACAGCAATATTTACTGTGCTCTGCTGCTCAAGCTGGCAGTAACTGCAGCTTTCATTAAAAGGCACACAGATCTGTTGAGCTTACTGCATCTTTCTTATCCTCCTAGTAAATGAGGACAGTTTCTAATACCCTCCTACCTCCATGAAAACCTTGTCAAAATTGTTGCCTAAGGGACTTTGTAAATATTTGCAAGCAAAACTGTGCTAGGAGTTCTAAATGATAGTTTTAAAAACTTCTTTATTAGTCCTTATAGAGGCAACTGAACAGAGTTTTAAGAATTTATAGCAATGTGTATATTAGACTGGAATTAATTTTCAACTGAACCCTATGTTTGAATACCTGGCTAGATACATTTCTTTATGGCCAGGGTTTTTAAAGAATTACATACATTGTAAATATGCCAGCTGTGCCATATTTAATTGGTGTTTCTGTGTTGCAGAGGACTGTTGGTCACTCTGGTCCAACAGCCAGACCAAGTGGCTGGGAACCAGGAGAGTTAATTTCTGGAATTGAAAACTCAGCCCCACATTCTGTTTGCTAAGGCTGGTCTGTCTTTTAAGGCTGGAAGCAGTGGGGCTCTAACTGAATCTATCTCTGGCTTCTAGCTGCTTGGGTGACTGACTAGGCAATGAACTTGTTTATGACTACGGAGCAGCATGACTTTTCTGGTTTCTTTTCAGTTTAGGAGACAGACTGGTTGAAATGGCTCCCGGGTTGACAGACCTTTTTATTTGGCTAGCTGATTTATTTTTTTGGCTGGTTTTCTAGCTGCAAAGATGCCTCCTGTGTGGCTGTTTTATATGGCTACTTGATTCACTGCCTGTAAAGAACAAAGGTCATCGTACAGTAAAGCCTATAATTTTCTTTTTTAAGAAAACCCTTCCAAAGGACTGCAAATTCCTCCTCTTCCTTCATTAACATCTCCTTGTGCATATAACAAGTGATGTACTATATAAAAAAATGGCTCAACCAGTTCATGAGAATCACTCTGTGTTTTATGAAACAATCTCATTGACTTTAGGAACATAACTTTATTTGCACATAATGAAAACCACAGAAAAACAAGAGTTGCCAATTGGGTTCTAATATGAGAGCTCATGATGAACCAAAAAAGAATGCTATGTTTGCCTTCACCTGCTCTCCATTATTGTATCTAAGTCATCCTTTTTTACAGTGCCTCTGTAGCGCTCTGAGACATGCTATGTGTAAAAAACAAATTCTATTCTAGTCTGTTCAGAAGAATCTTTCCATAGTTTGTGAAAGTTGAAAAAGACAAATGTGACCTGATGGAAACAATACAGCATAAAGGACACTATTAAACCAGAATATACAAAAAGTATTTTGTTATAGTCTTAATTTGGCTGTCAAACATGCCCAAAGTGCACTAGCAAGGCTGTGTAAGGGAGCATCCATCCTAGTGGCTACATTACCCTAGCCACAATATAGTGCTAATTGATTCCTAAGAACACTACATGGCTCCAAAAATATTAATCAGGAAAAATGGTATTTCATATTAGTAAACCCAAATGTGATCCCTATCTAGGAAGCAGAGGCAACAGCTCATGATTCAATTATGGCTTACTGAACAAGTTGGGTAGCAAGTACTCACTACAGTAGTTTGGCTCTTCAATCACATTTACTTATATGGACAGAAGCCAAATCAATTTCCTAGTAAGATGCAGTTTAGAGATTGGCCCAGATACCCATGAACTGTAAGACACTTGAATACTGATGACATTGTAGGTTGTGCCCATTTCTAATGCCCTCTTAACTGCAGGTTCAGATATTTCTCCCAAATCACCCTTCTTTTGTTCTTTTGCCTCCTTTTCCTTATACTGCTGCTTCCTGTAGCATCCTGGCTTAGCCTGACAATATGGTGAAATAGCTTCCATCACCGATCAAACAGGAAACCCCAATACCTTGGTTTTTTTCTATGTTTAAATGAAGACTGACTTGACAAGAACAGCAACAATACAGTTTTGTCCAGTAAAGATTTTTCTGGTTTCTCCATTGTGAAATAGATTTCATAGAATCATAGATTTATATAAACATGATTGGTATTTTCAATGAGCTTCATGTTGGTGCATTCCATCAGCCACTCCTGGGCTAGCAGCTTTAGACAACACATTTTACCATTATTCTTGCAGTAGGAAGTTGATGAGGGTAGTTCTTGGAGACAGAAAAGTCTTTTTGATAGCACGTCCTTGGAGGTGTTTGATTCCCAGCTCACTCTGAAGAACAAGTTCATGGACTTCCTCAGCATTCTGGGCTACTCGGCGAGGCATACTAACTTTGCCAAAAGCTTTGTTATTGATCTGGAAAACAGAGACATGATATCAAGAATGGACCAGTTTAATAACTTCAGTCCTAAGGACTTCATAGCTACACTTCAATCCACTCTGTTATACTTGTAGGAAAGAATGGTACCAAACCTTTATCTCTTTCTTTGAGGCAGAGATTCTTGGCTAGAAAGAAAAAAAATAACCCCCAAAGGAGAGTGACTGATTCACAATATAGGCTTACAGTAACTTGAAAGAATGGCAATATGAAGTTCTCCTTACTGACGGTTTCTAGTATCAGCAGAATATACAACACTGGTATATTAAATGTTTGAGAACTGCACAAGCTGAACAAGGAGATAGCAGACCTAACTCTGGCAGATGGACATTTTAGATGGTCTGCTTCAGAGTTTTGCTTTGTCGTTGAATGATAAACTATAGATATTAAACCACAACATAATTTTACAATAAAAATTGGGACAGAAGAGATACCTCCAAAAGAGATTAAACTTAAACTAATTTTATAAAAATAGCCATCCATTTATTAACAAGATGATTATCCACAAAGCTAGGAGCAACTGCTAGGAACTCATCCCCCATAAAGGTAATGCTTTCCTTTGTTTGCCTGCTTTACAAAACAACTTCCGTCCTGGCTCTCTTTCAGCATGGCAAAATCATACAGTACTGCAAAATAACATCTACCTAGAGATTTATTTAAAATTATAGAATAGGCCCCTTCGGATACCTTTCCTCATTTCATCATTGCAGATTATTTCAGCCAATAAAACAGATAAAGGGAGGAGAGTGGACATCCCTCCTGAGCTCCTCCTCGCAATTTAAAACTAAAAGATTCAGAACCATAAAAGCTGTCAGATGTGTATGTTACTTCTGAAGATAATAAATGAAATCAACCTCAATCCTAAATTATATCTAGTGAGGTTTTTAGATATTTGTATTCAGTTTAACCATAGGCAGTGTGGTCAGTTTTGCCTGTAATTACATACTTTTTGTATAGATACAACATCAATGGACTAATAGATTAAAAATATGTAGGGGTCCCATAGCTAGTACTATGTTCATAGTTTCTGATTCAGATGCACTCAGCTTTGCTCTTGCATAAGCCAAATCTCTTAGGGTGCATCTACACTGCACCGTTTTTTCGCGATAACTAGCGTTATTTCAAAATAACAATGCGAGTATCTACATAGCCATTCTGTTATTCAAAATAATCTTGAAATAATGGATGGCTTATTCCAAAATATGTAAACCTCATTTTATGAGGAACAATGCCAATTTCAATTTAAAAATAAGATGTGTGTAGACACTTTACTGTTGCTATTTCAAAATAAGTGTGCAGTGTAGACGTACCACAGTCATACAGTTAACTTCATATTTTTTATTCTTGGTTTATCTCCTATCACCACTTCTCTTTTTCATCTGAGCAGAATTCTGAATTATCCAGCTTTCGTTCTTTCTTGAGTCAATCAGCAACATAAGACGTCAACTATGGTGCTCAAGAACAAAAACAACAGCACGTAAGCTAGTAATGTATTTACTGACCACTAATGAAACTCAGCTTGTAAACTCTTACCAGAACAGACATCTCTATGATATCTGGTTGTTGAAGGTATTCTGGGTCCACTTCAGGCCAAGACTGATGCAGCACATCGTCATCCCATTTATAATGCATACAAAGTTTATTCTGCACATGTGCCAAACCTACAACATAAAATTGATCAACTGCTGATCATACTTTAACCAAAACAATAAATCTTTTGAGTTTCATAAAGATGAATATGTCAAAAGATTATTTAATTTAAACCTTGTTGAAAGCTAATTCACTGGGAGGAAATAATATGGTTTAGTTTTGCATATTACAATCAGAAAGATATACCGTATTCAGAACTTTGAAAGGGACTGTTTTATATAATATTTAGGGATTCAAATGTGAATGTTTTTCAGATTATGGTTAGATTTCCAAAACCTTTGCTACTTTGCCATAAGGCACAGATATAGAAGGCCAGCTCTTATTCTGTTTTAATTCAAATTGATGCTACATTGTTACACACAACAGACTTTAATCTTACAGCCAGTCAATTTTCTACACTCTTCAAGACTGCACCTTCTTCTTACATAATCACAGTTTAATCTCAATCTCACATAATGTATTCAATATGATACTTTTCACATTTAAATCACTAACCCTCATTTCCCCATTTCTATAAGATGTCGTATTCGACTATTTGCAAGGCTGTGTAACAGATGTCTGCAAAGTGTTCTGACACTCTCAAATAAAAGGCTCTATAGAATTTAAGTATAAACATTATTGCACTCTTTCACACTGCCTGAAATGTGTTACATTTTCATTTTGTCTATTGCTACAGGTTAACTTTCTATAAATACTACTTATCAGACAGACTTTATTCTTAAATATGGAAATAAAAATACTTAATTTACTCCTGTTGTGTGATGAAATGAACTTGAACATCTACAAAAATATCTGAAAATGAAACTGATGCTGCCAATTGTCACTGTAATTATTTGTTTCTTATAAAATCAAGTAATTTTCCACTTACAAATACATTATGTATTTCAATGAGAACACAATTCTAAATATTTTTTTAAACTAAAATTCAAATCAGAATTGCAAATCCACAGCAACTGACCAGACGTGTAGTTGAAAATGTGCATATCTTGTCAACATACAGTTACAAACTCAAGAGGGAAAAAAAGTCAAACACATATATGCGTTTTCAGTGACTCAAACAATAGAATAAGGAAAAACAATGGTCTAAGAAGTATAGCCCCAAGAGATTTGCTCAGAATCAGCTTATGAAGCAATTTTAAAAAAAGGAAGAAAAAAAAGCATTTCATAGAGACAAAAAGAGAATCCATGGTATTCCAGGAATAACAAATATATTTATCATAATAGTTAGAGGTCAGGCAAACGTACCAAATAAAAGCAAATGAAAGGAGAGGTACAGTTTAACTCTCTTAAAATTAAAGTCAGAAGAAGTTGCAGTCAAGCCATTTCTCTAAGTGACATGGATACGCTAGCTATTTCCTTAATGACTCAGAAAGGGGGTGGATTGGTGGGAGTTATTTCTGATCACAAGCTATGCAAGCATTTCCTAAGTGTGACAATAGAGGCTCCAATCTTGTTAAGTAAATATCTGACAAAATGCTTTATTGGGGGTATGGCTTTTTCTGTGACAGGAGTACTGAAACCAAGAAAGCAAAACTGAAGAAATCAAAGAGCAGAAATCTTCAAAGTGAAGATTCATTTTCCCATTGACTTAAAAAAAAAAAAAAAAGCTGCTACAGATTCATCTCCTTTTGGCTTTTGCATGCAGAGATGAGCTCACTTCTTTCCAAATGATCACATGCCGTGAGGAAAAGCATGCACACAGGCCACTCCTTATTTTCCTGTTTAAATGGATTCTTCACACTATTGCAAAAGTATCTTCTAAAGGTGAGAGACAACACCAAAGGGGCAGAAACTGGGTCACTCATCATCTCATAAAAAAGCAAAAAGAAAATATTCTTCAGTCAATCCAGAATATTAATGAAGTGAAAAGTGTCACTCTTTTTTAATTATCAGAGGGGTAGCCGTGTTAGTCTTTTTTAATGATTCTTTTGCTACAAGACATGTCACCAGTTACAAAGATTAAGCCCACCTATATTTAAAAAAATTTGAAAAAAATATCAACAGGGCTGGTTTCAGAAAATGCATTAGACAGGAAACCAAAATGAAGGTTTCACATGCCTGCCTAGTTGGTTTCCTGTCTTAATTCACATTCTGTAATCTCCAGAACACAGGCAATGCTATCACCATTTATTACATAATTTCAGAACAAATCAACAGCCTCCTTTTGAAATAACGCATTCTGCTGTACTATATGAAAATGATTTGACCCTATTACCAGAATTATCTTTTGAAACTATTACTTTGGTCTTGCTTATGGGCCTATGATTCAAGTTAAAATGCAACACTGTAAAAGGTGGAAACAAACACTGGTGAGTATGAAAGAGTGGATTATGGTGAAGGGAAGACATGATTTACAGCAGCAAAATCAGGCAAATGCTTTGATTAGTAGTGTGAAAGTCATGTGAATATCACAAGAATAATACTTCCCATAAAATATTGTTTTTTTGGTAGAGAAATTACATATTATTGGTTACATAAAATGTATTTGAGGAGGGAAAGGGGAAGCATGGCAGCTCACAAATCACATTTGCATAGTTGTTGCAATCTTACAGGGCCACATGAAAACAATGGATGCAATTAAACCAAAAAAACCTGTAACCATACTTTTCAGCAGCACTAAAGCTGCACTGGTGCTGGCAAATGAGTACAAATGTTTCTAGTGTACATAAGGTCAAAGAGGCATGTAGCGTGGGATGAGGGAGGGAGAGGAGTCAAAAGAAGTATGCAGAGACAGAGAAGCAAATGGTAGAGCTATGGAGAGATGGAAGAGGAATGATTGAATGTAACATGGGTGGTGAGAAAAAGCCAGTGGAGGGGTGTGGCCAGAGTTTAAGGCAAGGGGGTTTTAGGCAGAAATGGAAATATTAGAAGGATCAGCGCAGGGTGATCATAAACAAATGTGATGCAAGTATTTGTTATTCAAGAGTTATATTAGCAATCTCTGGGTTTGGCAGAGACAAAATAATGGGAGCCTGAATTGAGTACAATATCATTACACGGACAAATGAAGTGTTCTCAAGAAGCTCTGTACAGCCATTAACAATATTTAGCAGATTTTCATGTTTTATCAGTATGCTATTCATCTCTACAATTAATTCCAGTGTACTGTCATCACATGATTTTCCCATTACATAAAATCAAACCAGGGGAATATCAGGATACACATTTGGCATAGCTGTAGACCACACGGTATATGCAACAGCTGAGATATTAAGTGACTATCATAGTTTCCAAACAGCTAGGAAGAAAACTGTGCAATATAAGTTGAACCTCTCTAAACTGGGACAACATCCATGGTCCGGCAGGACCACAAATGCTCCAGGACCAGGTTCCTGGTGGAGGGCTGGGACCCTTGCAGGACAGCGAGTTGCCACTAGGGCCGGGAGAGTGGGGGCAGAGAGTGGGGGCAGAAATGACCCTCTCTGGTCTGGCAAAAATCCCTCATCTGGACCGGTTAGGTCCCCAGGGTGCTGGACCAAAGAGGTCCAACCCGTAGTACTACACAAGTGGATATCTAAAGCTAACCTTAGCTGAATATAGTCCCATGGGGGGACTCCCATGTATGTCGCACAGCAGGAATCCATGAACACCCAACAGAGGTGTAGGCCTCTAGAGCCAGAGTTTTGGTATGCTCTCCCATTTAGCTTATTCCAAGTCTATCTTTCTGACCATGGCTGACCATAGCTTTTCTTTCTCAAGTTCATGCAGATTTATTATTTTTGGCTTGACAAGAAACTGGTGGTATGGGATTGTATACTGGATCAGGATTATTTTGATATTGGGCCATGTTGCATAGTGGAGTTTCTGCTTTTAGATTTTTGAGAGGACATAGATAATGTACTCAAAGGCCTTCAGGTTTTGTGAGCCATGAAAAAACAAGTGTATTGCTAAATTAAAAACATTTCACACTGCACCTAAACTAGCTTTGCACAATTACTATTATTGACCTGGCTTGTGAGGTACATTGTCCTAGGCCATCCTGAGTCATTCTTTCCTGCACAGGATAAATGACTCAGAAACCCTCTTCTCTAGCTCTACAACTCCTCACCACTCTCTCTCTCTGAGTATTGTGCCTGGTACTTCTCGGAGACTCTTCAAGGACATGTACAGAGCATCACAATCTGTCAAGAAAGCTCTACAAAGAGCAGAGTTCAGATGAGGAAGACCAAAAATATCAAAATTGTTAAGTATGTGGTTTGTGCAAGTACAAAGCAAAATTACCTTTCCTTTAAGTAATTTTAGTGTAATTTTTACTTAGCCCTTATTCTTCAGATAAAACTCTGACAGCAGCCAGTGGTGGTTTTCCCTAAACAAGGACTGAGTTAAAACTGAATCAGGATTTCAAGAATGAGACTATTGTAATGACTGTTAATTTGTTGCCAAGATAATTATGACATCATAAATACCAGTACTCATTATCAATGTCAATAAATCATAAAAAATGGATGAAGTGACCATGCTTGTTTAACCAGTATCTTTCACATGGTGCTTTCATCTTTTCAGGTCTAGCACAAATGAAACTTCTCAAAACAAGCAACTACACAACCATTGCCTGCATGATTAAATACTGGGCAAACACAACTACACAAAAAGAATCTCAAATTTAGCAGTGGTGCATGTATATTCCTCAGATACAAGGTTTCAGGAAGGAAATAGATTTCCTCATCCTGTTAGTGTTCACAGACTGCCAAAATGTATGTCAGCCTGATGAACTCTTCCCACATTGAGGGGCTATATTAATTTTTTTTTTTGGCATGGCACAGCATGTACTGTGTAACAGAGTTAAGATGACACATCAGAGACACTAGTAATAGTCCCTGCCCTAAGCTGGAGAAAGGGCTACTTCCCAAAAAAGTAAGATACAAAAATATCAAAGCACCGTAACTACTCAGTTGTTATTCTGCCACTGATGAAAGTTAATAAATGTATCAGACTGCATTCAAATAGTCTTTCCCTTTATTCAAACTGGAAAAATGTATGTTTCTTTGCTTAGCTAAAGTTCTGCTTGAAATATATAAACAAAATGGTCACATTTTCATATGGCACCAAACAAATAAAGTAACTTTCAATCACCGATGTGCAGAAATTATTGAGTTTTCATTCTAGTTTACAAAAATGTTCCTTTCTTGTGCATTATAATCTATTTTAAAAGGGTTATATTACAAGGGTAAGTCAAAAAGTATCCGCAAAGTGTTCATTTTTGTTTTTGCAATTGGCCCAACTGCTGAATTAGTGTGCAACCATAAGCACGGAACCTCCCTATATTGTAGTGACATATTTGGCCTTGACTGTTCAGATGTCTTTCACCACTAGTGGGGTCAACATGGCCGCTCTGCTTACCACATGCACCAAAGAAGAGCAGTGTGCAGTGATTTGATTTTTGTGGGCTGAAGGTATAAGAGGTGCGGAAATTCATCGAAGACTATCAGCACAGTACGGTGACAGTGTTTTGCCGCAGCAAAGCGTGTACAAATGGATTGACATGTTCAAAAATGGCTGAACAAGTATCACTGATGAAGAACGATCAGGGCGCCCATCCACATCGACTACTGAAAGGAACATTGAACAAGTCTGCACGCTGATGCTCGAAAACAGGCGGGTGACTGTCAAAGTGGCAAACCAACTGCAAATTAGTCACGGGTCTGCCTGTGAAATCCACCACAAACTTCGCTTCAGTAAAGTTTTGCAAGGTGGGATCCCAAACAACTTAAGGAACAGCACATACGTAACTGTTTAGACATCTGTAACCACCTTTTGAACTGGTATCATGAGGAAGGTGAAGCTTTTTTGAGTCGCATTGTCACTGGTGATGACACGTGGATCCACCATTATGAGCCAGAGAGCAAACATCAGAGAGACCCCTCAAAGATGCTTTAAGAGGCCGTTGTTTTGCCAGCAATCATGATTTGAAGGAGGCGGTGCATACATGACTTGCCGCCCTGGCTGAAAACATTTTTTTCTGAAGGCATACAAAAGCTTGTGCGACGCTGGACTAAGTGTGTTGAAAAGCAGGGGAACTATGTTGAAAAATGATACACTTAAGAGTTCTGTATTGCTGTTGTGTTAATTTTAATAAATATATTGCGGATACTTTTTGACTTACCCTCATACAAGGCTAAATATTACACCAGAGGGATCCTGTGACATCAAGCCAAGAGTCCTGATTGTGAGTGGTTTGTTATTGGATCATAAGAAATCACCTCTGTTGTGATGTCTACAAAACACTTGACAATAGCTAGGATGTTGGTGTGCTGTGACCAATCTCATCACACTAACTACACCTGTTTCCATGTTAGCTTGTGTTCTCCCTGTCTGTTGTTTTTTCTTACCGTCTTTTGTCATGTATGTAGATTGTAAGTTCTCTTGGGGAGGGTCTGTCTTTTTGTGATGTGTGTATATAGTGTTGAGCACAAGGGGGGCCCCGATTGAAGAGTCTTGGTGCAACTGAAATTAAATAATGACGATAGTTTAAAGCACAATTTTTCTGTTGCGATTTCTTCTTACACACTTCATTCTTGCTTCAAAGGATTAGATTTTTATTGGCAAATGTTGGAACACCTCAATTTCAATGTATACCCAGACAAGAAATAATTTGCCTCAATATCCACAGAAATGCACAGATAGGCAAAGAAAGGAAAATGATACTAGAGAAATTATTGGAAGATTATTGATTTAAGGATATTTACTTTGTATATTTTGATGTTTGATACTAACAATAAAGTTATATATTTATAAGGCTTTAATATTTTAAATCTCAATGTTTAAATAAATGATGTCTGACCCATAACTTCCTGTAACTGTAAAAACTTTAAAATAATCAATATCTGTTGAAATTATATATAAAAAGCATTCTGCCATGCTTACCACAGTGAGTTATGAGAAGCAGTCGAAAAGATTAATAAGATTATACCATTAGAATGTAACAGTCTGGAAAGTGGCTTATGTACACAGTAAAATACTACGCAAAACACTCAAATTGTGCTCTTTTTTAAAGGTTGTAATGCATTAAATGTAAGGTATATTTAATTACCCGGTAAATACTCCCTAGCTACAAAATATTATTAATATAGCAAAATCCTTTCTTCTCAAAGGTAGTTCAAGTAAAGGAGGAGTGTAACATGATGCATGGTAAACAGAAGAATCGGTTTTCCTGTTCAACGTTGTTCTTAACCAACAGGAAAAATATCTATTTAATTATTAAGACTAGCCCGACTATCTTTAGAAAGAACATTCTTCTTAAATTCATTTCTGAAACAGAAGTAAGTTTAAGGGATAGAAGCAGATATTTTTAGGGCCAAAATTAAGAGTTTGATAACAAATACAGTAGACTTCCAATAACCTGGAACCTTTGGGACCTAGGTGGTGCCGGATTATTGGATATGACGGATTATCAGGAGGTACTATAAAATGGTTTTTATATATATATATATATATATATATATATATATATATATATATATATATACACACACACCATATATAAAGTGTTTTAACTCTTTTTATTGTACATACTGTATACAATATACTGTAATGTTTTAGGGTTTTTTTTACCCTTTTTTACCCTTTTCACTCAGTTCAGCTGCTGCTGCCTTCTCACTCATTTGTTGCCTAAGCTCACTCACTGGGCTCTTGCCATTTTGATGCCGGACTATCAGTAGTGCCGTACAATTGGATGCTGGACTACTGGAGTTTTACTGTATATAGCTTTATTATTATTTGTTGTATTATAGTGCCTCCAGCTAAAATGGGACTCAACTATGCTAGGTACTATATAAACACAAAGTAGGAGACAGAGACCATGTCTTGAAGGGAATACAAGCAACACACAGGAGACAGAAAGAGTGGAGAAACAAAACACTGCCATTCCTATTTTATAGATAAAGCCAAAGCACAGACAGAATTATCCCTATTTTACAGATGAAGAGTTGAAGCACACAATGGACGATTTAAAATGGAGGATTTAAAAATCTTAATATTTTTTATCTTTCTAAAAAATTAGTGAAAATAATGTTTAGGTGTCAAGTTCAAAATCTTATTAAACACTTCTTGTCCAGTAGGTATGATTACAACTGTAAAAGATAAATATCAGGTAAAAGATACAGTCAACATGAATTAGTTATAACTTTACAAATTATGCTCATATACAAGTGACACAGTGTGACTGTCTTTAAAATCTTAAAACTATAGTTCTTGAAATAATCCAAGAATTTAACTCCCCTACTTCCCTATACAATAAGATAAGAATAAATATGCCTAAATTGCCGATCACCAAGGTTCAGAAGGCCAGGAATGCAGACTTGTATGTTTGAGAACATTAACCCTCTTCCCTGTTGTTGAATAACTTGGCTCTACTCTAGATGGATACTTTTCACAGATGTCTTGGATTGAGCAATAACAAATGTTGGATCCTCTCCAAGGAACACAATTTATATCTACTATATATTTTAGAGCAGTGGTTTTCAAAGTCTGGGTCGTGACCCAGTAGTGGATCCTGGAAAGTCAGGCACTGGGTCAGCTTGCTGTAGTGTGACTGTGCTGCACCCTGAAGTGGCCAGCAACAGGTACAGCTCCTAGGTGGGGGCTTCGTGTATCCAAGTGCTGTGCATGCCTAGAGCACCACTCCCCACTCCTGTTGGCTGCTTCCTGGCCGACAAGAGCTGGACGAAGGGAGGTAATGGATGCTAGTGAGAACAGTGTGCAGAACTGCTTACATATCTCTGCCTCGGAGCTAGACCTGCTTCTGGGGAACAGCATGGACAAGCAGGAAACCTGCCTTAGCACCCCTGGAGCACTGCTGACCTGGAGCCACTGGAAGTAAGCCTGCGCTCCAATCCCCTGCCCTGAGCCTTCTCCCTCATTCCTGGCCCCACCTCATAGCTTGAATTCTAGTCAGAAGATATAATTATGTTGGGTTGTGGCCATGAACAATTTTCTTCAACTGGGTCACGAGAAAAAAAGTTTGAAAACCACTATTTTAGAAAGTTTGTCTATTTGTGTCTGTCTGTCTGTTTATTTTTTCCAAGAAATCCTTTGACCTAAACAGTTAGAGCTAGGACCATCAAATTCAATATACAGTTTCCTCTCATCATAACTTAAAGCAAAGTAAGGGTTTTCTTGGGCCAGGAAGATGGAATGTGGCTGGAATGGGATTGCTTCTTATAAAACCATACAGAAAAGAGACAGAATCATCAGGCGGCAGGTGAAAAGAGCTAGCTGGGGGCAGGCCCCCCCCCTCTTTTCCATCTGGGACTATCCCAGCACCAAGCCTTCCACCCACTAGGTGCCTTTTAGGGAGGGCGGGAGAAGGGGCTGAAGCTCACTTCCCTCCGGGTATGTCTACACTACCCCGCTAGTTCGAACTAGCGGGGTAATGTAGGCATATTGCACTTGCAAATGAAGCCTGGGATTTGAATTTCCCGGGCTTCATTTGCATAAGCTGGGCGCTGCCATTTTTAAATCCTGGCTAGTTCGAACCCCATGCCGCGCGGCTACACGTGGCACGGAGTAGCTAGTTCGGATTAGGCTAGTTCGGAGTAGACATACCCTCCCTCATTTGTACATTCCTGGCTGTTCCCCTTCATCAGAGAGTGAGAGGAAAGTACGCAGCATTCCTCACTCTGCCTGGGAAGTGCAGGGGGAAGACAAACGTGGACCTGCCCCAGCTAATGAACATGCACTAGGGATGCAAAGGTCTAGTCAACTATCCAATAAGCAAATCCCTCTATGAGAAAGAGGCAGCAAAGGGTGGGGGATATGTAGGAGTAATACAAAGGTGCAGCGCCACATGGAGCCCAGAGCCAGACCTGGATTACATGCAGCACTGCCACTTTAAAATGCCACGTGCAGCCTGGGGCCAGCTGATGTGTCCCCAAGCTGCACACAGCATTTCAAAGCGGCAGCACCGCATGAAGCCCGAGGCCAGCGGGGGAGTCCCCAGCTGATCCTGGAGCTGCAGCAGTCATTTAGAGGCTCTTCTCACCTGGCCTTAACCTGCTGTGGTGAGAGGGGGCTGGGGTAGTCCTCTTTCCCCGGGGCAGCCTGCATATTGAACCCTACCCCAGAGTAACAATTTAAATGAAGCATGTGTTTTTAATTTATTTTCCAAAAAAAAACAAAACCCCAAAGTTAATTGAGTTAAGGACCCAAGCAATGCTGGGTAAATCTTCTAGTCTCATATGTAAGCCAGATCCTGAAAAATGCTGAACATCTACAACTCCCAATGACTTTAAATGAGAACTAAAGGCATTTCATATTTTGCAGGGTCAGGTCCTATGTTTGACCAGAGAGAGATACAAGACAAGACATGTTGGTAGTCTTCATTATTTTACCAAACATATTTAATAATTCTTTCTTCAATAATATTATTTGTATTTCAATACTGCCCAGAGGCCATAGTTAGGGTTCCTGGCTCCATTATGCAGATATAATATAACCCCTAAACAACTGGAAGATCAGATTGTGAAAATTATAGTAAAGCCTTTGTAAACCAATAGAAAAAGGAATTTTATAGATTTATAAAGGCAATACAATACTTCCACATAACAAATGTTCCAATATCTATTGCCTGTAAACCATCAACTAAAATTCATTTTTTTCTTAAATAATCTTTTTCTCTGGCAGTATTCAATGCCACACGTGATTGAAAAATAATCAGTTTACAGTAGTACCTCCAAGTTATGAACACCAGAGTTATGAACTGAACAGTCAACCATTCACCTCATTACGAACCAGAAGATAGCCAACAGACAGCAACACAGAATCTCTCCCCCACAAAAAAGCAAATGCAGCACAGTACTGTGTTGAATGTAATCTATTACAAAATTAAATTAAAATTAATTTTTTTTTTTACAAGGCAAGGAAACGGTTTTTGTGCTTGTTAACTCTGAGTCAATCAGCTACAGCATGAAGATGTAGGATGATTATCTTCTTCAGACAAAACTTTGCTCTTGAATGTTCTATAAAATGCTACGCTAAGGTCACAGAGTCCATCATAGCTAATTTTAACAGGGAATGCATTCCCATTTTCTCATCTATCTCTTGGCACTTTTATCAACATATCATTAATATGATTGCCAACCTCTGAATTCTGGTATGTACATCCCTCACACTACTGATGGTTACCCTTCCAGGCCAACTTAGGGGTTAGATATTAAGGTTCACAGTTGATATAAGTCGTAGGCAAGGTTTTATCTCCCTAGAGAAGTTAACTCACAACAACATGTTCCTAGCTGCTAGGGAATGTTACAACAATAGTACTGTGAATCCACAATCTTTCATGTTGCTTGGCACATAGCCCTGTAGTCCTCTTAGCTCAAACTCAATACCTGGAACAGGGGCCACTTCTCTGGACAAATCCTTCTTTTAGAAGGACTGTTTCCCTCCTTAGGCCCAGCTGTCAGTCTTTCCCTCCATGAATGCCTGCACAAGCCCTAGTGGTTTGGAAGGTTCTTCTCCCTTCTCACTTAAAGAAATGTAACCTTCTCCTTACCCATCACACCACTTCCACAGAAAAAGTACAATGTGACCATAGAAATAAATCATGCAAGCAGAAAAATGGAGAGTGATCAATTTGTAAGCCTCAGGTTAGTGTGGGAATTATATGGATGAGTGGGAATGAGAGGCCTGGGGACATTACTGAATCCAACTCCCTGGGATGGGAAAGTTGTGTGTAACTGTGAGGAGGACAGATCTTGGTCTGTAGGCTATTAAGTGTCTGTGAAGTGCATCATATGTAAGATGCTTCTTGCAAACTTACTACAGAGTTTTAATTATGCAACTTGCCTGGATATTATTTCCCCAACTATTTTTTTTTTTGGCAATCAGAGTAAAAAGTATTTTACGTAAGTACCTTTCCATAGCTCTGAGGCAATGTGCGGGGCCATAGGTGCAACCATAATACAAAGAGTAGCCAAAGCATCTTCAAATTCTGGACTGTGGAGAATTAGAGGCTGAGAGGCTTGCTATGGAAAAGGTGGAGAAAAAGAAATTGTAAGTATAAATATTCCTATAAAAAGGCAGCTTGTAGTGCAGAGAATGAAATAATAACATAAATCAATGTCTCAGTCTAGAAAAATTCCAATTTTACAATAAATGATAAGCTTAACAAAAGATAGAGAATGAAAATGAAACCATTCCAAACTTTTGATTACAAAACACACCATTGGAAAGAGCTGCACACACACAGAGGACTCTAACCTGGAGCTAAGGCACCAGCACACTAATGAAATGGCTACAAACTTGGATCCTGAAAAGGGATCAGTGTGATCAGACCGTGTGAGTATAGGGAGGGGTCTGCCCATATGGAAGCCTTTTAGGACTGGGGCCTTGAAGAGCATTCTGGGCACTGGAATGTGTGTTCCCACCTAGCTCCAGAAATGCAGTGTCCAACAAGTTCACAGTTGAGTTTTAAAAAACTGTCAGACTATTAGGCCCGTGTAGACATGTAATGATGGCATATGTTTTGTTGAGATAGGGCTCATCGGTATACAATCCTGGCCTCATTTAGATAAAGCTGATATAGAGCTAAAAAGTTGTAAAAAGATGTCAGAGTGAAAACCAGAAAAATCTTTTGTGGTTTAAATCTTTGTAGTTTTGGTAATGAATGTTTCTTTTACAAGTTCCCGTGAAAGGTGCCAGATTGACCAAATTCCCGTTTTTCTAGAAAAGGCAGAACATAAGCAGAAGCTGCACAAGCTTTCCCCTACTCTGCCCAGTCAGATTTCTTACACTCTGAGCTAGGGGAACTACCTCCAATGATGAGGACAGTTCAGATTCTATGCATGTTCATTTCTTCATCCTTGTCTGAGGTTTGAATACATTTTAGTACCTCTTTTTTCCCCTCTGATTTTAATTTTCACACATCTGCACACTTCCTGGTTTCAGCTAAGCCTGAAAGAGGAAGTATCAAAATGATACAAGGAAACTTGTGTTTGAAAGATACCCACCCTTATTTCTTGACCAGAGAATTCATAGTAGTATTAAAGTATTTGGATGTTCGTCTGAAATGATATGAATCTCGGATCTGGAGAAAAAATATCCCATGGACTATGTAGTCTCTAGGATTTTTGCTATTTCAATACAGCATTTGCATACGTCTTACGGAGACCTGTGTTAAGTGTTGTGGTTTAACCAGTAACTGGCTTAAAATCACAAGTTAATTATAATAATAATTAACTGCAATCAAAGATGAAAAATATGAGTGTTTAATTCAAAATGGAATTAAGATCACTGCAAAATTAAACACAATTATTTCCTCAACCAAGTAAAGGCAAGAGTTATTATATTTGACCTATCACTGCTTGTCTGATCTGCAATTAGATTAGCTAATTTTCTAATTAGTAAAATTAGAAGTGCCAAATTAAAGTTATTTTTTAAAGTAAGATAATTTCCAGGCTCTCTTAATACCAACTCTCTCTACTGTTGAAAGAGATCTCAGTGGAATGCAAGGAATTTGTGATTTTCCTCATCAGTAGTAACAATTTCTTTTTTTATTTATTGGAATTATTACTGTAACTCATTTCTTTAAAAAGATGAATTTTAATTTAAAACAAAACTGAATGATGAATTCAAAAGATACTTTGAAATTACTGGTCATAGATAAAAAAAACAACAACAACTCAGGTGATTTAGATCAAATCTATGTTGTGTATATGTATCTCTGAAAAGCTCCACATATGGAGTACAGGTTTCGGATGAGGGAATTTATCGAACCATGGAAGGTTCCCTGCCACCAACCCCATAGCCTGCCACCCCCTCCCTGCCACCAGCTCGTTTGGCCCCACTCCTCACCGGGTGACATGGTTGTCTCAGCCCTGACATCATAAGTGCTGCTCCAGCTCCACTGCCAGCACGCCCGGCTGCCGCAGCAACAGCCCTGCTGCTGGCCAGCACATAGCCCTGATCAGGCCACCAACCTGCCGTGACTCCAGCAGGGTTGACACGGCCCTGGCTCAGCTGTCACAGCCCCAGATGGGTTTCCCCTGCTGGGCTGCCCCGGCCCGGTCTTACTGTCAGCCAGACTGCCACGGCTCTGTCCCCACTGCCGGGCCGCCATGCAGCCCCACTCGAGCTGCCATGGCACAACCCCACTGCCGGGTCGGCACGCACAGGCTGCTCTGGCCCCAGCTGAGTTGCTGGACTGCCCCTGCCTCGCTACCACAGCCCCCTACCACTGTCAGGAAGCTGAGGCCCTGGCCCTGGTACCAGTTGAGAGCCTCACCTTTTGTGGGGTTCTCAGCTGCTGGTCCTCCTGCCCTAGGCTCTCTTGTTCAGCAACATGCATGGTCCTGCTGGACCATGGATGTTCCCGGACGAGAGAGTCCTGGTTTAGGGAGGTGCAATCTGTAGAAGACTTTAAAATTAAATAATCTTCTTAGTTAAAAATGTTTTAATGTTAGTCAGATTCCTTTTTAAGCTATTAATGGCAATATATAGTACACTTGCTACAAGTGTGCAGTGCATTTGAATTGATGTAATGCAAGTTTTTGGGGCCATAAAAGCAATAGTTTAATGATAGTATATATTTATATAATATAATGTTCAAAGGCCTAAGATGCTCCTATTTTGGATGTACAGCTGTATGCACAGAGATTGAAAAAAAATGTTTACTGCATAAGCTCTTTTAGATGTGATACTTACTGAGAGTATGTTAGTGAGGCCCATCAGTTGAGAGATTGCAGCATTAAACAAGTAATCTGTTGTGAAGTAACTTGTTACCTAGTTATACAAAACATGTTCACTTTTATTAGTTAGTTACAATTTCCATATACTGGGCTCTTAATTTATAAAACAAGAACATTAACCAATTGCAATGTCCGTACGTATTCCTCCCTCTCAAAGCAATATCACCCACAGATATATATGCAGACCATGTGCAATCAGTGGTGGTGATATTCTTGTGATAAATTCATTTGTGAAAAGCCTTGCTTATCCAGACCTCGAATCACGCCCCATTTGGTTTTAGGTAAATGAAGTCGCTGGTAATTAGGGACTCCCCAGGTTTAAACAGAGAAAGTTTCACTATTAAAGCTATTTATCATGGAATAATCTAAAGACAAACTGTTTGACCTGATAACACAAGAAGCCAGGCACACTGTTGGTGCATGATACTGTATAACACCACCAGTAATCTATTCAGTCATTTTCAAAATAGTTAAAAGTTCCTTTTAACCTCAGAGACCACAAGGTTCTTCTGCTTCCAGATCTTTTTGGCTTCAGCCTTCTCCTTTTCATTCAATAGCTGGGGATTGGCCACAATGCTGGAAGTCCTGGCTTCTATAAATTTGGTAGTTAGAGACCAGAGGCGTGACTGCCATCTTCGTACTCCAGGGATAGCATCAGCTGAGTTTAATGACAGATTTAAAACAAGAGTGAGACTTGAGTTATAACAAATGACACCAACACATCAAAAAGCAACAGAAAGAAAATTGTACCACAGAGTTCCATACTATTACACAGTGAAGGGAAAATTACATGTTGCAAGAGAAACGTCAATGTAATTGAAATTACATTTAAAAATTGTTGGGTTGCTTTAATAAAGAAAAAGGAGGACTACTGGAAATGAAGAATATTTTCTAAATAGCATTTCAATATATGACCCTAAGTGTATACTACAATCTACCATCAGGCTAATGTAAGAATAACTTCAGCTGACATGTGGCTGCTATGGTAATGAAAGACAAAAGGCCAGACTGCTTGAGATCAGCTATTGGCACCAGTTTCGCTTGGGGAGAAGGGACTGCAAAATGTGGCTATACGCTGCCTTTGTGTCACCCCTAATCCTGGGGGCCACCAGTTAGGGCTCTTTTGTTTTGGCTTCTGAGGCTGCTCCTGGGGACAGTGTAAGTGCCAGGATGCTTAGGCCATACATCTACAGTTGAGAGCAATGAGAGGGAAGGAGGAAGGGAGTGATGAAGGATGAGTTGTGGCATAAGAGCTGCTGTACCCCAAGGAGATCCCCTGGTTACAATAGATTTAAGGCTGTTTTGCATCACTGGAAAAGAGTAAACACAACAAGGAGTCCTGTGGCACCTTAGCCCTGGTCTACACTAGGGAGTTATTTCAAAATATCACCCCTTATTTTGAAACAATAAACGGAGCATCCACACTACCAAGCCTGTTATTTCAAAACAACAGGCTGGTTATTTCAAAATCTGTGCTCCTGCTTTCCTCAGGGAATAACACTATTTCAATTTTGTAATTTCGGGAGTAGTTATTTTGAATTTAGTTACTTCGAAATAATTTCCTAGTATAGACATGGCCTTAGAGACTAACAGATTTATTAGGACATAAGCTTTCATCTGATGAAGTGGGTTTTACCCACAAAGGCTTATGACCTAATGAATCTGTTAGTGTCTAAGGTGCCACAACTCTTACTCATTGTTTTTGCAGTCACAGACTAACATGGCTACCTCCTGGGAAAAGTGTAAAGCAGCTTTAATGAGGCCAAGTATCTGACCAGTGTTACTACATTAATATTGTGCAGTCTCTTCCCAAAAATAAGCCGATGACATGTTTACTTGTGTGGCTCCTTCAGGAAGTGTGCATATTATTTTGTTGCTGTAAGGAGATGACAAGCTTTACAGAAGGCTTATTAAACTGTTTTCATTATCTTTCCTTTACATTTTCCTTTTGAAAATTTAACATCTCAACAAAAGGTCACTCTCAAAAATATTTTTGTGTGCTTCTCTGCATTTGAGAAGAGTCTTGTCTGAATGGCAAAATGGCTTTCTCCTAGCATTGTAAAAGATGCTTTCACTTATGAAAAATTTGTGTGTAATATAAACACCAAACTGTAATAATACTTTGCAAAATAACACCTTTTATCCAAGAATTGCACAGTACTTAAAAAAAAAGGGGGGGAGGGGGATAAAGTTCATTATTCCCGTATTCAAGAAGGGGAAACAGCAAAAATACTGTGTAAAACCGGATGACCCACTTAAAGCCTGATTTCAATAAGATTACTTGCAGAGTAAGGCACTACTAAACGTTCGCAAGGGCAGGAGAATCCATGAGAGGAGGGACTAGAACCTACTGACTCAGTCTTGTGCTTTCAGGAACTGATTGTGATAGGAAACTAACATAAAAAGGTTATAAAACCCACTCTCAAAAGTTTGTTGTTGGAAAAGTGATAATTTGGTAAAGAGTGAATAAAAAAGGTAATGATAAATACCAGCTTTAAGAGTGCTTGGTATAGGTTGCACTATGAGACGCTGGTCAAAAAAGAACAAAGAGGTACAACAAACCATTTTAAAACATTTAAAAAAATGCATGTAGATGTTATATTGAAGTTCTATGTGACAAGAAAGTTGTTTAAAATGCATAAATTTCTAGTGTACAGCAAAAATTATAAAGCAAGATAGACAGAAATAAGAAATTAAAATTAAGATTGCATTGATGCTGCACCATACTTTTCATTTAGAAAAGGAAGAGCCCCACAAGCAAGTCATATTTAAGGGGTAAAATTAAACAGAAACTTGTACTTGATATGTGTGCGCGTGCACGCGCACATCCCCCATTATTTACCCTAGCTTCAACAATTATCTAATTTAACAGCATAACAATCTACATATCTTTATCATCATCTTTCAAATGGTATTCAGAGCCCGTTTGGGTAGGCTTCATTGCATAAATGTCTAGAATAAGTTAGAGCAGCTTAAAGAAGCAAAAACTCCAAATGGATTCTCACATCATGAAAACAAGAGAGACGGTATTAAAAAGGAGGAAGTGAGCTAATCTTAAAATAACTGCTTTCTAAGTCATTGGTCAGATGAGAGATTTAGAAACTGGAGCTGTACATTCTCTCACCATTTATAAAGAAACTAAAAGACTTACCCAGCATTGCTCGGATCCTTCAAGGCAGGGGGCTGGCAGTGTGGGGATGCAGGAATCAGGGCAGGGGCTTAGGGATGTGGGGGGCTCAGGGGAGAAGGCCAGAGGTATGGGGGAGCAGGAGATAGGGATGGGTGTTGTGGAGAGGCTAGGTTACTGGTAGGAGGGGTGTATGCATGGGGACTCAGGGCATGGGTGGAGGTACAAGAGTCAGAGCAGGAGATTGGGAGGAGGGAGAGAGAGAAAGAGAGAGAGTGTGTACGTACGTGTACACGTGTGTGTGTGTGCGCGTGTGCACACACACCAAGGGTGGGAGTGGGCACCTGCTTTTTCTTGGGGTGGGGGGTGGCCTGCGGCAGCCAGCAGTTACTCGCTGGGGCAGGCTGGTGCTGGCAGCTGCTCACCAGAGTGGTGGGTCCTGCCAGTCAGTGGCTGGTCACTGGGGCGCTTGCTGTCCCCCTGTGGTCAGGGTGGGTATAACTGTCCCTGCTTTCACACCTCTGCCTATCCATTTGATATGAAAATTGCATTGGCACAACCAACCTCTGACCTTTCTTTAAGTTATGATAAGAGGAAGTTGTCTACCAAACATGGTGGTCCTAGCTCTGACTGTTTAAGAGGAGTTCTTGAACAAACAGATTCACAGATGGACACAGAGAAAGACACAGACACACACTTCTAAAATATATAGATAGATTATTACAAGATGTATTTTTCCACACTCCCTAATCTCAGTTTTTAAGAAGTTTGTAAGGGACAAAGGGAGAGAAATGCTTCCTAAATAAGTTTGTAGCCCAATTAACACTATTTTGCAAAAATAGTTTATTAAAGACACCATCCTCAACTGACAAAGAGGACATGTTGCGTAGTTCTATGGCATCAGTATTTCATAAACTACAAAGATCATAGTACAAATAAGCTAAATCAGAAGGAAAAGAATGATAAAAGGTTACTCAGTTTTCCCCCTCTCTGCTTCCATTTCCCACAAGGCACAGAATGTCTTCATAATAATGGAACATTTCTGCAGGCTTTTTTTCTGGCTAAGGCTAATATTCTAGTCTGAAGTAAAGAGGCCATATTGTTATAGATCGGTGTTTCTCATAGTGGGCCGTGGGCTCGCTTTGGGAAAGTCATTAGCAGGCCGGCATTGCTTTGTTTACCTTAGCCATGGAGCCTCATACCTCCCATTGGCTCTGGTTCACTGTTTCCAGCCACGCGGAGCTGTGGGAAGTGATGAGGCCCAGTCCGCCACTTCCCACAGCTCCCCTTGGCTGGAAAAAACGAACTGGAGCCAATGGGAGCTGTGAGGCTCTGTGACTAAGGTGAACAAAGTGGCATGAACCCGCTAGTGGCTTTCCCAAAGCAGGCCTGCTACCCACTTTGAGAAACACTGTTGTAGATCCTTGCTTTCAACAACTTTAGAAGACAGTATGTATGACAAAATAACCAAGGTAATATCTTTTAATGGACAAACTTCTGTTAGTCAGAAAAAAAATTCAGCTACACAGAGCACTCTCTCAAGTCTGGGAAAGGTATTCAGGGTGCCATACTAATAAGGTTGAACAGATAGCTTAGTATAAGTAGTTAGCACATATTATGAGGGACCTTTCAAGGTCTTAGAGAGATGCATATAAGTCCTATGTAGTTCTGCGGTACTATTGTCTATATTTTCCTGTATTTACTCTTGGGTAGACTGTCAAGGAGCAAAAATGTCAGATTTTCTCTGCCAAGATGGCATTACAGCAACTGCATACATCTAAGCACTTATTAGCATTTCTAGCCTCTGATAAAAAGCCTGAGGCAGAGGCTATCATTACTACTGAAGAAATGACAGAACCACTTCAAAATTTTTTGAACATAGGGGAACATCATCCTTAATACTGCTTCAGATCCTATGCAGTAACCTCACATTGGAATACCCTTTATAGAAAATATTATTCAGTATTGTGGAAGCTTTCCTAATGCAAAACATTCTTTTCAACATGAAGCCTGGAACAGAATGACCTAATCTAATTTTTGATTATATGTGAAAGTCTGATTAACCCATTATCAGAAATTAATGATCCTATAAAAGTCATTCAGATGGTTGTATTTACCTGCTCCCATTACAAAAGAACAAGGAACAATTAGTGAAATGGAAAGGCAACAAATGTAAAGATGATAAAAGGGATTTTTTAAAAATATGGTAGAATTAACTTAGGGAACTCCCTGCTATAAGATACTGAAGCCAATAGCTTATCAGGATTCAGAAAAGAATCAGACATTTCTATAGACATTGAGAATATCTATAATTATATGAGGCAGGATAATATTTTTGAGAAATAATATAAACCCTCATTATTTTAGTACTTAAGCCAAGACCACTTACTAAGGGAAAACTGTAATGTCTTCTGGAGCATCTGGTACTGGTCACTCATGAGAGAAAAATGTGAATCAGCATATGAAACCAGAAGTCCATCTATGTTTTGATTGTTAATGTTAAATGTATACATAACTGACATAATCTTTTATCCCAATAAAGGTCCCAGCTTTAGAAAGCTAGCCAATGAAATTTTCTCATTGCATCATCAGCTGTTCACATCAAATTCTCCAAATCCTAAACAATAAACTGCATTTCAGACAGAAATAAACCAAGAGGAAGAAAGAATCAAAAGAACTTGACTTACTCTTTGTATCCCACAAGATGTCTTGTTCTGGAGGGGCAGCAAACAGGATGTACAGTCGCATAGTGTCAATGCCATACTGCTCAACTAATTCCTCAGGATCTATTCCATTATGCTTGGATTTACTCATTTTTTCCCATGTAACCTGGAGCTTCTCTTTCGTTTTGATATGAACTGGTTCAGTCCCTAAACATAGAAAGTATACAATAATATTGAATTTAGATCCACAAACATCTGAAGCTGCAGAATTGAATACTATGTTATTTTTAATCCCTTTCCCAACATTCCCACATAATTTAAAGAGAAAAATCAATTATTAGAGTAAGACAAAAATGATTTTACTTTTATATCTTTACTGAAGAAACATTATAATGTTTCCAACACACAGGAGAGAAAAATTATTTCTTCTATTTTATGAAGCTAAATCCAGTGCTCATGAAAGGTTCTGGATTTGGAGATGTAGCACTCATCAGCATTATGATTTTTGCATTAATGTAGCTATCTCAATGCAAACCTCCTCTGTAGATGTTCTGCACTGTTGTATTATGCCACTTGCAATGGAGCAAACTTACCTTGATTCTTTGAATGTTTATATAGAGCAAGTTTGCAAGTTTCAGCCAGGGTAAATCACAACCGTGTAAGCACTGCTTTACAATACATCTATCTACCTGGGGGAGTAGATGGTTTGCACTAGTATACAAGTGCAGATTTCCTTAGTGCAGACAAGCTCTGTCTTCTATACAAGGAATGAGTATAATACAGACAGTTGCAAATGTATGTTTTCTTAAACGTATGGAAGGAAGAGAAGTTCATTCTGCGCCCATTCTCTCTAGGTCTTATCTGTTCTGATGGCTAACAATGTGTTGACTTTGCTAATGATTTTGTAATGTGGACATCTATCTATTAGGAATGGAATTGAGACCACCAGCTCCTTTCACATGGGCTAGTGAATGGCTGCCACAAGATACTCACTTTAAGTCATGTTTGGACACAGACCAGACTGAAGTAAAAACAAATAGGGCAGAAGTACTGTACTTGGTAATAGTTACAGGCAACAGGAGTACTAATTTTCTCTGCATGTAGACTCAGCATTAAGCATATGAGTCCAGAATACACACAAAAGTCAATCTCCGGTTTAATGATTACAAGGGTTCACTTCTCACTGATGATTTTTCCATACACTATGACTTGTATATCCTTTTTCACTGAACTAGCCCTTGACTTTACTGGATGCACCTGTGCCGGTCGTCCCATACGGGCTTTCTTACCGGTGAGATCAATTTCCTCTCTCTTCAGATATTGGCTTGTTGTTGTTAGTTTGTATGTCTGACTCTTGATAAGACCTTGAACCAAGAGCTTATAAAAAGGCTCCCTGAGGATGAAAGGAAAAGGAAATCTGTCTGTTGAAAATAGTTGTCAAAAGCACATTTTACAGCAAGCCTTAGATGCTGAACTCAATTAGACAATTATTTAATGAAAGAAGAATGTCACACTGACAACTGAAATAGTTGTCATCTGTAAAAGTCAAAGGATATTTTATAGCAAGACTTTAATGAGAGAGAAAACCATTTATGAAAAAGCAATCTGACCAGTCACAGTCTACATCCATCTTTCTATCACTCAAGTATTTATGCTTTAACAAATGTTTTCTCTTTTACACACCTTTGGAGTGTTCCCACAGCACAGGAATATAGGAGTTGCAATAGTGGATCAGTGTCCAGTGTCCTATTTCTGACAGTCACCAGGACCAGTTAACTCAGAAGAAGGGGCAAGAATCCCACAAGGTATGTCTACACTACAAAGTTAATTTGAAATAACAGCACTTATTTCGAATTTAGTAAACCTCATTCTACAAGGAATAACGCCAGATTCGAAATAGCTAATTCGAAATAAGTGCTGTGTAGACACTTATTTCGAATTAGGGGGCCTCCAGCCCTTCCCAGTTTCCCCTGGTGGCCACTCTGGGCACAACCAGTAAAACTCTTCTCTCCCCCAGCCCCGGGGCCCTTAAAAGGGTAGAGTCTGGCCACTGGCCATGTGCAAGAGCCAGGCCTGCCAGCAGCTGCAGCCCCTCACCCAGTGGCCACACAAAGCCATCCAGTGGCAGCCAGCCGTCCCCCGCCTAGTCCCCCAGCACCCAGGGGCCAGGCAGGGGCCGTAGATGGAGCGCACCCTCGTGGACTAGTGTGGAAATCATGGACCTTATTGAGGTTTGGGGGGAGGCCCCCAATGTCCATGATCTCTGCACTAGGTGGAAGAACACGGCCGTTTACGGCCGCATAGCAGCCACCATGGCCAGGAAAAGCCACAGGTGCACCCAGGAGCAGGTGCACCTCAATTAAAGTGTTGCGGCAGGTGTACGCCAGGGCCACCGGGGCGTCGTCGCAGCAGGGGCTGACACCTGCCCCTACTTCCCCACCCTCGACCGAATCCTGGGGGGCGGGGCGGTCCGCACCAGCCCAGGAGGCAGCGAGCCGGGAGCTGAAGACCCTGACCCGGGCGCAGCAAAGGGGCCACCACCAGCTGTCTCGGCACCGGAGTTGGCAGGGTCGTCCGGGGAGGCCATACCAGGTCACTGCCAGCACTGTCCCCTACCCGGGGGAGGAGGCGGGGAGAGAGACCAGGGACTGCGCGCGTGGGCCATGCCTCCTACGGATCATGCAGCCACCTGTGCATGTGTGAGCACGTGCCATGCCACCCGGGGGCAGATGGCTCCAGCTGCATGACACCCAGGGGCCGTGGCCTAATAGGCACACATGTGTATGAAGAGACCTGACACTGCCGACCCCGGCGCGGGACCCAGCAGGACGCCCTCTCTACACAGAGGAAGGGGATATCTCCCCCCGGGCCTCAGCTGCACAATACATGGCACAGGGGCATGGGTGCGGTCTTGGGGCAGCTCCCACTCCCGGGGAGAGCCAGACATCCCGACCATGGCCTCTGTGCAAGCATGTTGGCTCTGACGGTGCAGGGCACGGTCATCCGCACCTCTCAGGGGGTGCTGGGCATCATCCACTGTGTGCCCAGGGAGAAATGACCACTCCCCTTCTTTCTCCACAGCCGCACCAGCTGCACGTGCAGGGCGCACCACCCTGCCTGGGACATGCTCCCGCAACCGAGGGCTCCTCCGGACCACCAGCACGCAGCAGGGGTACCGGGACCAGCACCTGGGGGCCCTGCGAGCCTTGCACCACACCATCCAGGCCTGGGTGCAGGAGGACCTGCAGCTCCACCGGGAGCAGCTTGCCCAGGACCGTGCCATGTGCTCACACCTGCAGGCCCTTCTGCAGAGCGTGCTGCCCTGTGCCTCCCCAGCGCCTGCTGCCCCCCCAGCTACTGTTCCTCTTCCCACTCCTGCCCCTCTCCCACCTCTCCCTCCTCAATCTCCACACCCCCCACCTCAACCTCTACACCCTCCTCCCCATTTCCCCGGGGATGCTGAGGCCCCCGCGCCCGCCGTGCTGGGAGACATGTGGCCTGACGAGACCCCCACCCCTGAGCGCTGAAGCTTCCCTTCCCCTTCTTCCTCTTGCTTCCCCCTTCCAGCTCCCTCCTCCCAGTTTTCCCCCTCCCCTCTCCCACTCTCTTTCCTCCCCTCTCCCACCTTCTTTCCCCAGAGTTTCATTCCCCCTCCCCAGTTTTGTTAAATAAAGACATGTTAAATAAAGATGTGTTTATGAAAAAAACTGTATTTTATTTGACATCAGGAAGGGGGGCTAGGGAGGGGTAAGTGGAAGGACGTGAAGGAGGAATGGGGCATGAGCCCCCGGTGGGGAGGACTGGGGTGGCTCTGAGGGCTCCTCAGGGTGGACGCTCTCCCACAGGGCCTCCTGGATCCTGTCAGCCCCCCTGATGGACCTCCCGGATGGCAGCCTGCAGCAAGTGCAGCCGGGCTGATGGCAACGACCCCATGAGACGCACCGGCATGCCAAGGGACAGGTCTGGTTCCATGTTGCAGAGTGCCATGGTGTCCCAAGTGAGGGAAAGCAGAGCACTCAGACACAAATGCTTTGCTGTCCCTCAGCGAGGTAGACCAGCAAGCAGAGTAACCTGAGAACTGTCTGTCCGGGATGGGGGGTAGGGTCCCTTTAAGCACAGACCTCGGCTAGCCTAAGGCAACAGCCCCACACACTAAGTCCAACCCTGATGCCCTGCCGGCACTGGTTCCGGCCAGCCTTACCCTCAATTCAGGGTCCATTCAATGTGGATACGCTATTTCGAATTAGAAAAACGCTATTTCTAATTAGTTTGTGTCTAGATGCGTTATTTCGAGTTAGCTTAATTCAAATTAACTATTTCACTGTAGTGTAGACATATCCACAGTAGGCAGATGTAGGATAAGGGTAAATTTAGAAAGTTCTACATGTTACACAGCCCAAACTATTAACTTTGGTTTTGATAACTACCAAATTTAACAGAGTAATACTTTTGAGTATCTTTATGAGCCCTTCCAGACGGTATTTCATAAGTCAACTGCTTAATTGCCTACAATAAATTAAAGGCTCTTAAAAATGTAAAAGCTATAAATGGATTCTGCCATCATAAGAACAAGAGAATATCTTAAAGGAAGAAGTGACCCAAACCTAAATTAATTGTTTTCCAAGTTAATCATAAGATGAGAGATTCATAGACTGAGTCCTTGCCCCTTAATTCAGGAGAGCAAGCCTTCCCAGACCATTAATTAAAACAGTTTCAAAAAATACAAAAAGGTGAACAATAAAATGATTAATTTTGTTCTGCAATACATATGTCAGTCTCTTGAATTTAAAATAGCCTTTTAAATAACTATCATATTTTACCTAATATGGGAACTTTAACTAAACAATTAGAGCACCAAAAACTGGGTAACTGTCCAAACTGGGGGTAATTTTTCAGGGAACACTTGTCTTTTCATAAGACAGTGTTAGTTCAGGTCAGATGCCATGTTGATAAAAGTTACATGTAAGAACAGAAACCAGTTTTTGTTTATAGGGGGAGAGGTTCAAGGATGCAGTGCAAAATACTTTACCATGTATGGGGAAAAAGAAAAAAGAAAACATATCTGATTATAGTGAGAGACTACAGAAGGATGAAGAAATGCCCAAAATCAGAAATGTTCAGCCTGTAAAAGGATCTGGGGGAGAAAGCAGTGGTCAAAAACAAATGCAGATTAGCACTGAATTTCTCTGGTAGCTCACAAAGATTTCACCCTAGGAAGAATGTTGGGATGACTCCATCTACTGGTTAAAGGAAACACAATTTAAATTTGCTATCAAATATTACCTTTGATTTTAAAAAATCCCAAAAGAGTTAAGCAGAGTATTACGTTATCAGGAGCTATTTAATGCTGTTAGCCCCAATCCTGCAAAGACTTAAGCAAGTGCTTGATTTTCCATAAAGAACAGTTACATTTAAATTAATGAAACTACTCAGTACATAAAGTTAAGCATGGTCAAATGAATGGCTCTCCTCACAATGCATAAAGTTAATGCACTTCTGTGGAGGATGCGAGCCTATGGCAATATTTTACTACTAGAGCTCTGAGCCAAAAATATTAGACACACATATATGTGCACTAACAACAAATGCAATACAGACTATAACAAACTGATCATTTAGCTAAACTTGACAAGGAAGAAAATTCAGGCTCAGACAATGAAATGTAAAATATACTATTGAAAATAACATTTAGAGCAGAGGAAGCAGAGGTATCAAACTCTCACAGATGCCCGTGGAAGCTAAATGCAGTCTGAGACTGATGCGTGAACAATTTTCCATAGAAATCTAATAGTACTTACTTGTGTTTGGTCATCTTTTGATTATAGCAAAAATGGCTCAAGAATCTAGCATAGTATAAATGCATAACTGCATGCTCCTTTCCCCCGATGTACAAATCCACAGGCATCCAGTAGTCAGCCAAGGCTTTATTAAAAGGCCTAAAACACAAGGTATTTGAAAACACACATTAAGTGTAAAGCAAAAAGAAAAGAACCAACTTTATTAGAACAGGTCTAATAAGACTGGAAATGGCTGCTCACTGTGAGTGGCATGTGCATCTTAACCTCCATTATATTAATTTTGGTATTTGCTTAATTGCTCATGTTTAAGAAGCAATGTTTCACTTGATAACGTTACAAAATCCATGTGAAAAATTTTAAAAGCTATAGAGAAACAGAGCTACTAAAATATGATTTATATATATCATCTTAGGCTATGTCTACACTATGGAAAAACTCCATCGCGTCCAGGGAATGCTTCTGCTCTTCCGCAAAAAAAGTGAATGTGATCTTTCGGAAGCCCTGTCTTCCTCCTCCCACAAGGAAGAAGGGCTCTTCCAAAAGAGGAGGCTTTTCCGAATTTTGGCTCAGTGTAGATGGGCCAAATTTCAGAAAAGCCTCTTCCGAAAAAACTACTGAAAAAAGTTTTTTCCGATAGATCATTGTAGCGTGGACATAACCTGAGATGTATGACTATGAGTTCTCATGTGTCATCTTAAATCTGTATTTAAATTCTATAGAAATATATTTGTCTGATTTCTACAGAACGTTCATAAAGATGTTGTGGTTATCTGGTCTAGTCTTTTGTATTTACTAATTGATATTTTGAGGGGAAAAATACACACACACACACACACACACACACACACACACACACACACAATGGCTGTATATTACTCTTCAAAATGTTTAACAATAAGCCAATTTTAAAAATACTGGAATTATTTATGTATTTAAAACAGAAACTTTGTGTTGTCACCATTAGAGGGCAGCATGACTGTTTTTAAATACTATAATAAATTTCTGAATATTCATTTGGGGCATTGTAACAAACTTCAAAGATATGGTTTTCGTTCCCACCCACTAAGGCATGTATTATAACCCCCTCTTTAGCGAATGTATCTATTGGACCTCAAATAATATCAGAACCATGATTTTATTGTGTCACATATTAGTTACATTTCCTTAATTGGATACAAGCCTGAAATAAAACCTTGGATCAGGACGTCACATGTCTATAAACCCAAATCTGAAAACTGTTGCACATAAAGTTTCAAAATGCAGATCTGAGCTTTTGTAAATTAATTGTGTCCAGATTTGGTGTTTGGAGTGTGACTCAAAAAAGGGGTTTTCTATATGCACTTTAACTAGGTGCTGTCTAAACTACAAATGTGTTGGGTTTACAGCTATATCAGCATAGCCCCCTACTGTAGACACAGAAGATGCTGACAGAAGGAGGTTTTCTGTTGGCATAGTAACAACATCTCCCTGAATGATATTAGCTCTGCTGACAGAAACACTACACTGTTGGCACATCTGAATTTAACACTGGGTTTTTGTGTCACCTGATAGCTAAACTGGTTAGGGTGGTATATACTTTCACGCTCCTGACTGATGTTCTGATGTTGCATTGAGCTGACCCAAAGGTTAGATTTTTAAATGATTTAGTTAAATCTGTGCAAAATGCTGTGTGAGCACTCTTATTTCAGTATAATTCAGATTTATTTCAGTTTAACTTAAGTCCATTAAAAAAGGTTTAAACTGTAGAGAAATGAGTGCGCCCACACAGGGGGTTGCACTACTTTAAACCAAAAAAAGTTCATGTGTAGTCAAGATCTTGGTTTGAGCTATGGATCCTGTTCATAATATTGTTGTTGGCCCAGTTCTATTTAAAATACATTACTGCTATAATTTAATTACTTTATTCCAAAGATGTTACTTAATGGTATATCAATACACACCTAGACTGTGCTCAAGGCACAACCACCACTTTAACAGAAAGACAACTAGGACCAATAAATGGAGCTCTGTCTCTTTCCCCAAGTCTTTATAATTAAAACTTTTCATCAACTCCTTTTCCTCTCCCACCAACAGAGGCAAGGGGATGTTTAGTATCTTATGTCAAATAAAAAGCAGGTAACCAAATCAAATACATAAATTGTTTTAAAGATTGAGTTTGTCTCAAAAGAGACCCACACTGAACAGTAACCATGTTTCTTTAGGTAGAGAATTTTCAACAAAATGTGTTCCTCCCCTACCCCATGGAAGTCAGATTCTAAATCAGAAACCTTGGCAGTTAAAATAAAACAGACCCTAACAGCTGGGTTTGCCTATCACACACTACATACAATTCATTAGACACACTGAAACCATTTTATCCAAAACTTTCCATACATATCTGTGTAAAGACTTAGTAACACAAACAGTAATACTTCTTATCTAATTTATGGCAAGCTTTTTGCCTACAGAATGGCTTAAAATATTTTAGAGACTGTAAGAATTAGCTAGCTGTCCAGCAACTGCAGACAGTAATCTAATCTGGACATCATACAGAAAATACATTTTGCAATGTTGAGTTAGCCTTTGTGCAGCCTGCTTTAGTACTGAGTTTGACAGAACCTCAGTAGGACCCATCAGTTTTGCTAGCACCAACAGAAAATGGAGCAAGTAAACAGCTAAATAACTTTGCCCATATTTCATATGCCCTATTTTATAGTCACTAATGCATAGCATCTCTAGTGTTTTCTTTTGTAATACTGTGTTTAGCTGAAGTAACAACACAGAAATAAACCACTATGACAATATTTTAGCTCTGGACCAAAATTAACATGACTCCAGGTAGCATAGATTAGAGGTTTTCTAGATTTCATTCTCTGGGTGAAATTGATTGATTTCTCACTTCTTTCATTTTTCATCAGCTCTTGCCAGCTGAATGCATTGCTATAAAATCGCAGAAGAAGCCAGTTAGATCTGTTCTTAGTGGCACAACGTAAGCACTAATGACAACAAAGATAAAAATAAAGGCTTTGTCCATATTATAGAAGTTACACTGATTGTTTCCACCTTAATTCACGGGAAAGCCCCTTATGTCCATGCACATAAAAGCTTTGGTCTATTGCTAGAGAGGCTGCAATCATCTTAATTTACCAAGTTTTTCAGGGGTAAAAGTTGTGAATCACCAGCTGAGTGTGCAGTCTGAGCCCTTGCATGTCCTGTTAAGGGCTGATAGCCTTATTCTATCGTTCAGAACTGCTCACAAAGCTACTCTAATCTGAGCTGTGTCTGTCAGCAAAAAGAGAATCAGGAACTCATAGCAGGTTCCCATTCAACTTCCCCATCCTGTTGTGCCCACCAGATGGTAGAACTACCAGAATATCTGGCCACTTGTTTTTTCTTTTCTTTCTATTTCTGCTGTATAAAACAGGTCCAGGTTACATGAACACCAGTATGACCAAAGGCCAGCTTGCCAGCTGCCTGGATGCCTTACCTGTCAGAATTATGAGGATCAATGTATCTGAAGTAATACCAAGATGAATCAACAAATGTGTCCATAGTGTCTGTTTCCCTCTTTGCAGGTCCTTTGCACCTGGGGAATAGAAAAATACTCAGCACTCCTATGTGAAAAAAAAAAATCACATGCTGACTTTTTCCCCCCACAGATTAAAGAAATAAAACAAATGCTCTATGAAAGTTCAAAAGAAAGGGAGAAGAAAAGTAGAACGGTATACAAAAAACAGCACACCCTTCTGGTACTATCAGATGAATAATTTTATGATCATTTCCAGTAGAAAGAGCTGCACTTCACTGGCTCTCATTTTATATAAGGATCTATTGTTCCTGATTAGTTGGGATTCTTCTTATTCCGCAGAGAAACAAATTTAGTTTAATTCCAGTTTTCATTGAGAAGGATCACATCTTTCCTAATTCTTTAAAGACTAACAAGATAGTTTATTAGGTAATGAGCTTTCGTGGGCCAGACCCACTTCCTCAGATCAAATAGTGGAAGAAAAATGTCACAACCATATATACCAAAGGATACAATTAAAAAAAAAACACACATATGAAAAGGACAAATCAAATTTCAGAACAGAAGGGAGATGGGGGGGGGGGGAGGTAAATGTCTGTGAGCTAATGATATTAGAGGTAATAATTGGGGAAGCTATGTTTGTAATTGGTAAGATAATTGGTATACAGGCAGTCCCCGGGTTACGTACAAGATAGGGACTGTAGGTTTGTTCTTAAGTTGAATTTGTATGTAAGTCGGAACTGGTACATATGTAGGGGAAACTCTAGCCAAACATTTCTCCAGAGCTCAGTTTTATTCTCCCCACCTCACTTCCCTCAGTCTTTTATTCTCAAGCTGAGGTGTCTGCTGAGAAAAGCCGCTCTGCGTCTCCCTGGTCTGCTGGAGGGGGGCGCTTGCTTCGCGTCTCCCTGGTCTGCTGGGGGGAAGCAGCTAGTGCAGGGTTGCCTCTCCCCGTTTGTAAGTAGGGATCTGATGTAAGTCGGATCCATGTAACCCGGGGACTGCCTGTATATGGTTGTGACAATTTTCTTCCACTATTTGATCTGAGGAAGTGGGTCTGGCCCACGAAAGCTCATCACCTATTAAACCATCTTGTTAGTCTTTAAAGTGCTACACAGTCCTGTTTTTTGTTTCAGCTCCACCAGACTAACACGGCTACTTTTCTACCACTATCTTTCCTAGTCGTTGTAATACCATTTTGATTCATGATGGCTGCTAAAACAAATCAGTATTTGCTTGGTATTATATTGAAGGTACAAAATAAAATGGATTCAAAATGAGAAGTTAAAAGCTGGAATAGTTTTTCCTTCTACCATGAACAGAAATAATTTGCTTATGGAAACAAACAGCAGGAAGCAATTTTTTTAAAACTAGGTTTGCATTTATTGCAGCTACTCCATATTTAAGACTATTTCTGATAAAATGAAAAATTTATAATACAAATGATATGTTGCAGCCAGCTGAAAACCTGTGTGCAGTATACATAAACACAAAGAATGTAAACAGGCTGTTGTAACTTTAATCTGTTACTGTGATTGGAAGCTTCAGCTGCACAGCCAAATGTGCCTGCCTGCTTGATAGTGTAAGCCACTGGTGAGCAATTTGTGGCCTGAGGGCCACATGCGGCCCATTAGGGTTTTGTGTATGGCTCATGAGACATTTAATTACCATTTTCATGCACAGAGTTGCCAGATTCTGCTAGTTTCCATCCATGTAGTTTTTTTCTACCGGTATTACAACAGTGACACACACTTAAAGCAAGGGCATGTGAAATGAGGTGCATGCTGATTACACACAACATTGACAGAGAGAGCTGTGTGCTCTCTCTGCATCTAATCGAAGTGCTGCTATGGTTTGATAGGGACCCCCTGCAAATTCTAGGTATGTAAGCGCTGTTAGCAAAATGATCTATCCCAGGAGATTGTCTCGGTTACAACCATCTTGTGGCCTACTGAGATGAAGGAGGCCCACTTACTAGCCTAGGCTGCCCCTCATTGGTATAACCCATAGAAAATATATTAAACAAGCTCTTTGACAGCAATGTTGGCTATCCACTTCTGGGAATGGTGAATCTTTGGTCTATAAAGTTTTTATTAGTGGTGCTGGAACTAATTTTGGGGTGCTGAGCTGTACCCCCTGTTTAGACCTATTGAGACTAGGTTGCCAACTTTCCCGGATCAGACAGACCTGACTTCATTGCTTCAAATGATCTCTGGTCTGTCCAGCCTGGGAGAGCTGACAATCCTCATCTCTCCAGCGTGGGGCCACTGCTGGGGGCAGCTGCAGAGCCCTGGGCCAGCAGCAGGACCCTGGGGCTGGTGGGCTGTGGCATTCACAGCAGGACCAGCAGGCAGCAGGGCCCAAAGGCCAGTGGAGCCTATGGGGCTGGCAGCAGGACCCTGGGGGATCAGCAAAGTGTGTGGGGCCAGCAGAACCTCACAGGGCTACCCATAGCCAGCAGCGGGGCTGGCCCCCAGGTTCAGGGAAGCCAGGTGCAAAACTTGGGGGTGCTGTAGCACCCCCTGCACTCCTTCTTCCTGCACCTATGGTCTTTATGTGGCTTGGGTCCTGACTGCCTAAGATACAACCTGTGTCTCCGTGTATTTGTTGAAGTACTTCAGGTCATCTCAGGCATGTGAGGTGCATGTACTTAGTGGTTAAGTATCAGAGAGGACTTGTATTTGAGTGTGATTAGTCGAAAGCCCTTCGCTTCCTCTCTCAGAATACTCAGATCAAGTTTGCTACTTTTAAATGCATGGTGCATGGCCAGGAGTTGGATTGGCATGGTGATGTCAGATTAGAAGCACAGAATTTTTACTTAGTAATTCCTATCTTGTGCACCAGAATATAAACTTCCCTTAACATTTTTTACAACTGTGAAGTTAACCTTCAAAATGTCAACCAAATGTAAGTTGATACAGTCACATCTGCCTGAATTTGCCCGCAGTCTGAAACATTCATCTCAAGAGGATCCTAATGATAATTCAGTGTCAGAACATTTTAACTGAGCAAAACATTGGTTTGACCTGGTTTGGCCTCTTTATGGTCTTAACGCAGTGACAGCATACTAGCCAAAACAAACAAGACTGCAGAGAGGCATTCACATGAATTATCTGCACAATTTACACTGAGTGGTGCCTCATTCTGGCAACATGACTACGTGAGCTTGGGTTGTGGGCAGAGCTTAGGGGAACACCACCACTTATTTTCTCTCCAGTCTGATATTTATGCAAGGCCCATCTCGTAACAAGCTATTACTTATAGCTGGATAACTGTAGTGGAGGCATCCTGTTTCTAGTTGGCTTTTTAGTTTAAGGAGACAATTATATTAAATATTGTACATGTGCCCAGAGACACACATAATACATTTATTACGAAATAAACACACACTTTATTATATTATAACAAAATTGTCTCAGCCTATCAACTTCTGGGATACTTTACATAACAGTTTAAGCAATTCCCTTCACCCTAGTTAGCTACAGCTCACTCACTAGATAAGTTCATGGAGGACAGGTCAACCAACAGTTATTAGCCAAGATGGTCAGGAACATGATCTCATGTTCTGGTTGCCCTAAACCTCTGGTAACCAAAATCTGGGGACTGACTGACAAGAGATAGATCACTAGCTAAGTTGTCCTGCTCTGTTCATCCCTCCGTAGCATTTTGCATCAATCACTGTTGGAAGACAGGATACTAGGCTAAATGGATCTCTGGTTTGACCCAGTTTATCCTCCTTATGTTCTTAACATAGTTATAGCATGCAAGCCACTATACACTGGCTACTAATAGCCTATAGCTAGCCAAACAGTATTATTTGCATATTAACTGAATAATTTTGAACTACTATGAAGTCAATATGCACATCCCTCCAGTCCACTCATAATTGGCTATAGCTTCAAAATTCCCCATCTGTGTGCCCATAGCCACAGCCACCTTAGTTTCCCATCTCTACACATCCTGTTAATCCACTTAATACCAGCTATTAAATACTGCCTGTAGCTAGAATATATAATCTAGAGGAGATCAGAATCATAGTGTCCTCTCTTCGCAACAAAGGAATTTCAACATATTTATCCGTGGAAAGCCTGTAGTGCTGACAACAAAGATTGCAGTAAGAGTCAAGGATTTCAGACCACAAGACACTGCTGAGACCATTACTTAACATTAGAATTACTTTAGTCAGACTCCTCTCAAATATCCATCCTCCTCAGCTTGTTACTGTGCATTGTATAAAAAAAGACTACCTGAAATGACATTTTCTTTGCAGAAATACACAGGCGTATGTCTTTCCTCGCTTAAAACATACAACATCAACAAGTCAAACCAGTTTCCAGTGAGCCACAGAACTGTTCTGTGTAAATCACCTAATTCCAAATGAGACTCATGCTAATACTCTAGCCTTCAAAACTAACACATTTACAATGTCTTAAGGATGTTAAATATTGGTTAAGTGAATAGTCAATTAACCTCATGAATTCTTATCAATTAGTCAACTATTCTATAGTCCCCAGGCAGCCCCTGTCCAGGAGGGAGTGGTCTGAGCTCCCAGACCTAGCATGAGCCGGAACTGAGCTGGGCTGTCTGCCCACCTGGCTCCTAATAGACTTTAAATGCAGAGCCACAGTGAGGGTAGGTCCAGGACCCACTGCAAGCCAGGACTGAGCTAAGCTGCTGGCTAGCCTGCTAAAAAATGTACTGGCAAGGAGTGGGGGGAAAATGCACATAGTCTATAGCATTAACTTATAAGCTTTTGCTTATAAGTTAATTGATTACACTATTACATCCCTACAATGTCTATGTTATGAAGTGTGATGGATCTCCTGACAATGCCCTGCTTGCTGGACCAGCTCTGCTGACAGCAGGGTTTCACTATATGCCTGGAAAAGGTAAAAGGTTTCTCTGTGGGATTCCCCAGGTTCTATTCCCTCCCCCCAGCAGACTTCAATATACCCAACACCCAACCAGCTCTAGTGACTGGATATCCTTGTTTTCTCTAAGGAATATGTATCTTTCTAAATATAAGCTACATGCTGTTTTTAAAGAACCGAGAAACAAATAGTATGATCAAAATCCAAACCATGGGTGTATAAACTAATAACTCCTTCAATCTGAATTATCTGCTGTCATGTAAAATGTAACAGGCCTTTGAATCTTTGTAAAAGATTCTACTGCAATAGCACCATCTTATCTCTGTTGTTGGACTTGTTAACAAAAATAATCAAGATGTTAGTCTCACAAAAGCAAATAAAACAACACAATTTACTCTACAATAGTGGTACTCACAGTTATGCATCTTGGGAGTCACATTTGCAACAACCATTAATCAAGAGCCACATGACTACTATATGCCTCATGCACCATTCCACCAAACACATATACAGTAATATAAAATATGTAACTATAAATATAACCAAATATTTTATAACATTTTCAAATACATTTTCAATACAAGGAAAAATAAATTTAGTTAACCATTGGATGGGTGAGCATACCAGGCTATTAATTTTGTTCCCTCCACCAACACCTTTACCATTTCATGCAGCAGTGCTATTTATAATATCACTTATATCCTCAGCCCTTGTGCTAGTGCCAACAAGGAGAAGAAATCTCCCTTCCTGGAGCTTGCTCTGTTTCTGAGCTCAACTAATCCTGTTCCTCCAATCAGCTGATTTGCCATGTTCCTGGAGGGAGTTGGTGGAACAGGCACTACATTCAGCAGCGCCACAAACTAGGTTTTCGTGGCTCTCCAGGACGGAGAGGGCAGAGCAGGGGTTTCCGCCCTCCAGAAGCTCCTTGAAGAGCCGCAGGCTACATCTGAAAGAGACACAGGCAGTTTGTGAGCTGAAGATTGAGTATCACTGCCCTACAACCTTTGTTTTAACTCTGCTGCTGGAAGAGAAAAAAAAACCTTGCAATCAATGAAGTAAGCAATACTATAAAGGAATGGAGGAGAAAAAAGGAAAAAACCCTATTTTATTTTTCTAATTTTCTTTCCTCTAACTTAAAAACACTGAGCTTTCCCTCCATGAGGTATTTATCAAGAAAAATAGCTTATATGAAGAAACATTAAGATATGAGAAGAATGATTGCAAGTGGACAGTATATAATATTTGCTCACCTTGGACATGAACAGTTCATCCACTGTGGGACAGTTTCTAGAGGGGAAGCTCCCTTTCCAGTAAAGGAGGTTATATTGGGAAGTTCCACAGGTAAATCCTCATAAGGCACAGGGACTGTCCCACAGGTCTGGCAATGGATTATAGGAATAGGTGTTCCCCAGTACCGTTGTCGAGATATTAACCAATCTCTTAACTTGTCACTTGATAGGTAGCCACCTATTCCTTTATTTCTGGCCTTCTGAGTTAAGGCTTTTAAAGCTTCCTGCCTAGTCATGCCTGTGAACTGATAAAAAGAAAGGCAGACTGATATAAGCTACTATTGATAATGCTGCAATAGCCCCAGGATGTTATTTTTCATATGCACAGGACACAAATCCAACACACAAACTCTGACGGGAAAGGGGTCCCAAGCATTTTTGAGGTTCCAGATTTTTCTTCTACTTTACATCCCTCCACTATAGGCTTCCTACATGTCAGTCACCAACCTTGTGGTCATGAGAATTAGATAAATCTCCCTTCAAAGCCTATAAATGTCACTCCCTTGACAGGCTGAACAGATCTTGGTTGAGGATGGGCCTGTTCAGCACTCCTGGGCTCTGTTGGCCACATATCTATAGTTAAGGTGGCATCTCCGTAGGGCAAGACATCCAGCATATTAATACTCCAAAGCAGATATTGCAAGACTATAAGTAGCAAATCAGACCTCTCCCCACATTCATTTGAGGTGATTTTATACTTCTCTTCCTCTTTTAAACACTCAATATCCCTCCCAAGTTAGACAGTCACAAAATTCATCTCCTGTTGAACAACAATCCCATCTCTCCTCTGATTCACACATTCAGACTCACAAGAACTCTAGTGTTAGGGTTACATCATTACACAGATATGAAACTCTGAAATGGCTGGTAATAACACTTCCAGTGACTACATCCAAGGGGATTAATTTATTAAACATTTAACCTGAAAGAAGAACAAATGTGTAAAAGAAGAACAGGAATAAACATCAAACCATTTTCATGAAGGAATTTATTATTCCTTCTCTATTGTGACGTTTAGACAATTAAAGCATTTTTCTTCTTTCAGGTATGTAAAGTTTGGAAGATTAAGCCTCAAAAACAAAATATCTGGCATTTTCCTGGTACAGGTTGAATCTCTGTGATCTGGAACTCTTTGGTTTGGTGCCAGACCCCAGATGTTGCTAACCTAGAAAGTCTCAGCAGCACAGGTTGCTGGCGGCTTCCAGCAGAGTTGGCCAGTGGGGCCAGCTGGGCAGCAGAGTCCATGGAGCATCAGCACCTGCAGCTGGCAGGGCGCTCCTGGAGCTTGGGAGAAGCAAAGCTGGCAGGGCTATGGGAGCTACCAGGTCTGTGGAGCCTGCAGGGTTGCCACAGCAGGGGGCCTCGGTGCCAGAGGGCTGGGGAGAGAAGCCTAGCAGGGAGGCTAGCACTCCCCTCCCCACCAGACTTTGTATAGTCCGGCAAATTTCCTTGTCTGGGACTGGTTAAGTCCGGAGGGTGCTGGACTAGAGGGGTCCAACCTGTAGTGGGTTTTAGTTTGTGCTATCACTGTACTTGAGAAAAAAAACCTCAGTACAAGTGCACCAACCTCTCTGGAGTTGACTAGTGTCTCCAAACCATCTGGTAGTGTTTCAATGACTTCCGAGAAAGATAGACCCAGATTCTGAGCTACAGCAGCATCTTCTGGATTAATACTAGGAATTCCTAGACAGGGAAGGGGGGAAAAATCAGCTCCATAACTAGTTAATGTGGCTGCTCCTCATAATTTTTCGAGGAAAAAATATTTTCATCTATTGGCACTTCTTTCCAATGGCTTTAACAAGAATACGGTCAAATTAAATATTGCCAAAACTTCATAAAATGCATAAAAACAAGCTTGTGAAATATTAGTGACAACAATTATAAGCAAACATTATTTTATAGTGTTTACAACCCAAAACTCATTATCACTGTGCTAGCTCAGAAGAACCTGAAAGTAAATGGGTCTGAAACTGAGTAAAATAAAACTGAAATTGACTAATCTGTTTTCATTACCAAGCAGAGAGATGCAGAAACTAAGCAAATAGCATAAATATATAGTAAGTTAGTCATTTAAAAAAATCAATTTTCATAACTGAAAGTTTTATTTAAAACAAAGGTCGTATTTTTTAAAAAGAAAGTATGACATGATAAAGTCCTTCAACACGGCTGGTTCCTCTTTAAAATCTTGTCTTTTACCACTACAAAGTCATCTCCAGTAATTCCAATTCAGTGTAATGTCAACCTTCTTTTAAGAATAAAGCTAAAGAAAGCATTTCCTACTGCTGCCAGAATAAGCCATTCAATCAGAAAACTTAAGGCCACTGATGACACCTTTTCCCACTGTGCCTTATTACCTGGGATATTCACACTTTTTCAATACAAGTCCTTTCTCACCCACACAGAATTATTTTTATTGCTGCAATTTACCAATATCAAAAAGTGATATATTATTTTAAAATAACCCTTGTTCACAATGTTGCCACCTGACAGCTGCAATCTGTTCAGCAGCTGCTGTGTTTCACTAATAAGGACTGCATTTTGGTGGTTAGTTAAGAAATCCCCATTTTTATTATACATATTTATATTCAAATATTAATTATAGATTGTGTGGTATATTATATAACAAAATGAGGTATATCTTTCCACATTAGTTTGCTTTTCATTTTGGGGATCATTTGTTTAAATAAGCCTGCATTACTTACTTGGCCTCTGAGGGGACGTCTATACAGTAGGGCTAAAGCCAAACTAGGCTATGCAACTGGAGTGACGTCAATTGCGTAACTTAAGTCAAAATAGCTTATTTCGGCTTTTGGCGCTGTCTACACAGCAGGAAGTCTGAGAAAGAGCACTCTTCCTTTGGCTTCCCTTACTCCTCGTAAGATGAGGGTTGCAGGAGTCACAGTAAGAAGTCCTCCAGCTCGACATTATTTTGACCTTATGTCAAAATAACTGCTTGTAATGTAGACATTGACTATGTTATTTCGGAATAACTGCCATATGGACATACCCTAACAGAACAGCAGATTACTGACCAAACTAAATGTCAGGTTAGCTCTTTTCCTTCCTATTTCTAGAAATACTGCAGTTCTAGGAGCTCTCAAACATTATCACTGACTGCCTTAGAATTATCAAAATACAAACTTGAGTTCAAAGGATAGTATAGCACCCTTATTCATCCATGGAGCTGCCCATTAAGTTAAATATTTCAACTGTGTCAATATATGGAAATACAGAAGCATATAACACAAAAGAATGAACAGAAAGAAACCAAAAATGGGGAATCACTATGTAATCTCCAGAGCAGAAGAATCATATTACCATTCTTAAATCCATATCAAGGCACCATATATCAGTATCTTAATAAATTAAAGAACCCCATATAATCTACCACAGGTGATTTTACCATACGTTGTACAGAGGAAAGCAGCACCCACATTTTAGTCTATTTTTTTCCCCCAAGAAGACGACGTCAAAAATTCTGTGTCAAAAATCAACAGTTGGCATCCAGCTAAACTTTTGAATGTGCCAATCTGGAGACTCTTGAAAATCTGGCCTCTTCCTAATAAAACAGCCAAGTTAGTTTAAACAGCTTGAAGAGGATGAATAGTTTGAAAAAGTTACCAGACTTTGCAACCATGCTTGGCTTTCCAAAGGTTGGAAAGGAGATATTGAAAAGGAAGGCAATGACTGTGAATGAGAAAGACAGGCAAAACACAGGGGAAAGACAATACATGCAATCTTTAAGATTTAAAAAGCCCCACTTTTTGGACTAAGAAGAGTGAGCTAGTTTATTTTTCAACTCTCACATAAAATGAAAAGTTTTAATGTATGCTATGTATTGTTCCCTTCTGTTTTCCCTTCTCAATGCTCTCCCCCACACTTGTTCATATACATCTTCCAAATATGTATTAAGCTTTTACAGCTTTGTAAGACTATCTAAAAATTTTGTGAAGTAAAATACGATGAATAAAATGATAAAACAACCTAAAAAATTCTCACTTTAACAGTTCACATTACTCACCTACATTTTACTGATTCAAAACTGGGCATAATAATACAGCCTATTATATGATTGGGCTAACAAGTTCTAACCCACGCTGTGAAATTAATAATATCACAGCTAGTAGGCTAGTCACATCTCTTGATTTAGTCAATCCATTTTTCTAATAACTTTTAACAAAGAATTTCTAAGAAAAATCAGCAGCTTATGAGAATACAATGAACTTCAGAACTGATTTTAAAAGAGCTCACCAAGAGGAACCTCTATAATTCTGTATTTTATTATAGAAGTGGCCCTTGTATTTTAGCAGGAAATTTGGGCAGGAAAATGTTACACCGCACCTCCCACGCTAATATTCCACATTTCACCTGGTCATGCCCAGTGGGGTAGCATACATAGCCTAATACTCCCCAGGATGTAAAAGTAATAAGGTGCAAAGAAAGAAGCAGAAGAGAGACTAGAAGCAGCAAGGAAAGACAGACCAGAGAGCCCTGGGGAATGTTACATTCAGGTTTTCAGTTCTGAGATTACTGACCAAGATCAAACACAATAACTTTACATTCATTTCATTGATATAAAAACAAATATAATTAGATAAAGCCACATTGGATTGATAGTTTGATATATTTATTAATATCAGGAAATTTTTAACAGTTATCTTGTGGGGTTCTTAGGCAAAGCAAAAAAAATACTGCTACAAGTTTTGGTCTTTTGCGATTATATTTTGCGTCAAACACTGATGAGGTTCTGTTTTGGATCATGATAATATGCTAGAGAGAGAAAGAGAGCACTCATATTGACATGTCTTACACTATAATTCTTAAGAGAAAATGTGAAGGTCTTCTCACTTAAGACAGCTTTTAATTTTATTTATTTTTATAATATTTTTCGCTTTTGTTATAATATATTACCCTGCCTCTTCATATTCAGATCAATAAAAAAATCCTACATAGCTACAGTTTCATTCCCTTTCCCTTAATTAAGAAGAATATGGCCTCTACAGATCTTAATGCAGTCATTACCTTAAAACATTTGCAGCAGCAGTTCTGGTGCTCCAACATAGTTACTGAAAAACTCACTGTTGCGCTTATATTTTAACTGTCACTTACCTATTTTAGTATCAATATAATTCTCAAAATCTGATTTTGCAGAAATGACTATAGGAAGCTCCTGTTTGGTAAGTAAGTTCACTGCTGTCACTGAAGTAAGACAGTCTGAAAAGACATGACAAAAATTAAAATATGATACCAACAGTACTAAGAATCTCACTAATTAATAGGAAAATCTCTGTGCTTTGCATCCTAATCTCTTATGAAGTAATCCATTGAATTAAAAAGTACTTTCTTTTTTTAAAGGGAGAGGCTCAATTTAGTCAACTTCAAAATATGAATTTAAACCTGTTAAAAGCTTCTGTAAGTTCCATTGCCAAATTTTGTGATTTAAAACCTTTTTCTGTTTCCTGATGGCATCTGAAAGATCCCCACAAATAAAAGAAGCTAAGTGACTATACAGAAGAAATAAAGGAACAGATGTGCAAAGACAATTGTACAAAGTAAACCAAGTAAAACACATTATTTTTCTCCAATCTCTTTCAGGGTTACTCATGTTAGAAATTACTTGAAACAACAGTAGATACAACAATTTCAGAGCAATGCATTACTATTGACGGTAAAATAAATATGGTATCATGAGCTATCATGGGTTGTGCCCATGAAAAGCTAATGATACCATATATATTTTTGTTAGTCTCTAAGGTGCTACAGGACCACTCACTGTTTTTAAGGTATTTTTTTTTTAAGTTAGGGTATGTCTACACTACCACCCTAGTTTGAACTAGGGTGGTTAATGTAGGCAACCGGAGTTGCAAATGAAGCCCGGGATTTGAATTTTCCAGGCTTCATTTGCATATTGCCCGGCGCCGCCATTTTTAAATGTCCGCTAGTTCGGACGTCGTGCCTGCGGCTACACGCGGCACGAACAAGGTAGTTCGGATTAGGCTTCCTATTCCGAATTACCATTACTCCTCGTGGAACGAGGTGTACCGGTAGTTCGGAATAGGAAGCCTAATCCGAACTACCTAGTTCGTGCCGCGTGTAGCCGCGGGCACGGAGTCCGAACTAACGGACATTTAAAAATGGCGGCGCCGGGCAATATGCAAATGAAGCCTGGAAAATTCAAATCCCGGGCTTCATTTGCAACTCCAGTTGCCTACATTAACCACCCTAGTTCGAACTAGGGTGGTAGTGTAGACATACCCTTACAGACTAACATGACTACTCCTCTGACATATATATAGCAAGTGTTCCTTTAAAATAATAAATTCTAGTCAACCTGATACCTGTCAAAAGTAGTAGGTATAGCAGAACGGAGGAGTTTGACATAAATAGATTTGGAAGCTCTCTCATATCTTTTTGCTGAGATAGTTGAACAAAATTATCCTTCAAAGGTGAAGGGTATAACAGTACCTCCTACCTGTCTTCCCTCACAATCCCAGATGTTGCTCACAGAAGTTGCTCACTTTCCTTTCCAGGCAAAAGAATCAATAAAACACAAAAGGTTTCACAGAAAGCAGAAATTTAGTATTTAAGAAAGAAAAATAGTTCTCAACTAGAATAAGGGATTACCATTAACTCATATGAGCTAGCCTTAGGTTGGGGCCAGAAGCAAAAGAAACACCTAACTTGGATGCTAGAGGATATTACCACAAAACTAAGAAAAAATACTGCTTCAGATCCGACTAAAGAAAAGTACATGACATTAAATTCAGAATCTGAAGTCACATCTGCATTTTGCAGAAGTTCCCAGTATTTAGGGTAAGTGGGACAAATTAAAACCTGCGATACAAAATGTTGAATACTGAAGGCTCACAATCCAGATCTGAATTTGGAAAATTAGGCCCATCTCTAAATTTTTCAGTGCCCTTCAGATCAAAGTCATTTAAAAATTACTTTCACCATGGCAGAGTTCTACAGTCATGTAGATCAGTGTTTCTCAACCTTTTTTTTTTTATAAAGTACCCCTTTGAAAAAAAAATTATAAGTAACCCCAGTACCTACAGTTTTCAGACACAACGTTTTTCTACCATTGCAACACATTTGCTTAAACAACTTAATCGTAGCCAGATGAGTGATGAAATTTTTCGGTGAAAAAAGTACAAAAATAATAAAGCGCTGTAAAACTTAGAACAAAAATTCAGTTTTCTCCAAATTTCAGTTGTGCTGACGTACCCCCCTCCCCCCAGAATTCTCTCGAGTACCCCTAAGGGTACTTGTATCACTGGTTGAGAAACATTGATGTAGATGAACACTGCTCAGCATACTATGCAACTGTGAGTGGAAGAGAATTTTTAGTCAAGGATACTAAAGCAAATGCCTACTCTTATTAAAAATGCTGTGGGATCTTTAAAGTCTATTCAAAATGTAAAGGACCTAAATGTTTAAGGTCTAGTTTGAAAAACACTCACATGGCAAATTGCCTAGCATGTATTTCACCGGTCTTGGATGGAAGAGGGACTTGAGTTGATCCTTCTGGGAATTGAATCTGTCTAGGATGGTACCGCAAACCTGAAACTTAGACCACTCATATTTTCCCCTTAGTTATACCAGCTCTATTCAGCTTAGCAGAAAACTCAGTCTTGTTAGAAAAACATAAACAATACATTTTCTTGAAGTAAAATAAATAGCTCTGAAAGGGTACGGTTACTATTCTTGGCAGTTTGCAAGCTACTACTCATTTTTTTCCCTTTCTTGATTACTACTTTTCTAGATTTCATCTTTGTTGGATATTCAGCTTAATGCTGAACTATCAGCATTCACAGAAAATTTCCTCTGCTAAACATAACCCAAAGTCTTCCTCTTCTATTAAAAAAAGGAAACGGGGAGTCATTTTCATTCTTGGAAAGCAAGTAAAAAGAGAAAATTCATGTATAGGAGATTCAACTTTTTAAATCTCTCTCTCGTCCCTCAGCAAAAAAAATCAGTTTTATGGCGAAGCCTGGAATGGCCTGGGAAACAATTTTCAAGTCTAATATCTCAGTTTTTTGTTTGGTCTCTTCATGTCGTAATTATAATCATGGCAAAGGGATGACATTTTAATTATAAACCTATACAAATCTATTAATATACTCAAATTGACTGATGAACAATCTAGGGGGCAGATCCTTGCATCAAGACACTCCACATTAATACATACTGAATGGAGGTTCGTTTCCTAACTATACTGTGCTAGAGCCAAAGCTTAAACACTGTAAAGTTAATTGCTAACTTCTCTTGAAACAATAATTACATAAAATATTAAGTAATGGAACATTCCAGCTAACACTACAAGAACATTAAGCTACTTTGCCATACCACATCTTTTTTCTCCTGGCAACCACATCTTTCCAGCTGTGCAATTGAGAACTCACAATGATGCAAAGCAGTGTCAGGAAATCACTTCTTGCCAAACCAAAAATTAAAAGTCTTCCTTTTTAATAGCAAAGGGATGTATTATTCTGCAATTAAAAGCATTGGTAAGGTCTAATTTGATACACTTTTTTAGAGCTTTTATACAAAACTTCTATCTGAATATCTGGGGTAAAAGTCTGTCATCACTCAAGGTAATGGCAAAAGTGACTTCAAGGGGGCCAGTATGTCCATGTACAGATGAACACATATATAATAGCACAAGTGCATAGCAGTACTATAGTAGATGTGTGACACATTGTACCTCAAAATAGCACACTGCAGTTATATGATTATATGTTTTATACACAGTATGGCTTGTAAGGTATCATTTAAAATGAGGTATCTGTTGAATATTACTATCATGTTGGATTATACATACTATCATTTTATGTGGAGTTATGAAATATTGCTGTGTTTGTTACTGAAACATGGGATAAGTGGGAAATGCTCACAGCTTGCCTTTCAGTAGTAACAAAGGAGCAACTGACAAGACAGATATACAGTACATCAGGACCAGTTAGATATGTATTGATGGCCCAACAATAAAAATCCACTCTTCTAGAGACTCTTCAGAAAGGGCACATACCCAGGGTAATTACCTAACTCCCATGTCTCAAAGGCTGTTAAGTGTCCACTTTTCTTTAATGAAGTAGTGAACTAACTGGTGAGCTTGCACTGAGAGCTGTGCAAAATGGTGCATTTCTGGGGTGCAAGGCTTGGAAAATTGAGTGGGGTCTCTGTGTAACTCATGAGTGTCTTACAGAGCATTCATGCAACTTAGCTGAAAGTGTCTCTACAGTTAACTGAGTAATCACAGCACCTGGAGGGATTCCGCTGATTGTTGCTACCACTGTATTGTATGAGACAGCCCAGAGAGGAGAACTGATGGAGCACAGTAGTCCCATAGTTCCAGATTATACACTGGGGCACATCACAAGGTGTGTAACTGTTTCCATTTTATAGGTTCTTTTCACAATTGCTTATAACTGTCTCAAACTTTCATTCATTATTTCTGAAATTTTATGGATCTGGTCTCACAGGAGGGTGACTTCTTTTGGGCAACTTGAAGCAACAATGGTTCAACTACTTTTGTGTAGGAAATGTGTAAAAATACAATTTTGCAGATATAAAAAAACCACATGATCATTATTGCACAGCTTTTGCACTCTGGTTGTCTGGCACAGGAATATAAAATGTGGCAAGGAGGTAATCCCTAGGATGCATCTGTGCCCTTCTCTGGGCCAATGAAAATCTGTTCTGATTTAGGTGAATTCTAAGAGCTTAACGTGCATTTTTCAGGGGCAGTATGATGTTTAATCATACAGCAGAATCCCTCTGATATCACAACACCTGTTTCTCCTGGTTTCCATGGAAGAAGCTGGAGATAACCAATACCTTCCGATTCCTGTTTCTTCTGATTCTATATGAAAAAATATCCAAGTTGCAAAAATGAACCTTTCAAGTCAGGAAGTGTCATAATTCTGCTCCCAGTGCATGGGCATTATGACACTATCTTTAATTACATGTTCATTTTTTTCCCTGCATGATTCCTTCCTCATTCCCTGCAGAAGTTGGAGGATATAAAGCTAATGAGGCAATGAGCCACACATTGAGCAGCAAAGATAAAAATAATTCTTAAACAGCTGCCTCAAGCTCTGAGCCAAGTATTCGGTCATTGAATGAGGTGGAAAAATTAGTATTCAAGATTCTCTAGTTGGCTTTGTCCATGTGCCCAGTGGTGCAAAGGTGATGAAATCAGGCATCTCTTTCCTGTTGGGGATTTCCCCCTTGTGGGCAAATCCCCAACAGCTGTAAACCTGGCATAGCCAGTTCCTATACCACCTTCAGCACTCTGTTCAGTGAGCATGTCACAGTGGGGACGAGTGGCTGAAATGCGCTGTGCTCCAACTACCCACAGCAAGCAGATGGCCCTTTATGGACTATTGTGAGCTGTTGCAATTTAGAGTAGCCTTAATTTTATGCCCAGCGAGACATCAGGAAAAAAGTAAGCAATACAGAACTTAAACAACAAATAGTCCTGCAGCACCTTAGAGACTAACAAAAAATATTGATGGTAACCCTATATGCAACTGGTTATCTGTTCCCCTGAATGTAAGAGGAGTTGATTTTATAACATGTGCGCACAAGGTAGGTAATATTTTTTTCAACTTAATAAAAATGCAAGTATTAGCAGGATGGAGTGGAAATAAATCATATATATTTTGTACTTAATCTGCTTTAAGGCATCTTGTTACTCTTATTATTGTGGGTTTCCAAATGTAACAAAACAATGGGCCATAGCTCTACTTAGCCCTCGTGAGTAGGGTGTCCTAAGAAGTCAATTACAACTCTCTTACACTGGAACACAGTCTGTACCAGCTTCAGAATAAGTCAATGCCAACTCTGATTTACTCCATTGAGACCCTATGCCAGCTGAGGATCAGTGTGACAAAGCATACCTTAGTCATGTGCCCTCCACACTCTGATCCTTTCCCACATGTCTTCTACACCCCAGGGATGGAGGGCAGAATAAGGAGGCACTTGTGGTTAGGCCTGCCAGCTTTATGCCAATGTGGAGGCAACCCTCCACCAGGAGAATTTTCCACTGGGCAACTACAGCCAGAATGTGGACTCTTTCTACTATTCATGGTAGAAAGGTCCCAGAATAGAAACAGGAATTCAGTTCCCTATTTTCATGCAATCAATTGACTTATTTAAAGATTTTACAACCATTATAACACTAAGATTGATATTCCAGTTACTGTCACCCCACCGTACTTGAAGTTAGGGAGAGGAAAAGTAATACTACTTGCTATGTACAAAGAATCAAAGGGAATTGTTTCTCCTCCACAGGAATTGTCACGCTCAGGCTTACTTTTTTTAAGATTATGCTCTGAAACTGTCTTACTTCCAGAAAAAAAAATTTGAGCAAAAACTCACCTTTGCCTGGAACAAACTCTCTCTGCAACACTTCCTTCACACTACTATTCCCATGCAGGAGTCTATGATCAGGTAAAATATGTAAGTGGGAAGCACCATAAATGGCTTCAGGTGTATATGTATAGGCAACCAATTTCTCTCCTGTTTCTTTGCCATTAACCTGATAAAGGACAGAAAGTATTTCAGAGTAGTTTTATTGCTAATTTTCTCCATTAAAATGCATTTTTTATATTTCCTCCTTTTGTGGCAATTGCTCTATTGCTTTTGCCTGCATAGGGATATACCGTGGAAAGCAGGTCAAATTATTTTTAATAAAGAATATTATAAACAAGTGCAAGAGAAACAGACTAAATTAGTTCAAAGAGAAGGCCATGCATATATTGATATAATCCAAGGACTGTTCAAATTGTGTTTGTTAAAACAAATGTATCAGATATTAGGCCTAATGGTGTGAAAATTAATGTGGAGATGGGTTATTCCATCCATCACTTCTTGCTAAAAGTAACAAACTTTTGGGGGAAAGAAAATACAGAAAGAACTGATAAAGTGAAATAACAGAAATGGTGGCTACTGAAGCAAGCTTCACCTTCATGGCTTCCATCCCCTTCATCTCCTGGAACCCCAGGTCTTCATTATCCTAATCTTGAGATGTCCTAACCAGACTGGGCTAGGGAGAGGGGCCCAGATAACATTGCCACCTCTCAGCTCCAGCTGAATCCCAAATGCCATCTGGGATGAAATGGGATTTACTGAACCAACAACTCCAGCCCATCAAAACTAACTTCTCTTTTGTCCAAAAAGATAGTTATTATTAGGGATGTTAACGGATAACAACCAGGTAACCAAGTAACGGGGAAGCATCACCCTTCATTGTTTCCATCTCCAGACTCCACACTGACATTTCTAGAATGAAGTTTAATGCTACAGATTTCTGTACTGACAACACAATACAAACTGGAAAAGATGGCACAATGAAATAAATTAATTGTAATATATAATGAACACTGGGGAAACTGTACAGATGGTATTTATTATTATATGTTATTAATTTAAAATATTTTTAAAATTTAAAAGGAGACTACCGTAGAATTCCAAGTTTGCCACACCAGAGTGCTGCAGAATTTTGGTCCAGTTACATGCTCTAGCACATGGAGCCCTCAGAGTGATTTTCAAGTGCACATAGAGGCATACATTTGCAGAAGCCTCGAACTAAAATGGCCTGTTTTTCAAATGTACTGAGCTTCTTTAAGATATTTCATTTTGGGCTCCTAGAAATTAAAACATTTATGAAATGTTAGGCCATAGCAAATAAGCACCTAGCTCTCACTGAAGTGATAGGGTGCTATGTGCCTAACACCATTTGTACCTTTGAAAATATCTCCCTAGAGCATCAAGTGTCTTTCATTTTTGCATCTTTGCAAAAGCATGTCAAATATTCTCTATTTTTTTCTGTGGACGGAGCACAGAGCAAGTGAACCTGTATTTTTCTTAAGTTCTCTGTAGCTTCTTTCCTCTTTTTTTACTGGCACTTTTCTTTAGCTTTCTTTTTTCCCCCATCGCTGTCAGTATGTTATTTTCTAGTCTGCATTGAACATAGTACTTACAATAGCACTATCAACGTAAAGAAACTCACTTTAGCATAGATTTCCCAATAGTGGAAGAAAAGGAAAAAAACCGTACTCTATTGGTCTACACTCATATCTAAGGACTTCAGAGTTATGTGTGCACCCTCAACAACCAATTGCTCTAAAAAGTTTTTACGGTCATGTGGGTTGGCAGGACAGGCTCTGTGATCTCAATGTTAGGAAGAAAACAAATATATAGCAAAGAAAGCTTCTGTATCCAAAGCATTTAACCAAAAATAGTTTTAAAGACTCAGTTGCAAAATACTACTGGAGTTTGAGTCCCAATAAGAACTAATAATAATTTCATATGACTTTTGTCCTACAAGCCAATAACCACACTAGCAAAAACAAACTTATACTTGACACTGGCTTTTCTTGGGAATCGTCAGAGACTGAACAACTACTAAGTTAGATCTGCATAGGTTCTTGGCACTCTTCAGTGGACTTTGTGGACTGTAGGGGGGACAGACAAAAATGAACAGGTGCAAGTTCCAAACTGCTCAAATCACACACCACATTTTGGTGGAGGATTTCAGTTTCTTACTTTCTATATTGAGAAGTTACTAAAATGTTACTACGTTTCTCCCACGAATAAATTCCATTATAATGAAGCATTAGACCTTTTAAATATGATCAAAGAAGTTGAAATGATCATTATGAGAACACTCAGAAACAATTCAATATACTTGTCCTCTTTGTTTTATCTTAATCCTACATATTTATTTTTGTACTCCTTCCAGTGACTAAATATAATCTCATGACAGTAGCTTCTCATTAAATCTGATATATAAGTAACCTCACATCTTGATTTGCATTGGGTTACAATGTGAACTCTGAACAGCCATAGATTTGGGTTATTAACTAAAGTTCACTTACAAAAACACTAAAGTCTGCCATAACCTTTCTGCAGGAAATCTTCAATGAGCTATGAATGTTATAGTGCAGCAAGAAGAAAAATGATACAAAATGATACATTTAATAAACATATATATTTATACAGGTTGAACCTCTCTAGTCTGGCACCCTCCGGACCTGACCGGTTCCGAATCAGAGAATTTGCCGAACCAAGGGAGATCAATATTGTCTAACAGCATTACTGACACTTCCACTGCTTACTGGGCTGTAAGAGGGCACTAAGGGGTAAATTAGAGCTAAATAACAGCACAGAACACAGAGTAAGGACTGATGGCTGTAAACAAACTTTATGGAACCACAGGAAACTTGGCCACACCCATGAAAAGCGGACATCTGGCTAACCAAAATCATTCCGGACCATGGATGTTTTCAGACCAGAGAGTTCTTGCCTAGAGAAGTTCAACCTGTAATAATATCTTTAACTTTCAAGTCTTCTAGAGAGAAAAAGAAATCCCATTCTTCATTTCAGTGATTTTGCATATTTCACACAAAGAAAGGGATGGTAAACTTTTTAAACTTACCTTTAACATGAAGTCAAGGTAGCATCCGACACAATCACCTATCCAGTTTGCTTGCATTTCCTTTATACCATACCACTCAGGGAGATGAGATAAAGAATCAAGCATGGCCTGACAATACAAAGGAGGTGTTAGGAAGTCTAATGTACATTAATACACATATATTAACACTTTATAATTTAATTATAAAAACGGGCACAGCAATTGGGCTGCAGGAGAGAAAACAGAAACAGGGTCTTTTTGTACTACAGCTTCTCCCAATTTCATATCTTTCAAGAACTAGGGGAACCCAGCATAGGCCAGAAATATGGTTCATTCAATTGTTTGAGACACTTTCCTTTTGGGTGCAGTCATAGCGAACACAGAAAATCTAGGATGAAAAAATAAACAAAGAAAGATACCATTTTAAACCTCTGTCAATTGTAATTCTCATCCTGAAAATATGCATGTTTATATGCATATGTGTTTTGAGGACAAAATTCTATATTTGAATTAGTTCTCTGGCCAATAGCCTAGATTTGAATACAGAGAGGTCACATTTAGCTTAAGTTTTTCAAACTCAACTAACAGTTACACCATAACAACGAGGTAGATGCTATCCACTGGTTTTACATACCTTATGCAATTTTTGTAATATTATTTGTATTTTACCTAGATCAGAAGGCCCAATTCTAAATGGGACCTCTGATTGCTCTGCAAAACAAATCTTATAAATTGAGAACACTGGGGTAAATTAAATATAAAATGTTATTATGTTAATACAGTATTACAGATAGGGTTGCCAGATGATTTCAACAAAAATACCAGACACACTTGACATTACATTACATCTTATTTAGAATATACCAGACATGCATATTTTCTCATTTATATTTTCTCAATTTGTTTCCTGAACAGAAAGCTCAAATACTGGACTGTCCAGTTCAAAACTGGGGACACCTGGCAATCCTAATTACAGATATAATTATAGCCACACAATAAAGACATTCACAGTGATGGTTCGCATAATTTGAAACTTTTTTTTTAAATTAAAGAAACACAAGGAATTTAAACAAAGAATTTAAAAGAGGGAGGTATAATAGAAACCCCATCTCAATCTATACTACATAACATTTGCCATTTTTTGCTACGAGTATTCCAGCATTGTTGAAAACTTTTACCTTGGAAGAAATACAACTGGAGGCATGAGTCAGACAGATAGTTGATAACAATGTTCAGTAGTTAATTTTTAAGTGGAGGAAATCAATATGCAGTATTACTTGTCTTCAAGTTGCACAGGAAATGTGA